>NC_136264.1:176233301-176276018 GCF_964187855.1 Myxine glutinosa
CAGACAAAATCCTGCCAAGGTGAGAATAGATAGTTACACGTGGCTGAAGTTTCCCCACCTTAAAGACAATGTCGTTCATTTGGGAGAGAAGATAACAAAGGTGTCTAAGTAAGAAAGGAAATTTGATTCTTGCAGGTGGTATACATCATACAAATTAAAGTGAACATTTAAAATGTGAAAAGGGCATTTATTTCGGTCGACCAAAAGTGTGAGCATGCATGTTGGTTCATTCTTACCCAAGGGGAAGCATGCTTGTTTGTTATGCTGTGATTTTCATCATTATTGGGCTGGAAGGATAGCTTATAGGTATGCACACTCACCTTTGAGATTTCTGGTATGGGTTTTAGGTATAAAACGATGTTGATGGTACAAGGAGGGCATCAAATGTACCTTTAGGCAGAGGAACTGTCCGCCTCTGCCAGCACCTGGAGTCGCTGGAGGCTGAAATATCCCACGGTGTCCTTCACGAAGAGTAGGTGCGTTATCAACGGCACCTTAATATATATATATTGTTGCAATTTTGATAATAAAGGCCAACCCCCCTCTTAGTTAGTTGCACCACAACATGTAGCCTCGCTTAGTTCAGTTATGTCTGATTCAATGTTAAGTATAGTCTCCTTTCCTGTGTTAGTATGTGTTGAGACAGGCCAGTAAGTGTAGGCCTCATTGGGTTGGAATGCCATGTGCTCGGGCCTGGAACAGGTCTGGGAGGGCCGAGGGAGGAGCTGAAGGGGAGTGGCCGGTAAGCGGCAAGCAGCCAATGGGAGCGAAAGGGGAGTGGCCAGCGACGGCAGCCAGGGGAGGTGCTTCGAACATTCGGGTGGGACTCTGGGAGGGGCTATAAAACCCTGCCCCGGTCCCCCAAAACTCTCTCTGTGGTAACGTTCACTCTGTGGTTGAAGCATGGCCGAGATTCAAACCATCTCTTATCTTCACCCATCCAAAACCTTGATCTTTTTTCCCCCCTGCTAATTCACCCCAGATCCACTTTTTTGAAATACCAACTTCCTTCCTGGAAGTCCTTGCAGTGTCTATGTGTTTTATACTTCTCCCACCTCCCCCCAAGCCCTCTCTCTCCCACAGTTCTCCTGATGTCCCTACTCTCAAATGTTGTGTTTGTGTGCTTCCTCCTCTCTCCCCATCTTGTCTACCACTCCCCTTATTATATGTTTTATGTGTCTGATTTTTTTTGTGTGATTAATGTTAGCTCTTTCACGAGCCTCGATCTTGTATACAAAAAAGAAAAAGAAAAAAAAGCTCTCTCTGCCCCAGCGCTCTGGCTCTAGCCCAGGACTCCGAAGCATGAACGCTCTCCCCGTGGCCAAGCTCCCAGCTCGTCTCTGCGCTCTGTGGTTGAAAGCACGAACTCTCTCTCTCTCTCTGTAGTCTGCGTTCTGCCCTGTTCTCTGCCGCCTGTTATAAGTGCTTTCGCAGGACGATCTCTCCCGGGGCCACAGACTCCAACGATCTCCCTGCCTGGGCTCCATGCACGTGCCGCGAACATCTCAAGGGACATGCCCAGCGAGCTGACCGGGAATAACGGCACCAACGGCCGCGCTTTGAGCGCGTCCTTCTTCTTCCTTCCTTTCCCTGCATGAGTGAAAGGGCCCTTGTCTGGGGAAACAAGTTAAGGACGTTTAGTTTCCACCCTGTGTCTCTTTGCCCTGATCATCTCTTTGCTCTGATCATTTGTACAAATTGTAATAATAAACCTGTGTTCTTTTGCTTCCATTTGGCCGTTCACGTCTTTTCCCACCATTGGCTTCGCATTGTACGAAATAAAACTGCTCAATTGTGTTCAGTAAGAATTAACGGCAGGAGTCATGTGAAAGGCAAACCGCTCAGGCGTATCAGACCAGCGGGACTCGTGTGAGGTCCAGTCCCCGTTCTCGTGGCAGCGTGTGTATAGAAGGTACTTGGGGATTCGACCAGAGACCCTTCAGCACGCTCGCTACGGGGGTGGCGGCTGGAATTGCTCTGCAATCTGCCCCACGAGTACAAAGTGGGTAGTGGACTCGAAGGCCCGAGGGGGGAAAGGGTTTAACCCCCCTTCTGTATGTCAACGGGCTCGAGATCCGCAACAAATTGGTGTCCGGGAGTGGGATATTTGAACATAGAGTGTGCTTCATGTGCTCGAAATTACGAGTGGACGAAATTTAGTCTTTAAAACCAAATTTATTAAATTCGTACAATGGCTGGCCAAGGCGACCAAATGCCGGTGGGAATAATAGATAAGGTAGAATTAATGGCCCAGGACCAGCAGGAAGAGTTGGTAGTGGAGGAAGCTGATGAGGGTGCGGCAGTAAGGGAAGAAAATGGCGGCGGAAGCCGAGCCCGCGGCGCCAGGGTACATGCAATTACTTATGGTGCAAATGACGGCATACATGGAGAAGATGAGTGAGAAATCCACCCGTGAAATGAAAGATATGAGGGACGAAGCAAGGTGTAACATGCAAGGGTTGGAAAATAAAATGGATACAAAGGGGGAAGAATCCAGATGTAACATGGAAAAAATGAGGTGAGGAATCCAGGTGCAAGATGCAGAAGATGAGGGCAGAGTCAAGAAAGGACATGAAAAGGCAGGGGAGGAGATTGGGCATTGGATGAGCGAGGAGGTCGCGGTGGTATGCGATGAGGTGAAGTGGTGCGAGGAACGCATGGAAGGGGAGATTTCAGAGCTGCACCGGGAAATAGAGGAGGTAACCCTGGAAGAAGAAACAATTGGGGTTGAAGAGACGGGAGAGACAGAGAATAAATCACGGGAGGTAGGTATGGAACATGCACAAGGTCCGTGTTCGCACCGTGATGCCGTGCTTGCTAACCCAATAAAAAGTTTGCAGGTGCTGGCGGAGAAGCAGGGGAAGGAGCCCCGAGGTGAGTGGTGCTAATGGTGGGAATGTGTTTGGCGCGAACGGGTGCTCGGCGAGCTTGGGAGGAAGGCGAGACCCGGGCGTTCGCGAAGGGCCCATTGTGCGGTATGAGAGGGAGTGCGTACCGGAGTGCGTGGAGCTAGAGCGTGGTACGGAGTGTGAGAGAGAGTGCGTACCGGAGTGCAAGGAGCGGGAGTGCGCACCAGAGTGTGAGGAAAGAGGGTGTGCACTGGCGTGTGCAATGGCCGAATGTGTAAAAGAAAAGTGTGCACCGGCGTGTGCGATGGCCGAATGTGTAAAAGAAAAGTGTGCAACGGAGTGTGCGATGATTGAGTGTGTAAAAGAGGAGTGTGCACTGGAGTGCGAGAAAGAGTGCACACCGGAGTGTGTAAAAGAAGAATGCACAACGAAGTGTGTGGGGGGCGCATGTGCGCCTGGTTGTGCGATAACGAAGTGTGTGGGGGGGGGGGGGGGCGTGTGTGCCCGAGTGTGGAGTGGGTCGCGCGCGGTGAGGACGCGGCCCAGGCATCGACACTGACCGGGCTAGTCCTTAGTGGGACGGGTAGCATACGCGAACCCCCGGTGAGTTGTGTGCTGCAGGGACCGGAGGGAATCGGTGCTGCGTCGGTCTCACAAGGACCGGCGTGCACGATTCATGCCTCCGGCACCCGCACGGTATGGTTGGTGCCATATGGCGGCAAGGGCGGTCGGCCGGGTTCGAGGGGAGGTTCGGGTTTTCGGAGCCATGCACCTTGTCGGGTGAGGTGCTCGGACCCCGGCCGGTTGGGTCATCGTGCATGGGACCAAAGGGCCCAGCGCAGGGATGGAGCCCGGCACCTAGGCCCATCAACCCCTCCCCCCGCGGATCGTCAATGCCGGCCGGATAACCCACACAGGCGAACAACCACCCGCATGGATCGCTCAGCCCTTTGAGGCCGAGCCGTGACGATGTTCCTCCACATGGAGGGGCTCATAGTGTAGAGGACTGTGGAGAGTAGTGTACCCAACGTGGGGGGATGGTAATGCAACCATTTCTCACACGGGGGGGAGGGGGGCATGAGCATTAGTTTAGGGGGATGGCAGTGTTAGGCACATGGAGGGGCCAGCAATGGTTGCCTCCATGGGGCACCGAAAGCTAGCCGAGGGAGGGCTAGGATAATGATAGGGATTAGAAGACCTTAGGGACTGAGAGTTAGGTAGTGACACCTGAACTGTGGAGGGGACGTAGAGAGTTTAGGTGGTTGTTAAACAAAAGGGTGTGCATAGTTTAAAGGGACGATGGGGAAGCACGAGTTTTAGGGGAAATCAGTTGGTATATGATGCTGTGTGTTTGAGGAATTGTGTAGTGGTGTGTGAAAGTGATGGTGTGGAAGTAATTGGTGTGGAATGCTTGGTGCGAAGGATTGAATGGGGGGAGTGGAACCCATTCGCGAAAGCCCGGGGGGGGGTAGTTTAAAACCAGGTAGAGGGCATAGGTAAATTGCATGGATATTGACACCTGTGGTGCAGGTAGTAGATAGGTAGTGTTTTGTAGGGTGCAGTAGACTGTGGAATGGCTGGGTGTGTGGCTTAATTAGTGTGTGTGGTTATTGGGGCACTCCGTCACTGGTAGCTTGTTGGCCAGGTAAAGCCGCAGGTAGGCTCTGGGAGCAGGTTAGGTTAGTTTGTGAGTGGGGCCCGAGGATCCATGGGAAGGACCCGGGTTTCCCGATGCCGAGGTGGGCATAGAGGGGGTAAGTGCCAGGGAGGGCCTTCCCCGATTAGTGTAGTCATCAGGAGCAGGCAAGCTCGGGAGGCGGCTTCAGTGGCGGAGGTGCGCAGGTAGGTGGACCTGCTGGTAGAGCCACACGACCCAGCCCTGAAATTGCGCGAGGGCACAGATCGAAAATTAGTTGGGTCAGACCCAAATTTGGAGGGCAGCACAGTGTGGGCAATGGGAATTCGGGTTCTTAGAACCACATAGCTTAAAGAGGCCGATTGGCAGGGTACGACCCCGGGTAGTTTAAATGAGTAATGCTATTCGTGTAGTTAGGATGTGAGATCCCTTCGCACCATCCACAGCCAGTCACCGAGGAGGACGAGCTTCACACCAAGGCTCTGTAAGCCATTTGCTAGTAAGGCACATCATCACGTGAGTGAGACATTGTGTCTGTTCCATCCCTTCCTTCCTGGGAGGGATTTGGGGACGAATTTGGAGATAGAGTGGGATATGGGAGACAAGACGTAGAGACGAATTTTAAATACAAGGGGGGCTAGGGTACTGTAGCCAACGGAGGGGGGTACGGACGGTTAGGGACGAGCTTGCTCCGCTCGCTCTACCGCGTCCCTCGCACCGCACCAGGTATGGTGGTGCCTGGTCACCTTGTTTTTCGCTTGCTACCACGTGCCTTTCCTTTTGCTTGTTGTGCCTTGTCTTCCCTCCCCGCCCCAGGACCGTTTGGAGGCCGAACTGTGCAGCACCATTGCACCTGTGCAGCATCCATTCTGCCACGTCACACCTGTGCAGCCCACCTGTGCAGCACCTTGCTGCCAGTCCTTTGGCTGCACTTATGGACCACAAGCCTTGTGGCCCCGCACCTCTGCTGTGCAGCATCTTGCTGCAAATTACATTGCACCTTCGGACCACCTGTGAGTGGCACTGACGCCACGCAGTTGGACTATGTGAGAGTGGCCCTGCTGGCCAATGAAAAAGAAAGTGTGTGCTGTGTGCCAAGTATGAAGATAGAAGATTTAGATGGCCCTGATGCTTCACATGGCCTGTATGCCGGTCAGGGCCAGCCGGTTTTGTTAGCCGCACACAGAAGATGCAAGATGCAAGATGCAAGCAGCAAGTGCCATATTGAGTGCTTGATTTTCTCTCCTACAATTCTTTCCTAAAGTCCAGGTCCTGGGTCATAGAATTGTAAATAAAGGTTAAGTTCTATGCTTGTAAATATATGTGCTTGTAAATATAAGAATGTGCCCACCGGCTATGTGTGTAGTTTGAAAATTCAGAAAATACACGGCTAGTTGTGGGTGTGAGTCTGATAGAATAGCTGCTCAACGCATTAGGAGGGACATATCTAGTGTTAAAAATGTCGCACACATGGGTTAGAATAAATGTTAGGGGGATTACACCTATGTGTCACATTAAAAATAATTGTAAAATTGCATGCCAGACTCTACCGGTCGTTCCGACTAGGGTCGACTCGGGACGAGTCTGGTGAGAGAGGGGGGTAGTGTTGCAGTTTTGAGAATAAAGGCAAACCCCCCTCTTAGTTAGTTGCACCACAACATGTAGACTCGCTTAGATCAGTTATGTCTTATTCAATGTTAAGTATAGTCTCCTTTCCTGTGTTAGTATGCGTTGAGTAAGTGTAGGCCTCATTGGGTTGGAATGCCATGTGCTCGGGCCTGGAACAAGTCTGGGAGGCCCGAGGGAGGAGCTGAAGGGGAGTGGCCGGTAAGCGGCAAGCAGCCAATGGGACCTAAAGGGGAGTGGCCAGCGACGGCGGCCAGGGGAGGTGCTTCGAACATTCGGGTGGGACTCTGGGAGGGGCTATAAAACCCTGCCCCGGTCCCCCAAAACTCTCTCTGTGGTAACGATCGCTCTGTGGTTGAAGCTCTCTCTGCCCCCAGTGCTCTCGCTCTAGCCCAGGACTCCGAAGCACGAACGCTCTCCCCGTGGCCAAGCTCCCAGCTCGTCTCTGCGCTCTGTGGTCGAAAGCACGAACTCTCTCTCTGTAGTCTGCGTTCTGCCCTGTTCTCTGCCACCTGTTATAAGCGCTTTCGCAGGACGATCTCTCCTGGGACCACAGACTCCAACGATCTCCCTGCCTGGGCTCCCTGCATGTGCTGCGAACATCTCAAGGGACACGCCCAGTGAGCTGACCGGAACAAACGGCCGCGCTTTGAGCGCACCCTTCTTCTTCCTTCCTTGCCCCGCATGAGTGAAAGGGCCCTTGTCTGGGTAAACAAGTTAAGGACGTTACGTTTCTACCCTGTGTCTCTTTGCCCTGATCATTTGTACAAATTGTAATAATAAACCTGTGTTCTTTTGCTTCAATTTGGCCGTTCACGTCTTTTCCCACCATTGGCTTCGCATTGTACGAAATAAAACCGCTCAATCGGGTTCAGTAAGAATTAACGGCACGAGTCACGTGACACGCAAACCGCTTGGGCGTATCAGACCAGCGTGACTCGTGCAAGGTCCAGTCCCCGTTCTCGTGGCGGCGTGTGTATAGAAGGTACTTGGGGATTCGACCAGAGACCCTTCCGCATGCTCGCTACGGGGGTGGCGGCTGGAATTGCTCCGCAATCCACCCCACGAGTACAAAGTGGGTAGTGGACTCGAAGGCCCGAGGGGGAAAAGAGTTTAACCCCCCTCTGTACATCGACGGGCTCGAGATCCACAGTGTGTGTGTGTGTGTGTGTGTGTGTGTGTGTGTGTGTGTGTGTGTGTGTGTGTGTGTGTGTGTGTGTGTGTGTGTGTGTGTGTGTGTGTGTGTGTGTGTGTAAATACAGTGCATTCAGAATTCAGAAAGTATTCAGACCCCTTCACTTTTTTCACTTTTTTTTATGTTGCAGCTTTATGCTGAAATCGTTTAAATTCATTTTTTCCCTCATCAATCTACACTTATCAATCTACACCTCATCAATCTACACCCCCATAATGACAAAGAGAAAACAGGATTTTAGAAAGTTTTGCAAATTTATTAAAAAGAAAAAACTGAAATATATCACATTGACATAAGGATTCATACCCTTTGCTATGACACTTGAAATTTAGCTCAGGTGCCTCCCATTTCTCTTGATCATCTTTGAGATGTTTCTACACCTTGATTGGAGTCCACCTGTGGTAAATTCAATTGATTGGACATTAGTTGGAAAGGCACACACCTGTCTATATAGGGTCTCACAGCTGACAATGCATATGAGAGCAAAAACCAAGCCATGAGGTCGAAGGAATTGCCTGCAGAGTTCAGAGACAGGATTGTGTCGAGGCACAGATCTGGGGAAGCCTACAAAAAAATTTCTGCTTCATTGAAGGTTCCCAAGAGCACAGTGGCCTCCATAATTCTTAAATGGAAGAAGTTTGGAACAACCAGGACTCTTCCTCGAGCTGGTCGCCCGGCCAAACTGAGCAATTGGGGGCGGAGGGCCTTGGTAAGAGAGGTGACCAAGAACCCGATGGTCACTCTGGCTGAGCACCAGAGATCCTGTGTGGAGATGGGAGAAACTTCCAGAAGGACAACCATCACTGCAACACTCCACCGATCTGGGCTTTATGGCAGAGTGGCCAGACGGAAGCCAAACAGTTCAATCTTGGTGTCATCAGACCACAGAATCTTGTTTCTCACAGTCTCAGAGTCCTTTCGGTGCTTTTTTGCAAACTCCAAGCGGGCTTTCATGTGTCTTTCACTGACGAGAGGCTTCCGTCTGGCCACTCTGCCCTAAAGCCCAGATCGGTGGAGTGTTGCATTGATGGTTGTCCTTCTGGAAGTTTCTCCCATCTCCACACAGGATCTCTGGTGCTCAGCCAGAGTGACCATCGGGTTCTTGGTCACCTCTCTTACCAAGGCCCTTCGCCCCCAATTGCTCAGTTTGGCCGGGCGGCCAGCTCCAGGAAGAGTGCTGGTTGTTCCAAACTTCTTCCATTTATGAATTATGGAGGCCACTGTGCTCTTGGGAACCTTCAATGCAGCAGAGATTGTTTTTGTAGGCTTCCCCAGATCTATGCCTCGACACAATCCTGTCTCTGAGCTCTGCAGGCAGTTCCTTCGACCTCATGGCTTGGTTTTTGCTCTGATATGCATTGTCAGCTGTGGAACCTTATATAGACAGGTGTGTGCCTTTCCAAATCATGTCCAATCAATTGAATTTACCACAGGTGGACTCCAATGAAGGTGTAGAAACATCTCAAAGATGATCAAGAGAAATGGGAGGCACCTGAGCTAAATTTCAAGCGTCATAGCAAAGGGTATGAATACTTATGTCAATGTGATATTTCAGTTTTTTCTTTTTAATAAATTGCAAAACTTTCTAAAATCCTGTTTTCTCCTTGTCATTATGGGGTATCGAGGATTGATGAGGGAAAAAATGAATTTAAACGATTTCAGCATAAGGCTGCAACATAACAAAATGTGAAAAAAGTGAAGGGGTCTGAATACTTTCTGAATGCACTGTATATGCTCAATGTACTATATTATTTGAGAGCAGGTACTAAAATCAATTAATTTCAAACAGGTGAGTTAGGATGGCAGAATTAGCTTTGGCTTACTTCTGGGAGAAGCCTTATGTTGGATTCATGGTTAAGGTGGCTGGCTTAAGATCTTTGGGTCTTCAGTTCGAGTCCCTGTCGTGCTGTTAAAATAACACCAGGTGGGTTGACTCAGCCTGTCGGCAAAATGAGTACCAGCTTACTGGAAACGGGGCACCGCATCAGGGGCACAGATGCATTCCCAGCAATGATGTAACCAGCAGCCACAGGCTGCATACGAATTAACTACTTTGGGGAGAGTGCTGGTGGATATGTAAATCAACATCCCTATTGCAATTCATCCACTAATGCAGCCACTGCACTCTAACCCTCTCACTCAGACACCCCCTAAGATATTATGCCTCACTTGAACCCTCCCCCCCCCCCCCCCCATTTCAATCAACACTCGATCCAAACAAATCCAATGGAAATCTGATGCACCAAACCCAGGCAATGTAAAATGAGCAAAGGTCTATAGGCCTAATGTCTTCGGCCCACCAGAAAACCAAGGTGACCGCCATATTATTTTGTCTGGGTGCTATTGTGGGTGGAGTCAAGTAACAATGTGGGTGGAGTCGAGCGATAATGTGGGTAGAGTCAAGCGACAATGTGGGTGGAGTCAAGCGACAATGTGGGTGGGGTTCGGTAGCTGTCCGACTATTGGGTGCACATTTCAAAAATCAACACCCAATAAAAACCACAACAACAACCATGTGGAGCTCTTGCAGACAGTTGACGCATCGCAGGTAAAAATTACATTGTGGCGGACACGATGACTCGCTGGCGCAGTGACATAATTCCACGCACCAGTGGGTGTCGGCCACGCCCCAGGTGAGGCGTGGCCTCCAGATATACACGCGGGCTCGCAGCCCCGAGCAGTGCAGTGCTGACGAGTGAGCAAGCAATAAAGAGCTCGAGTTAACCCAAAGCGTTGTGGCCTACCTTTGTTTAACGTGTGTGTGCCCAGCACCCCACACTGGTGACCCCCACTGGTTCAGCCGCTGCTGTTCCCTGAACGCGCCATGGCCATCAACGCTGTCGCGATCAAGCTCCCGGAGTTCTGGGAAGCGCAAGCCGACACCTGGTTTCTACAGGCCAAAGCCCAATTCCAGCTCTGGGGCGTCACGGCGGACGACACGAGGTACTTTTACGTGGTCGCTGCCCTTGGATCCGGCACGGCCGCCCGAGTCGTGTCCTTCCTCCGGCACCCGCCGGACGAGAGCAGGTAAGCGGCGCTCAAGCGGCTTCTCCTCGACGCGTTTGGCCTCACAGAGGCCGACCGCGCTGACCGTCTTTTGGACCTTCCCGTACTCGGCGACACACGACCGTCCGCCCGCATGGATTACATGCTGTCCCTGCTCGGCGACGGCCACGCGGATTTCCTTTTCCGTGCTCTCTTCCTCCGCCAGCTACCTGTACAGGTGCGTCTCACGCTGGCCGGTTCGACCATTATGGAACCGCGCGCCCTTGTCAGGGAGGCGGACAAGTTTTTCGCAGCCCACGACGCACGGCCGACATATAGCACGGTCGTCGTGGATCCCGGCGCCGCGCACGGCGCGAGTGGTTCGGATCGCCACGTGGCATGGCGTTCGGATCCTCCCGAAAACGGCGCAGGTTTGGCGGATCCGCGCGTGGCCGCCGCCACGCCCCGCCCACCACCGTTGTCACAACCAGCGCGACAACCACCACCGGGCCAGACCTGGTGCCACTTCCATACCAGGTTCGGCCACAAGGCCAGGTCCTGCCGCCCACCTTGTACTTTTGGCAGGTCGGGAAACGGCCAGGCCGGCGCTCGCTTCCTGCCATGAGCGTCAGCCATACTGGCAGCCTTCTGTTCATAACAGACACCTCCTCGTGTCGTCGCTTCCTGTGCGACACGGGAGCGCAGGTGAGCGTCCTCCCTGCCTCCGCGTCCGACAAGCAAGCTGAGGGCCGGGGCCCCGCTTTGCTTGCCGCCAACGGCACGCCCATCCGCACGTTCGGGAAGCGTTGTCTCTCGCTGCGGTTCGGGGGGCAGCACTTTCAGTGGTCGTTCGTTACCGCTAGTGTCCCCATGGGCCTACTCGGAGCGGACTTCCTCTGTGCGCATGGGCTGTTGGTGGACGTGAGGCACAGACGCCTTGTCCAAGCCGAAACCTTCAGCTCGCTTGCTTGTGCGCTGAGCAGTTCGTTGAGCAGCTCCCTGGGTGGCTCACCAAGCGGCTCACCAAGCGGCTTGCTGAGCGGTTCGGTCCCGGCGAGGTTGGTCTGCACGCTTCCGGCAGCGGACGAGTTCACCCGCCTCCTCGCCAGTTTCCCGGCCCTCACGCGGCCCACTTTCTCGGCGGTGGCCGTCAAGCACGGGGTGGAGCATCACATCCCCACCGTCGGGCCACCGGTCTACACCCGGGCGCGCCGCCTCGACCCGGCGAAGCTCGCCGTGGCACAAGAGGAGTTCGCCACGCTGGAGCGACTGGGCATCGTCCGGCGCTCCAACAGCGCATGGGCATCGCCGCTGCACATTGTGCCCAAGCCCGGCGGCGGGTGGCGGCCGTGCGGAGACTACCGCCGCCTCAACGATGCTACCACCCCCGACCGCTACCCGGTCCCTCACATCCAGGACTTTTCCGCCCGGTTGGTGAAAATGTCCCTCTTCTCCAAGGTGGACCTCATCCACGGATACCACCAGGTCCCCGTCAGGCCGGAGGACATACCGAAGACGGCCGTCATCACACCATTCGGCCTCTTTGAGTTTCTGCGGATGCCCTTCGGGTTGAAGAATGCGGCCCAGGCATTCCAGCGGCTTATGGACAGCGTCTTGCGTGACTTGGACTTCGTGTAAGTCTACCTGGATGACATCCTCGTCACAAGCGCGTCCCGTGGGGAGCACCTCCGCCATCTCCGCACGCTCTTCGAACGCCTGGGCCGACATGGCCTGATCATCAACCCCGCCAAGTGCCGGTTCGTCGTCACCGAAATCGACTTTTTGGGGCACCGCGTCACCAGGCATGGGGCCATCCCCTTACCGGCCAAGGTGGAGGCGGTCAGGGGTTTTCCGCGCCCCCGCACGATCAAGGGGCTCCAGGAGTTCCTGGGCATGGTGAACTTTTATCACCGTTTCCTGCCCCGCATCGCCCAGCTCCTGCGCCCCCTGCACGAGGCCCTCCGGGGGAAGCCGGGCAAAGGCGACGTTGCCTGGACCGAGCCGATGGACGCGGCGTTCGCGGGCGCGTAGCTCGCCTTGGCTGACGCCACCATGCTCGCGCACCCGGCGCCCAATGCACCGATCGCCCTCACCACCGACGTGTCGGACTATGCGGTGGGCGCGGTGCACGAGCAATGGGTGAAGGGAGCTTGGCAGCCGCTGGCGTTTTTTAGCCGGCAGCTCCGCCCGCACGAACGGCGGTACAGTACCTTCGACCGCGAGCTGCTCAGGCTCCACCTGGCGGTCCGGCACTTCCGCCATCTGCTCGAGGGCTGCCCGTTCACGGCCTTCGTCGACCACAAGCCCCTGGTCTTCGCGATGGCCAAGGTCACCGAGCCGTGGTCGGCCCGGCAGCAGCGTCACCTCTCAGCCGTGTCCGAGTACACGACGGACATCCGGCATGTCGCGGGGAAGGACAACCCAGTGGCGGATTGCCTTTCCCGGTCCGTTGCCTACGCGGTCCACCTCGGGATCGACTATGCCCGGATGGTGGCGGACCAGTCCACCGACCCCGCCATCCAGGCTTTTCGGACCGCCGCCATGGGCCTCCGCGTCACCGAGGTACCGTTCGATGGCGCGGGCGCGACCTTCTTGTGCGACGTCTCCCTCGGCCGGCCTCGCCCCATCGTGCCCGCTGGCTGGCAGCGCCGGCTTTTTGACGCCATCCACGGCCTGTCCCACCCGGGCACGAAGGCCTCCCAAAAGCTGGTCGCCAACAAGTTCGTCTGGCATGGCCTCCGGAATGCCGTCCGCGATTGGGCCAGGACGTGCCTCGCGTGCCAGCGCTGGAAGGTTCACCGCCACACCCAGGCCCCGCTGGCCCCGTTTACGGTGCCCGAACGTCGGTTCGACCACGTTCACGTGGACTTGGTGGGACCTCTGCCCCCCTCGCGGGGTTTCACCCACGTCCTCACCATGGTGGACCGCACCACCCGGTGGCCGGAGGCCATGCCTTTGGCAGCAACGACGGCGGCGGACGTCGCGCAGGCGTTCATCGCCACTTGGGTTGCCTGGTTCGGCGCCCCCTCGGACATCTCGTCCGACCGCGGCCCCCAGTTCACCTCGGAGATCTGGGGGGTGGTAGCGCGGGGGTTCGGCGTCCAGCTGCATCGCACCACGGCCTACCACCCTCAGGCCAACGGCCTGTGCGAGCGCTTCCATCGCGCCATGAAGGCTGCACTCCGGGCCAGCCTCCGCGATGGCGGCTGGGTCGACAGGCTCCCCTGGGTCCTGCTGGGCCTCAGGACGGCACCCAAGGACGACCTGCGCACATCCGCGGCGGAGTTGGTCTTCGGACAACCGCTGCGGGTGCCGGGCGAGTTCCTCCCCGACTCCACGGCACCATGGTCCACGGCACAGCAGCGCTCCGCACTGCAGGAGACTGCCCGGAGGTTCGCCCCGGTGCCGACTGCGCACCACGGTTGCCCGCCAACGCACGTCGCCTCGGAGCTTCGCACGGCGGAGTACGTGTTCGTCCGCCACGACACCCACCGGACACCGCTGCGGCCCCCGTACGACGGGCCCTTCCGCGTGCTGGAGACCAGGGCGAAGCATTTCAACCTGGACATCGGCGGTACTCCTGACCGCGTCTCCGTGGACCGCCTCAAGCCGGCCCACCTCGACTTGGACCACCCCCGCCAGCGGCGCTGCCCCCGCGTCGGGGCCGCCCCCCGACGGGCGGACCCCCGGCGCCGCCCAACCCCGCCGTCACGCCACCCCCCTGCCCTGCACCCATCCCAGATGCCGCCAGAGGCATCCCAGATGGCATCCTTGCATCCCAGACGCTGCCAGCCGCCAGAGGGCGCTTCGGCCGGGTCATCCGTTTGCCCCGGAAACTGACCCTTCAGGTGCGCGGGAATTCTGGGGGGGCGTGTGTGGCGGACACGATGACTCGCTGGCGCAGTGACATAATTCCACGCACCAGTGGGTGTCGGCCACGCCCCAGGTGAGGCGTGGCCTCCAGATATACACGCGGGCTCGCAGCCCCGAGCAGTGCAGTGCTGACGAGTGAGCAAGCAATAAAGAGCTCGAGTTAACCCAAAGCGTTGTGGCCTACCTTTGTTTAACGTGTGTGTGCCCAGCACCCCACAACATCAGCATTTCCAAAGCACAACCGGTTTATTAACATATAGATAATCCAGATCACTCTGAAAGGGAATAGGAGATGCTTATTATCAACGTAGAGTGTTCGAATGGAGCGAGATTAATTATGACATCCCTGGGAAACAGGTTCAGCTTTGTGGGATGGAGAACTAGTCTTTCTCGTGAAGGCGAGTGTCAATCTGCATCAGTGGCCAGGTAGACAAATCGGTGTAATCATCAGGGCGTTTGAAGCAAGGAGAAGCTGCCCTTTCAGGTGTTAACCCCATCTCTCATTGGAGCAAAATAATCATAACCAAATTGTGTTGTTTTGCTCTGAAGAAGGGTTAACTCCCAAGATGTCAACTTCTTGCTTCCCAAGGCGGTTGGCATACCTCGATCTACGTCCTGGTGATTTCATCCATTGTTCATCTTTGCCTAGGCCTGGGATGGCCTATGTGTGTGGAGCCCATGAATCAACATGGACTGCTGACTGTGCACCAAGTCGATGATCAGGTGACGTATATATGAGCTATCATTGCGGTATTTCATGCGTTCATCCTCAGAAATCCATTCAGAGATTGAAGTCAGACCCATATTGAATGGAAATAAAATTTAATTGATACCGAATAGCGTAACAGCTCGCTAATAACAGACTGCTTCTGCTGCACAGGGATATTATAGATCCTTCTTTCCTGGATTCATCACAAAGACTTCTCACTAAAAGGACAACTCATCACATAGACTTTCAAATAATGTTGCGCAAACTTGTTTTGGAGGACAAATCTGAAAATTGCCCACCTATGCACACGGCATGCCCTCCCATGATTAAACCATGACATACGTGTGTGTGTGTCCTTTTATAAATAGAGGTTTTATTTGCTATCGTATTAACACAAGTAACATTCTCAATATTATAAAGCCCGTCAAAATGTCGGGTTAGAACAGTTTATTTGATGGTCAGTGCGTGAGCCAGAGTCTGAAGCCTGGGCCTATTGGCAGGTGTGTTTATATCTTCTTTATTTATGAGACATCCTGCAGACGTAAATGAACACTCGGTTTACTCTGCACGCGTTGACAATCACGTGCATTGAATTTCACCTCCCTGAGAATTGCATTTATTGTGATTAAAAAAAACAAACACTTCCGTACACCAACCTTGAGGCTCGGTTTGCAAGCCACCGTCTACAATTCGAATGTAAGAGACATAATTACTCTTCTTTTGGGTCTCTGGAGTCCTCAGGGTCTTTTGGGTCCTTGAGGTCTTTTGTGTACTTTCGGTCTTCAGGGTATTTTGTTTCATTTGGGTCTTCTAGTTCCTTGGGGTCTTTTGGATCATTTGAGTATTTTGGGTCCTCTACGTATTTGGGGTATTTAAGGGTCTTTGGGGGTATTTTGGGTCTCAGGGGTAATTTGGGTCTTTGGGGTCCAATGGGTATTTAAGGGTCTTTGGGGTCCAATGGGTATTTAAGGGTCTTTGGGGTCTTTTTGCTCTTTTGGATTGTTTGGGTCTTTGGGGTCTTTTCAGTCTTTTGGGTATTTGGGTCTTCACGGTCTTTTTGGTCTGCTGGGTCTTTTTGATCTTTTCATTGTTAGCGTTTTTGGGGGGGTGTTCATGGTCTTTAAGGGTCTTTGGGCTCATTTGGGTCTTTTCGATCCTTTCAGTTACTGGGGTATTTTCAGTCTTTTGGGTCTTAGGGGACTTTTGGGTATTCAGGGTATTTAAGGGTCTTCTGGGTCTTCAGGTCTTTTCAATATTCAGGGTATTTGGGATATTTGAGGGTCTTTGGGGTTTTCGGGGTCTTTGGGCCTTTTCAGTCTTTTGGGTCTTCAGCGTCTTTTAGGTTTTTGTGGTGCTTTGGGTCTTTAAGGGTCTTGGGGTATTTCGGGTTTTCGGGTTATTTTCGGTCTTTAACAGTCTTCAGGGTCTTTAATGGTCTTCAGGGTCTTTTGGGTCTTCTGGATATTTTGGGTGTTTGCGGTCCATTTGGTCTTCAGGGTATTTTGGGTATTCTGGGTCCTTAGGGTATTATGGGTCCTTTGGGGTCCTCGGGGTCATTTGTGTCCTTTGGATCCTCGGGCTATCTGGGGTCATTGTGTCCTTTGGGTCTTTCAGTGTCTTTGGCTCCTCAGGGTATTTTGGGTCTTCAGAGTCCTTGGGTGCTTCTGGGTCCTTGGGGTCTTTTGGGTCGTTTGGATCTTAGGTGTCTTTTGGGTCTTTTAACCGGTGGACACACAGTCATGTTCAAAGATTGCCCATTAAAATCCCACTCAAATCCTTCCTAAAGCGCTGCTCAAAGCCTTTAAAACCTACCCTTATGAAAGGGGGCAGACATCGCACAAATACACAAACAAACAAACACACAGTATTTTATATATTTTTCAATAGTTGTCAACTCTACCGCTTTTTGTGTACTTGAAAAGCCTACCAATTTTATTGCCCAATAATAGCGAAAAATTTACTGCTTTCACAAAACATGTCTCATCGTGGTTTTTTGATAGATATTCATGTTGTGACAAGGTTTCTGTGTGGCTTAGGGCGGTTTTACTCAATGCTGCGTAAAAAAATCATATCTGTGATCCCATTGCATTTGATTGGCGAAAGATACTATTTAAAGTACGCGACAGAAAATGACAAATAATGTCCCATTTACAAGCGTCATTGACCTGCTAAACTTATGAGGTTTCTCATTGGTTGACTGGCATCATGTAACTCAGAGCAAAACATTGGACCAATGAGAACCACGCCTATACTGCATTTGCTGCAAGCGCGGGTCACATGTGCAGTGCAGAACATGCACAGGGCACACACGCACACCATATCGCATTGCCGGCCTTCGCCTTCGTGCTTGGTCCCATTCCCAACCATCCCAGTGACATGAGCTAATTGCAATAGATCTACTTAAAGTCTATATTGGAGAGTTTGGCATTGCCAAGTCTGTTTATCCTTAAATTTTAACGAACATTTTACTCATTACAACATATCTAACTATATATAATTCAGCTATTGTGTATGTGGGTTTGTATCTATGTAGCCGAAATAGCGCCCCTGATGGTGTGTGCACGACCTCAGAAGTGGATGGGAAACTGAAGCTGAAATTCAATTGTAAAGATACAATTTATGTGCAGACAAAATAATTTAATTTGAAATGAATTAAGGAATGCAACTATCGCAGAACATCGTTATATGAGCTGTTTGAGAAGCTCGATGGACCCTTCATGTTGTCTTAAACATATAAAGTCCAAAACACGCTCAGGGGTTATAAGTTTTAAAAAAATTTAATTCATCAGGAGAACATGATTATTCTGCTTTAATTTTCCCGAAAAGAGTGTCTTGAAATGTACACATTTCTGGCTAAAATGACGAAAGTGTGCTAAGCCACTTGGCGAGTGCTCCACAAGAGACTTGGTAACTGCCCACACCCCTGGAGTCACTGAACATCACCAAGTAAGGGTGGGGAGGAGTTCTTGAGCGAGTTGACAATGTGATGCAGACAGTATATGAAGATAACTACAGTAAAGTGTGAGTGAGGTCTTACTGTTGACTTCATCATACTAAAATATTTTACACAATTTGGTGTCTGGCCGTCGGTCTGTCTATCTGTCTGTCTGCCTATCTGTCTGTCTGACCGTGATACATTCAGTCGTTACTTTTCCAATCCTAATCAAATTTGACAGGAGGACTAAGGGTCACATGGTGGAGATTGTAGTGACGTAATTCCCCCTCCTCCCTCACTACCCCAAGGGGCTTTTCCGCCTTCAGCAAAATCCGTGTTAAGGTGTATATAGATAGCTCATCGGTGCATTTTTCCAAAGCCCCTTCTAATAACACATGCAACTCAAACAACACTCGATAGTGTGCATACCTCCATCAGGACGAACATTTTACATTTTTTATCCCACTGATAGGCCGGATCAAGATCGAGACCTGAATCAAAATCTAATTGGATTGTTCTTGTTGCCTACCGAACTCATTCACTAAGTTTGTCATAATCTGCCCACAACCTTTTTAAATATCATGCCGTTTTTTATATCTCTTTTTGAAATATGCTCATCATATCGATTTTGCCCCATTTCTCAATGGTGACGAATCACTTAAAAAAAAAATTCCAAACTCTCATATCCGGATCTGGATTCCAATGTTCACCAAAAACAAATCATTTAGTCCATGTCACACCTCCAACCTGTGCACCAAGTTTCGGCCGAATCCATAACTTTTTGAGATATTGTGCTCACACACAGACAGACAAACAGGTGAAAACATAACGTCCGTCCACTTTTGGTGTGGAGGTAATAACAACACTAATGATAATAGCATAATTTTAATGTTATTACAAAATATCCCCCTCCATATTAACATGTATAAATAGCTTATCATGGTGTTTTGTGGGGCACTTCTACAGGAACTATAAAAATATTATAAACCACAAACACGTATGATTACTTTTTTGAACAGTCGCTACTCTTGTTTAGCAGAAAATTGAAGGGGAGGAAACGCGACCATCTTGAGGCATTATATGGTTATCTCGCCCCCCCACAGACGAACGGACCCGAGTCTAGATCTACTGTAATCTATATAACCCACAGAGGATGATAAAATGGCCCTCCCTACCACTTCCGTAGGGAACACGTGTACTGGTGATGTAAAGTAGCAAAACAGACATATATCAAGTATGAATGCAACCACCTTGGAGGCCATTTTTTCCCCACAGAGCAGGGGTTGGCCTTTTTCGGGCACCATGGTCCCCTTTTTGAAGCGATGTTTTATGGCCAGATGCCCTTCCTGTCGCCAACGCTGTTAGTCACCTCTTGCAACACACATGGAATTACCAGTGAGGTAGTACTCAATTTGCCAACCTCAGAGGGATGACAGGCTGAGTCAACCCCCCTGGTGTTAATTCATCAATTGATCGGGATACGACACCCAGGATCCTAGGATCCCAAGCCAGCACCCTAACCGCTAAGCCAACACCAGGCTATATCAAGTATGAATATACAGTATAATCAAATTATGTAATTACAATGTACCACTGCGATCCACTTTCATTTTACTTTTGCTATGCTTCTCCGCCAATAATTATTGGGAACTGCACCACCAGCTTCCAATGGGAGAATCTCAATCAACAGATCATGGTCAAACATTTATGAGAGAACATTTTGCTATTGTTTAACAAGATTCAGGCCATTAGTGGGACAAAGACAAAAGTACTACCTGATGATTACCTACAGGCATTGTTACCCTGCGCTCGCGAAGCGAAAAGCAGGGTTAGGCATTCAGTTTCGTTCGCACATGTGGCGTGCGTGTCTGCATTTTAAAAATTCATTTTCTCGGTAACCGTTGGTCCGATTGACACGAGATTTTCACCATAGGATCGCCTGCCCCTGTATAATATTTTTAAATGTACAATTATGACGTCATAGGTCACGTGGTACAGAAGCCATCTTGGAAAAACGTTACACCTCCATATTTCTGAAACCGCTCAATGGAAAAAAATTGATTGTTGACCAATTGCCAAGTACTCCCCATGGAGAATAACAATTGTTAATGATGATGTCATTGGTGCCTTCGTTATGACATCATAATTCGACAAGTATAACGCTTGATGCGATCAGTATGAATTTTTTTTCTCGGTAATTGTTGGTCTGCTGGATACGAAATTTTCAGAATAGGAGCCGTCCTTCTGTGGAATACTTTAATGATAATTATAACGTCATAGGTCACGTGGTACAGGCACCATCTTGGAAATACCGAAAAATGTTGCACCTCTGTATCTCCGAAATCTCTCCATGGAAACAATTGAAACGTGGCTCATTGTAAAGGACTCTGCATGGGGAATAAGTGTTCTAACGGTGACGTCATTGGTGCCTTAATTATGACGTCATAATTCCACAGGGACAACACTTAGTTTGAAATTTCTTGAACATGATCTACGCAACAATTACATTAGAGAATATAAATGTATGATGTCATCGCTCACGTGGTCTGGCAGCCAAAGAAAAAACCTTTCAAAAAACAGAAAAGTTGGCTCACACCAAGTTGACTGCGCAGGGTAAGTATTCTATGAATACCATCTAGTTTGTTGTTGGGGATCGTTCCCTCATAATATTCACTATTTTCCAGATTGTCCCTCACCCTAGCTAACATTACAAGTAGTCCACACAAATTATATTCAGAGAAGTTAGAAAGCTAATCTGATATAAATGTGTCTCATTTGTCCAATGTAGGAATATGTCGCCTGTATCAGACAATATGCCATCCTCGAAGTCTTTCCTGATGTGGAACAGCATCGTTTATGGCTTTCAGATCATTGTTTGTTTTTAGAGAAAAAAAAACTGTGTAGAACTGTCAGGATGGCCTAGATGTATGCACACTCACCTCTAAGCTTTCACAACTGAAATATACAACTCGATGAAGAATCAGTGCACTCTCTCCATAATCTTAAAAAATATTAGTTTGAATGATCCCGATCTCTTCAGATCTCAGAAGCTAATCAGAGTCGAGCCTTGAATGGGAGACCTTTTAGTACGTGAATGGGAGACATCCATGAAAAACTGACTGTTATAGAGCACTGACGCCATCATAATATTTCTCGTGGGTGTTCTAGACATTCACACGTCCACACAATAGCTGGGGTCGAGGGGGCTCACTCCCCACCTTTGCTGCAGCCCGATTTCGGATGGACGATTCCCTGCCTAAAGATTAAATGGAATACGCACGGAAATTTTGAAAAGAATGTGGATCTTAAGATTGATTAAGTTAATGGTAAGAATGGCCTTATTAAATGCATATAGAAGATAGGTAAATTGATAGTTTAAGTTAATGGAGTGTAGATACTGCGCATGCCTGATGGGCCAAAATGGCCGTGTCTCCACAAGCAAGGGCAAGCTACCGGCAATGCCTTAGGATTTCTAGTCATCACCCGAATGATGCATAGCCCAATTCGAAAAATGAAAAATCGACTTTACAGATCCGATGATCATATACGCTAAGGTAAGTGCGAGTGTCCAAACATCACTACATCTCTGTCGTCATAGTGTCCACGTTTGGTTTACACGAACAAAATATTCACACATACATTCGCTTATATATATCCTTCCTTCCTTTTGGACGCTATAACCCAATAGTACAATCATTTCCCAGATAATATGTACCCCTCTCTAAAACTTTGCTGTCAGGATCGAGCAAAGACCCAACTAACGACCTTATCGTCCCAAGAATGGCCGAGCGGTCATGCCTCTTCCGACTTTCAGCACCAATTTTAGCAAACGAGATTCCAAATGCACTAAGGTGACCGGTTATAAGTCTTGTGATGATGAGCGAGTCATAGAAACCAATGGAAAAGCCAGTTAAACAAAAGATCAATTCTGAATGTATTATATAAAACGACTAAACATATAAAATTTAAATCTGTAACTAAAGTGACGCCTCGGTAAGATTAAAGGCCTTAATATACATTCAAAATCACTGTTCAATTAAATGCAGGAATTATCCAGGAGGGAAATAATTCAATATAATCACAAGCTTAATGCACCTGAGATAATTACACAGACCTGCTCCAGGGCAAAAACACAGGAAAGTTAAAATTCCAGCTAAATAACAACAGTACAGTCCAGAAGCTAAAGTTCAGAGAAAGGTTTGGTCTGATGGTTCCTCAGCGCGCACTCGTCGAGCCAGGATTTGGAAAGAGCCTGAAGGATTCACAACAATCGGGTGTGGACTCCTGGGTGGAAGGAGATCTCTCTTCGTGCATCCCTTGCTCAACCCACCCAATCACTCTGACCTATGCCGCACAGACGCTCTCCCAGACCACCCGCCATTAATGTAAGATCTCCAGCAGTCCTTTGGCCCAGTCGGTCAATCAGTGTGTCAAACAGACATCTCGAACTATCAATCACGAAAAACAAAAGCTACTCTGCCAAACAATTATCTCGTTTTTTATTTTAAAAAAGATGCAAAGCTGATATGTTAATGTATAATTATCTTCCAGTGATTTCCCTTTAAATCTATGTATGCTATCTTATGGAAATATGTGTCCTGGGAAGTCGGAAGCATTGCCGGGCAATGCTGAGTTGCTCATCCCACCCCTTCCCCTCCCTCATCACAACCCTTTCCCTGCCTCCTCCGATCCCTCTCCCTCAAGACTCCCACCCTAACCCTTCCCCTCCCTCCATCATCCCAACCCAACCCCTGCCTCCTCCCAGCCCCCCCCCCCCTCTCTCTCTCTTATCACAACCCTTTCCCTGCCTCCTCCGATCCCTCTTTCACAAGACTCCCACCCTAACCCTTCCCCTCCCTCCATCATCCCAACCCAACCCCTGCCTCCTCCCAGCCCCCCCTCTCTCTCTCTTATCACAACCCTTTCCCTGCCTCCTCCGATCCCTCTTTCACAAGACTCCCACCCTAACCCTTCCCTCTCTCCATCATCCCAACCCAACCCCTGCCTCCTCCCAGCCCCTCCTCCCTTCCTCATCACAACCCTTTCCCTGCCTCCTCCGTTCCCTCTTTCACAAGACTCCCACCCAAACCCTTCTCCTCCCTCCATCATCCCAACCCAGCCCCTGCCTCCTCCCAACCTCCCCCCACCCCCCTCAAGACTCCGACCTCACCCCATCTCCTCCATCCTCTCATCTCTGCCTCCACTTCAACCTCCCTTCCTCCTCCCACCCCAACCCCTGCCTCCAGATTCCCACCCCTTCCGGGAACAGTTTGTGACTTGTGTGTTAACAAGTTATGAAATATTAATCGTGACTATTTCCGTTGTAATGAAAAAGTACCTTGTTCAGTTTTCAACGCGTTGTTTTTGTTTTTTCCTATGTACATAAACCTAGAGGTGATGTTTTATTAATGATGTATGCAGGCATTTCACGACCAAGCCGATTTTCGTCGCCTCTAATGTTTATTTACTTCACATAATAGCCGGCGAAGCCGGTGTTGTCAATAAACGCGTACGTATTATGTCGAAAACCAGATTATGCCTTGGCTTGAGAATTCCGAAGCGCAATGGAGGCCGCCATCTTGCGGATGCGGAAGTATGCATAACAAATTGAAAAACGTTCAATAGGAGTTTCTTTCACCCGTCTTTGTTTGATTCACAATCTTATGCACCTCTAATTTATTATTAAAATACTTTAGGACCAACCTCGGCCCGCACGGGCCTGGTTATCTTCAACGAAAAGCGTCACCAAACACCGGAACCAATGAGATTCGGGCATTTGAAAAAATATTTCTAAAACCAAATCACGCAATGGAGGCCGCCATCGACCGGATGCGGAAGTTTGCATAAAACAATTGCGAAAAAGTTCAATAGGAGTTTGTTTCACCCGTCTTTCTTTGATTCACAATCGAATGCACCTCTAATTTGTAATTAAAATACGTTAAGACCAACCTCGTTATCTTCAACGAAAATCGTCACCAAACACCGGAACCAATGAGATTCGAGCATTTGAAAAAATATTTTTTTAAAGCTTATTACGCGTTTCGGAGGGTGAAAACGGCGTCAAATATTCTAAAATTGACGAAGAATTATTTTTTAGAAATAACGGCGCTATCGTCTGATCTGTCGGCACTGATCTTACTGCAAGCTAACTTCTGGTGGAGGAAGAGGCCGTGCCCGGAGAGAACCAGTCCTGACAGCGACTGAAGTTAGAAGACGACACACATACTGTGAAAACGTATGTTAAGCCCAGTTAAAATTTCTTAAAGTAGGCCCTAAACTAGCACATCGTCTAGTTACTTCCTTAAGCTTCTTGTGACATTTATTGTATGTAGATATTGGGGAGGACTGTCTGCTCTTCTCTTTTACCAAATCTTACCATGTACGGTACCTACTACACCTACCTCCTACCAACGACCTAACCTACTGATGCCATCGTGATGGGTAAAATAGTGGCAAGAGGCTTTGGCTTCGCCGGCTCATTGCGGCTTTGCAGTCGGGTACTAGTATGTGAATTACATGTCCATTAGTTTGTTTATAAGACGTGAAAAATCGGGTGAAAACCAAAGTTTTTTTTATTAAAGATTTCACGATTTTCTTTCCTTTGCATCATGAGAACGTACAATCATTGGGCGGTGTATATTAGACCGCTGCTGTGATCGCTGCAAACAAAACGTGCATTACCTCGTTTCCTCTGCATGAGTTGTAATCAAAATCTACCTTTAAATTGATGCAGGTTGGTATTATTCATCCAGTCAAATTTAAACAGTAAAAGTTTATAACTGAAAAAAGCTGGACTTACTAGTTGGTAGTGCCGACATTTTGGCGAGAATCCACTCGCTTTAGTCACGACAGATGTTTAAGTGAAGAAGAAGATTGAGAATCGCCACATGGCCTCCACCATTGGTAGGATGAGCTAGACGACGATGTTGGTTTATACAGGCCTTACCAACATCACGCCAGCTGATGAAGTGGATTTGAACTCTGCTGTATATACGCACTTGAACCTGCATGGTCACAGCTTTGATAACAGTCAAGTGGTTATCTTAGACAAATTAAATAGTGGTTTGCTCGTGGTATAAAGGAATCTATTTAGTAAAGAGTTGAATCACCATCTCTCAATAAAAGGGTGGTTTGCGATTTCATCTGACACGTACGTGGGACAAGGCTATTACATTTCCTCCATGCTGTCCACAACCATCATGTGACACCAGAATTGGTTTACAGTCCAACTCACCCTACAAATGGTGGTCACATGGCGATTCTCAATATTCTTATTCACTTCAACATCTGCCGTGAACAAGGCGAGTGGATTCTCACCGAAACGTTGGTTTTACCGACCAGTAAGTCCAAAAAGTACCTTTGTTTCCACAAAATGGTACCATACCTTCATTTAATGATAGAAGATGCGTTGTTCAGTCTTCAAATGTACACAAGAGGCCTGTGTAACTTTGATTTGACCAAAACGAAATGGCAGATATAGACCTCTGCAAGGTGAATGCAGGCTGACCAAGGGTAAGCCTGTTTTTATTTTAATTTAATAACCCAGTTAATTATCTTCAAAATGGGTGTTTAGCTTTATCCACATACCCAGTTTTCATTCATACACTCCATTGGAGGACCCTTGGTATGCTTGCAAATTTTCAGTCCACTAAGTTTCATGGTTCTGGAGTTATGGAGGAGACACACACAACTCTCTTTTTTATTGTGCATTGAACATGTAGGAAGAGGAAGAAACCTCAAAAATACTCCCCTGAGTCTCAATGTCCTCTTAATGATTCACATTTTCAGGAGAGCCAAAATACCTCAGACATTTGTACTTGGCACGAGCTGCATTAACGGGTTTACATCATGTGTTCTACTGGTTAAGGAGAGCCAAGACAAAAAAATATATGGATATGCGGATGAGGATAAATGGATAGCACAAGGCAATACAGGAAAAAACATTCCATGCGAGCCATCCCCCTCGAAGAGCGGCAATTTATGGTCAAGAGCATAAGTAGCAAATGTTTGTGGATGATCCACTCGGTCAACTGTGCTCTCTTCTCAAGGATCCTATTCTGTAGGATTTTGCATCAGTATGGTATTGAATCAGAATGGCGTGATGGTTGAATGGACCGAGCCTTGTTTCATTTCCCTTTGTTGTATGGCCTAGATTCCCATAGCCTCTTGCCATAAATATCAGATGGAGTGGGGACCTTTCCAGGAGTAATCCTGGCCTTAAAACATTTATGAATTGCCGTGAATACAGCCGGGAGTTTTTCAAGAGTACAGACTCTACGACCATTGTGTTGCATCAGCATATACAATAGAGGTTGTAGTCCAACTGGATGACGCAGGCGTTATGGAGTTTACCTACCTTTGAGCCGTCTCTCCAGCATTGATTACCAACTTGACCCATAAATTGATTGGTGCTTGTGACTGTATCACGATGGCTTACAAACATCAGTTGATAAGGAACGTCTTGCTTTTATGCTCAATATACGCCCCTCTGCCAGACAGAGCGGTGAACGAAGAAGCCTTTATCTTATGTAATCCGTAATACTATATATATTTCCCGCTCTCTTTTTAAAATATCAGAACTTTGATGATATACTTTAATTCGTCCGTGAGAGGCCATTGTGGAAAATTGCATCATATAACGCTTCAAATCGTTCAAAGCTCCTAATTTGAAAACTATAGGACCTAACAGATGAGGGTGGTGCAATTTCAACTGTGCCATTCCTCAGATAGATGTTAAGCTGAGTATCTAACCAGTTCTCATTAGTTGGTGGATGTTAAATATCTCATGGTGTCTTTTGTAAAGAATGGGCCAGATATTGTCATCACCCGAACCAACTTCCAAATCTCTGCCATCTTTTGTCGAATGTTAGACCTGGCCAGTGGGTTATTGGGCCAAACATCTTCCCTGGCCCACCATACAAGAAGGTGGGAGTAATTAAAGTAGTAGTACTGGATGCATTAGTGGTTGTATACATGCAGATTTAATATGTTCATTTAAGGAAATGGATAGTTCCCAACCATCAAGCTGTAGGCAATTCTGCTTCCTTGCAAATAATGGCAGACTGGTTGGATCAGGTGCCAGATACCTGGTAATTTTGTAGCAAGCGGCAGTGTGCATTTTCTATGATAACCAGGTATCACATAATTCAGAAAGCAAGCAGAAGAATGCTTCCAGGATGGCGAAACTCACCAGGGAGGTTTTGTTCGGCCATGATATTTATGTGCTATGACAATGTATCCTGGTTCATTGACGTTTTCAACACCTCACCAGATTCATTTTGTATGATAACCAGGTATCACAAATTCAGAAAGCAAGCAGAAGAATGCTTCCAGGATGGCGAAAATCGCCAGGGAGGTTTTTCTCGGCCATGATATTTATGTGCTATGACAATGTATCCTGGGTCATTGACGTTTTCAACACCTCACCAGATTAAATCCGAGGCACTGCAGTCGGACCTAAGAATGCACTCTTTCTCAGTTGCTGCGCTCTACTTTGCCGGTTGTCTAAGAAAATGATGAAAGCCAGTGACCAGCCAACTTTTCCCATCACTGAATCATAATTCTGAGTGTTATCCCATGTTATCCACTTCCATAATACTGTTGCGAATATGGAATTTGGCCTCCATATCCGCTTGTAAATATTCCCCTATTTTCTCCAATACTCCCCAACTTTCCCCAATCCCCCATTCCCTAGTCCCATTGCATGTAAACAACAATCAGTAGAGCCGACCTTCCCCTTATTCCCCCATTAAATGTCGTGCCCAGGTCCACCGCACCACACGTAGACAACTTTCGGACATCTTCCTAGTTATTCTTAATCTATGTCAGTTAAGGCCTCGTTTCCATTAATTATGACTCTTCGTTGCACCAGAATGTGATTATATGGCATCAGTAGTGAGTTTAGGACCTTTCCCATACCTCCTCCCATCTTCTTCCCCAAACAACAACAATAACAACAACTACAACAACAATTACAACTACAACTACGACTACAACAACAGAGGGGCGGGGAGTGTGCGTCCTCACACCGGCTCGGTTACCCGCCATGACCATGCGCTCCACGGCGTTACCCCGAAGGGGCTGGCTGTCAGCTCCTCGTCAGGGGCGGAGCCAGGAACCCCCCCACGCACCCAATGAGAAGCAACGTGCCGATTCCATCTGGGGCGGAGCTAACGAGCCGAGGGCGTGTCACTCCCCGCCGGATATACGCGGCCCCGCGCCGGACCGGACGGGACGACAGATGCGCCTCAGCTTGGAGAGAGAAGCCACCGCCACCCCCAGCGCGACGAGACCTCCCCGCATCTTTGGACCGGACCGGACCGTACTGTACCCTGCCCCGAGCCCAGGAGGACCTGGAGCCATCGATCCTGCCTTTCCTAGCCATCAAACCCCCGTGTGAGTCAGCCGTTGTCCCCGTTTGTCTGTCGTCTGTCCGGGGTTAATATAAGAGTGTGTCTAAGTGCCTGTCTTTCTGTGATTATACCTCTAGCCCCTGTAATCTGACCTTTCCGTACGAATATAATCTCCTCCGGAGGTCTTGAGAATTGAAACATTGGTGTCGTATTGTGTTATTGTAATCCAGCCGGGTGTCTTCTTTTTCTTATTGAGCCAGCATCGCGCGACTAGTCAACGTTCGGGCACAATCGGGTAACTTGTGCAGACGTGGTCATACCATAAAACCGCTCGGTAAATAACATCCAAGCCACGTCTGTAACAATTGGTGTCTGGGAGTGAGATTCGAGGCCCGACCAAATTTTGAAAAAAAAAAAAACGAATAGAGGAAAAAAAAAAAAAATTTGGTCAAAATTTGGAGCGGCCGAAATTCGTTTTGTTTTACAAAACCCGAATTTTGAAAGTCGCGCTATGGCGGATCAAGACGGCTGGGGTCCGGTAGGGGAGAGTGAAGCAGGGTCGGTCCAGGACCAAATTGAGACACGTGAGGAGAGCGAAACAGCGGGGGTAGCAAACGCACAAAATGGCGCCTCGCTGGTCACCGCGCCCGCGACCGTAGCAGCGCCGCCGATGGATTGGGGCCTATTTATGGAACAAATAAAGGCGCTCATGGTCCAGACAAGTGAAGACCTGAGGAATGACTTGGGAAACCAAATGGGGGTAATGGGAAACCAAATGGGGGTAATGAGGGACGAAGCGAGGGGTACCAGTGAGAAGTTAGACAATAATTTTGAGGGGTTAGACAACGGGATAAAAGAAGTGAAAAATGGGTTAATGGGGGTAGAAAATAGAATGGCTGCCCAGGAGAATCAGATAGAGGGAGTGAAAAATGGGTTAGAGGGGTTAGAAAACAGTATGGAAGGCAAATTGAGGGACATGAGGGACCAAGCGGAAAGGGAAGTTAAACAAATGGAGCAGCAGATAGAGGGGGTCAGAATGGGGGTAGAAACCAAACTGGATGCTCACAGGGAGGAAATGGAGCAGATGAGGGTGGCATCTGGGCAGGAGATGCAAGTGATGGGAGAAGAGATCAGAAGAGGAGTGAGTGAGGAGGTCGGAGGAGTGCGCGAGGAGGTGAGGCACTGTAAGGAGCACATGGAGAAGGAGGTGAGAAAGGGGACTGTAAAATTGCAAGGGGGCATAGAGGACCTGACGCAGGAGGTGGAGCAGCTGACGGTGGGACAAACGGAGTTAGTGGAGCAGGTTCAAAGGAACACTGCGGTATTAGGAGGTTTAAAAGCGACACAAAACGACATAAAAAACGACTTGATAGCGACAAAGAGGGAATGTCAGATGGTACGTGAGGGACTGACAACGAGGTTGGACGAGGTGATAGAGGTAATGGAGACGAAGGACCGGCAGGTGAGGACGCACCTGGAAACGGTCAAGGTAGCCTTAGAGGATGAGCTTGAGGAGACGTACCGGGGAATAAAAGAGGTGAAGCACAAATTAGAAGAAGTGGAAGAAGGGATGAGCGAAATTAAGAAGCGACGGAGAGGGGATAAGAAAGAGATAAAAGAGGAGATAAAAGAATTGGTCCAAAGTCTGTGTTTGGATCGTGATGATGTGCTCATTAACCGGATGAGGGATTCGCAGGTGATGGAGGAGAAGCGAAGAGGAAGAGGACCCGGTGTAAGTGGTGACCAATATGGTCGTGCGTATGATGCGCCAGGGGATTTAAGAAGCTTGGGGGTCGAGATAGACCCGGGTGTTCGTGAGAGGCCACTGGTGAAGTGTGCGACAGGTCTGGTGTGCGAAAAAGGAGGTGTGCAAGAAAGTCCGACTCTGGGGTGTGTGAGGAAAAAGTGCGTGCCAAGGAGTGAGTGTGCTGGCGAGAGTGAGTCGGTCGTAGCGCGTGTGCGAGGGAGCACATGGGAGCGTGGTGTGGTGAGTGTTACAGAGGGTGTGACGGGAGAGTGTGCGCAGGAGTGTGCGCGAGAAAGGTGTGTGACGGACAGGTGCATGGGGAAAGAGTGCGCTGTCAGAAGTAAGGAAGAGTGTCCACCTGTGGTGAGTGTTACAGAGGGTGTAACGGGAGAGTGTGCGCGAGAAAGGTGTGTGACGGACAGGTGCATGAGGAAAGAGTGCGCTGTCAAGAGTAAGGGTGAGTGCGTTGTCACGAGTGGAGGTGAAAGTAGTGAGAGTGACATGGAGCGTGAGTTAGTTGTGACAGGTGAGCGAGGATGTACACCTGGGATGGAAGGATGCACACCTGGAATGGTAGAGCGTGAGTGCGAATGCACGCTGGAGTTGGTGGTGAGGCACGTGGTTGGGTGTGCGAATGAGAGCACACCTGTGATTGTCACAGAGGAGGTGACCGAGGAGGGGGCGCGAAGAGGTGTGTTGGTGAGGTGTGCTACCAACGAATGTGTGCCAAAGTGTTCGGTGGTCAGGTGTGTGACCAAGGCTGTGAGTGGAATGGGTGTACCTGGGCGTGTAAGGAAAGGTACGAGGAGCAGGGAAACGGCTGGATGTGTGAGCAAGGAACGGGCTGCGGGGAGTAAGCGTCCAGGTGAAGCATCGACGTTAGACGGGGTAGAGTTTAGAACGACTTATAGCCGAATCGGGCCCTCGGTGCGTGCTGGGCCTCGCTTTGAACGGCCGCGTCCGTGCTCCACTAGGCGGAGCGGGCGGCCCGATAGAAAGGGTCGTCATGGCGACCACTTTTTGGTGAGACGTGCCGGCAGGTCGAGAGCGGGACATTGGATGGCTCCGTGCCGAGATGGTGCGTGGGATCTCGGCACGGGTGAGCCCCCGTCCCTGCACCGAATGCCGGACGCATCCAGCCGCTGGCACAGAACAACCCGCATTCATGGCTTGGCTTTACGAAGCCTGGCTTTGGACAGGAATTGGCGCACCGAGAGGTATTAGTGAGTAGACTGGGTGATGAGGTTAGTGTTTTGGACCCAAAATTAGAGAAAAACAAAATTTGATGATTGGCAAGGGATTGGCAGTAGTGATTGGCAGATGATGGGCAGTGATTGGCAAATTTTTAATTTGTTGAAATTTGATGTGCAAAATTGGTAGTGAGAGACCCCCGATGTGGTGGGATGGCAAATCCACCATCCTTCCCATGTGGGGGCAAAGGAGCACTAGATTATGGGGTGTATGGCAGTGAAAACTAGCCCGGGTGGGTTAGGATATGGTGTGTAGGGATCTAGAGAAGATGACCGTAGGTAACGTTAAGTTTAGTTAGTGACTGATACCTGTAGTAGGGACGCAGGTAGATTAGTGTGGATGATAATGACGAGGGAGCGCAATAGTTTAAAGGGACGACTGGGAAGCGCAAGTTTCAGAAGGGAGTAGTTAGCTGAGATGATGCCGTGTGTGTGTGAGAATTGAACAGGTGTGATTGCACAGGTGTGCAACTGGACAGGTGTGTGGAGCAGTGTATGAGTAGTGAGTGTTGTGGATCAGCGCGAATGCGCTTGGGGAGAGAAGGGTGCAGGTGGCACCAGGTGTGAGAGCACAGGTGTGCAGGTACAGGTGTGTGGAGAGAGTTGGAGTGAGTGGTACGGAGTGGTGTGCATGGTGCGAAGGTGTGGATGGGGGAAGAGTGGACCCCTTTCACGAGTACCCGGGGCGGGTAGTGTAAGTGTTAGGTAGAGGGTACAGGTAAATTGTGGTTAGATATTGGCATCTGTGGTGCGGTTGCAGAATGGTGTTGTGGATGGGTGCATTAGTGTTGTGGAAATGGCTGGGCGTGTAGCCTGTTAGTGTGTGTAGTTGGTTGGGCACTCCACCACTGTGAGGATGTCGGCCAGGTGAGGCCGCAGGTGGGCTCTGGGAGCCGGTAGAGTTGTGGATGGGGCCCGAGGATCCGGAGGACGGACCCGGGTAGCCCAGTGCCAGAGAGGGCACCGAGTGGGGAGAGTGCGAGAGGGCCTTCCCCAGGTAGTTAGGTTAGGGTAAGGAGCAGGTAAGCTCGGAGGCAACTGCAGTGGTGGAGGTGTGCAGGTGGGTAGACCCACTGGGAGAGGTACACGTCGCAGCCCAGAAATTGTACGAGGGCACCGGGAGATGAATCGGGGGAGTGAGACCCCAAATTGAAGAGCACCACAGTTTGGCCAATGGGAATTGGTTTTTAGAACCCGTAGTGTAAGAGGGCCAATGGTTTGGCCGGAGAAAGACCCCGGGTAGTGTAAAGTTGTTAAAGTCATTTAGGAAATAGTTAGGATTGATGAACCTGTCGCACCATACGCAGCCACTTACCTGTGGTGATGATGATGACTCCACACCTGCGTTTTCTTTGTTTTGTTGCAGGAGATGAATCGCTGTGTGGATTTGTGAGACGCATCACGACGTGGATGAGACATTGGGGTGATTCCATCTCTCCCTCCCTAGGAGGGACTGATGATGAATTGGTAATGGCAAATTTTGATGTGCAGTTGGAGATGGCAAATTTTGATGAGAGTTGAAAATGGCAAATTTGATTGGTTAGGAGGGAGAGAAGACGAATTTGGTTTATGGGAGGAACGAGGAAGACAGTAGGGATGTTTGTTGATTTGTAAAGTAGATGTTTATGGGTAGTGTTGTGTTGTGTGGATACAGTAAGGGGTAAGGGAGGGGCCATGTAGGTTACCTGGTGGGGGGGGGGGCGTACGATAGGAACGTACCTGTCTCACCTGGTTCCCATGTGCCCCCAGTGTGCATCACCTTACATTGCGTGCACTTTTGCGCCCTTACCACCTTACTCACTTGTTTCTTCTTTTGTCTCCCACCTCCGAGGATCTGGCTTTGGGGTAGAGAGAGAGGAGAGAGAGGTGCTGGCTGCGCAGTTGTGGGCCTGCACTTTCGCTGTTTGCTGCCGGGATCGATACACCATATGGACCGCAATGTTTGTGGCCACCCACAATGGACCGCAGTTCGTTTGCGGCCAAGCACCACCCGGGGATGGACCTATGGGTCAACGTGGCACCTATGCCATACAGGTGAACCACTTTTAGTTGACACCAAGTGCACCACAAGAAGAGCAAGAGACACCTGCAGGGTTAGGGGTTGTCGAATTTATTTTTATTCCAATGAACAATGGTGACTGCACCGATTGGTGGTGGGGTGGTGCTTTTGATGCTGGGAAAGGGTGCTCTGCACGTTATTAAAGGCCGTCGGCCACAGAGCACTCGTGGGTTGGTGTATCGATGTTGGCAAGCGCGCTCTCTCTATGCATAACATCTGCATGTGTTCCTCCAAAAACAGGTCCTGGATCGTAGTGTAAATAGCAGCGTAGTCTTGTAAATAATGCTCCCTACCGGCTGTATGTTTAGTTTGAGGATTCTTTCCGGATTCGGTTATCCTGTGGGTGTGTTTCTGTGAGGAGAAGGGTGCAACGTCGCAGGGGGACATATTTACTCATTTGTGAATATCTGTAAAACTGTCGCACTCAGGGTAGAGTTAATAGTAGAGGGAACTACATTGCGTGCCACACTAAAGTAGGTAAAAATTTATCGGGTCGGGACGCCCCGAGGGTAGAGAAGGGTGCAATGTTGCGAATATGGAATTTGGCCTCCATATCCGCTTGTAAATATTCCCCTATTTTCTCCAATACTCCCCAACTTTCCCCAATCCCCCATTCCCTAGTCCCATTGCATGTAAACAACAATCAGTAGAGCCGACCTTCCCCTTATTCCCCCATTAAATGTCGTGCCCAGGTCCACCGCACCACACGTAGACAACTTTCGGACATCTTCCTAGTTATTCTTAATCTATGTCAGTTAAGGCCTCGTTTCCATTAATTATGACTCTTCGTTGCACCAGAATGTGATTATATGGCATCAGTAGTGAGTTTAGGACCTTTCCCATACCTCCTCCCATCTTCTTCCCCAAACAACAACAATAACAACAACTACAACAACAATTACAACTACAACTACGACTACAACAACAGAGGGGCGGGGAGTGTGCGTCCTCACACCGGCTCGGTTACCCGCCATGACCATGCGCTCCACGGCGTTACCCCGAAGGGGCTGGCTGTCAGCTCCTCGTCAGGGGCGGAGCCAGGAACCCCCCCACGCACCCAATGAGAAGCAACGTGCCGATTCCATCTGGGGCGGAGCTAACGAGCCGAGGGCGTGTCACTCCCCGCCGGATATACGCGGCCCCGCGCCGGACCGGACGGGACAACAGATGCGCCTCAGCTTGGAGAGAGAAGCCACCGCCACCCCCAGCGCGACGAGACCTCCCCGCATCTTTGGACCGGACCGGACCGTACTGTACCCTGCCCCGAGCCCAGGAGGACCTGGAGCCATCGATCCTGCCTTTCCTAGCCATCAAACCCCCGTGTGAGTCAGCCGTTGTCCCGTTTGTCTGTCGTCTGTCCGGGGTTAATATAAGAGTGTGTCTAAGTGCCTGTCTTTCTGTGATTATACCTCTAGCCCCTGTAATCTGACCTTTCCGTACGAATATAATCTCCTCCGGAGGTCTTGAGAATTGAAACATTGGTGTCGTATTGTGTTATTGTAATCCAGCCGGGTGTCTTCTTTTTCTTATTGAGCCAGCATCGCGCGACTAGTCAACGTTCGGGCACAATCGGGTAACTTGTGCAGACGTGGTCATACCATAAAACCGCTCGGTAAATAACATCCAAGCCACGTCTGTAACAATACAATGACAATAGGTTATCCTTGGCTAAGCTTTGCACGTGTAGGATAAGTGATAAATTACATCAACTAAGGAAAGATGTTGCTGGATTAAAGTTTTCTAGTTGGGTCAGGAATCAAACCAAAAGATGTTGCCTGTTTGTGTGGATCCTCTCCACATAATTTGTTGACTAGTTTGTGTGTTTGTTTGTTTTTTGTTTGTGTGTGTATGTGCGTGTTTGCGTGTGTGTGTGCTTGTGTGTGTGTGTGTGTGTGTGTGTATTTGTGTGTGTGTGTGTGTATTTGTGTGTGTGCGTGTGTGTGTGTGTGTGTGTGTGTGTGTTTCTGTGTTTGTGGTTGGTTGGTTGGTTGGATATGTGTGTGTGTGTGTATGTGTGTTTCTGTGTTTGTGGTTGTGGTTGTTTGGTTGGTTGGATATATGTGTGTGTGTGTGTGTGTGTGTGTGTGTGTGTGTGTGTGTGTGTGTGTGTGTGTGTGTGTGTGTGTGTGCGCATGTGTATGTTTGTGCGCATGTGTGTATATATTTTGTGTGTGTGTATGTGTATATACAATATATGTGTGTTTCTTTATGTTTGGCAACAAGATACTCCTTGTTAGACTGTGGGGCAGACTGTGGTGATACCCATGGGTTCAAATCTGGCCCCTTTCTTTTCAAATTTATTCCTGTACATGTACGAGTCTGATTGGGTCCAGAACATGTGCAGGAATAAAATAACAAAATGCGTGAAGATGTGGAAACATCTTCAGGTTCATTGATGATTTGTTGGTAATTAATGATGGATTCATATTTCATCAGCATCATGATGATATATATCCAAAATAACTGGAAATAAAAAAGGAAAACCCCAACTCCCACTTCAGTTTCTTTTTTACAATTACAAATCGATATCAATAATAATAAATTTCACACCAAATTATTTGATAAACGAGATGTTTTTTTTCCATTCCACATTGTACGACAGAAATATTCCTAAATATTCGACAGAAAATAAAGACTTAGACAGAAATATTCCTAAGATGTACTTGTTATATGATATTTTATCAATAGCCGATACTGTACAATTAATTGTGTGTGTGTTTTTCTTGGGCCAGTCCTGTTAATCCCACTAAAGGTGTCCATCATGATCCCATGAGCTATTTAGGGCAGGAAATTGGAAATGATTGCAGAAACACATTCGTCACCTCTTTGCAAAATGTACCATGGGATCTTTAATATTCACTTGCAGCAAATCCTGGCAAAGGAATGCCAGCTTAACATCCCATCCCTCCTATCACCTCCACGCAACAATGTCCTGCCTGCGAAACATCTGCTAGGCCAGTAATCAAACACAGACAATTAATTGTGCTACTATTCTGAGCTAATGCAGATATATTTTATACATTTGGACATAGGTGGGCGCGATTCGGAAAATTTTAAGTCCGCTTACCGCTTATCCGCTCCGCCAGCCCGTGTAGTCCGATTCGCTTATCCGCTTCAGCGGCCGAAAATCTTAGTCCGCTTACCGCTTATCCGCTTATCCGCTTCGATTCGATTTTTTTAAAGCGCTTCGACGTTTTTAAAGCGATTTTTGACGTTTCTAAAGGGAATTTAATGCTTTTTAAGCCTAAATAGCCATTTCTAACTACTACAAAGACAAACAAAGCTTTTAAGATCAAAAATATACATTTTTATTTAAATAAAATTTATTCAAAATTTATTGAAATAAAGTTTTCCACTCGACTCTACTCTACTCTGCTGCGCGCGAGCTGAGGGGTCAGGGCGCAGATCTCGTGACTGTCCTCCACGTCCCCCATCATGTTGACCGCCGGGTTGTGGATGTCGCTGTGCTGGGACTGCTGGTTTGCGTCGCTCGTGTGCCTGTCCCTGGCACTGCCGCTGGGCTGGAGAGTCAGAAATCTCTCCATCTTGACGTATTGCCGCTCTAGCGTCCAATAAAATATTCAGTTTTCACTTACTAGGGCGTGCCCGCACGTACGTGCTTGCCCGTACGTGCTTGCCCGTACGTGCGTGCAAAAAAACATGCGTGCAAACAACAACAACAAAAAAAAACTTTGAAACCACGTGGCAGTAACGACCACAGAACCCCCCCCCCCCCTCTATTTACATGAAATGGTTTGGTCCATTCGCAAAGCCAAAGCGAACGGCTTGCGAGTACGGTAGAACCCCCCCCCCCCCCCTCTATTTACATGAAATGGTTTGGTCCATTCGCAAAGCCAAAGCGAACGGCTTGCGAGTACGGTGACCATACCTTGGGAACCACTTGTCCGATTAATTTCAAACCTTGAAAAGGCACATCCTCGGGTCCCCAGCAATATACCTGGCAAGTTTCAATTAGATCGGACCCGTGGTTGTCGAGAAACAGCGGTCACAGACAAACACACACACACACACACACACAGACACACACACATACACACAGAGATTACTGGAATTATAGATAGATTATTCACTTAAATAAATATTCACAATTCTAGAGTAACGGCTCAGGCTAACAGCTGATTTGGCGAATCGCGATGCGCTTTAATTTTTCGGTAGTCCGCTTACGCTTATCCGCTTCGGTTTCCGGGGGTTGTTCCGATTCGCTTATCCGCTTCGAAAACGTTAGTCCGCTGCAGCGGATAAGCGGATAAGCGGACTTTCGAAGCGGACCGCCCACCTTTGCATTTGGTATACTATTGTTCCATTTTTTCTGACGTGTATTACCTCTGCCACCAAAGGTGGATGGAGGTTATGTTTTCACCCCTGCCTGCCTGTTTGTAACTTGGCAAAAAAAAATTTTTGGACAAGTATGTTGATCACTCCGGTTTGTATTTGTTTGTCTGTCCGCTCACTTATACTTGCCTTCAGGTCACAATTTTAAACCGATCTTCAGGAAACTTCACCAAATAGTGGAGTTCGTGATCCGACAAAATCCTATATTTTTTTGAGGTCAAAATGTCAAGGTCAACATAGGCCATAGGTCAACCACTTTTTTCGAATTTCTAAAATCCTCAATTTTCATCCGATTGACTTGAAATTTGAATAGGATTTTCATATCAGATAACTGAATTCAACCAACAACTATTTTGAGGTCAACATAGGTCACAAGGTCAACATATGCCAAAGGTCAACCACTTTTTTCAAATTTCTAAAATCCTCAATTTTAATATTATTGACATGAAATTTGAATAGGATTTTCATATCAGCGAATTTATTTCAACCACCAACTATTTTTAAGATCAACATTGGTCACAAGGTCAACATATGCCAAAAGTCAACCACTTTTATACAAATTTTCGAAAATCCTCAATTTTCATCTGATTGATTTGAAATTTGAATAGGATTTTCATGTCAGCGAATTGAATTCAACCACCAACTATTTTGGAGATCAACATCGGCCAAAAGGTCAACCTAGGGCAAAGGTCAACCACCTTTTTTCAAATTTCTAAAATCCTCAATTTTCATCCGATTGACTTGAAATTTTAATAGGATTTTCTTATCAGATAACTGAATTCAACCAACAACTATTTTGAGGTCAACATAGGTCACAAGGTCAACATATGCCAAAGGTCAACCACTTTTTCAAATTTCTAAAATCCTCAATTTTCATCTGATTGACTTTAAATTTGAATAGGATTTTCATATCGGCGAACTGAATTCAACCACCAACTATTTTTGAGATCAACATATGTCAAGGTCAGCATAGGCCAAAGGTTGACCACTTTTTTAAATTTCTAAATGCTCAATTTTCCCCCCATTGACTTGAAATTTGAATGGGATTTTCATATCTGCGAACTGAATTCAACCACCAACTATTTTGGAGATCAACATAGGCCAAAAGGTCAACATAGGCCAAAAGGTCAACACAGGCCAAAAGGTCAACAACCTTTTCAAATTTCTGAAATCCTCAATTTTCAACCAATTGACTTGAAATGTGAATAGGATTTGCATATCAGCGAACTGAAACCACCCACCAACTATCTTTTAGGTCAACATAGGCCAAATTTCTAAAATTGTCAATTTTCATCCGATTAACTAAAAATTTGAAGACGATTTGTATATCAGGTCAATGAATTCAACAACCACTTATCTTTGGGGTGAAAGGATGCTCTACTGAGTGCTATTCTACTTTATCTTTTGCCAAGTGTCGCTCTATGAGTGATTTTTCATCTGTTTCAGTCCGTGGGCTGAGTAGGGTTTACATGCACCCCCCGCCCCCCCCCCCCCCCACAACTTAACTTCCCGGGTATGTCCATGTATCGCCCACCCTAGGGATTAGGAAAAACCATGTTAACAGAAAAAAAACTCAATCCCTCATAGTTTGACCTCTGGTGACCTCATTAGTGACCTCATTTGCATATAACACATATCATTGTAAAGAGTGTCCCAGGACAAACATTTTGAGGGGTCATATGCAACCATAGGATGACTAGGTAAAAAGTTATGGCCATTTGAATTTCGCCTACCCCTAATTTTCGGAAATCACTGACACAGGGGGGGTAACATCAAAATATGCGTGGGAGGTACCTTGGGAATGAGTTTTTTTTCTGTTAACATGGTTTTCCCTAACCCCTAGGGTGGGGGGTACATGGACATACCCGGGAAGTTAAGTTGTGGGGGGGGGGGGGGTGCATGTAAACCCTACTCAGCCCACGGACTATTTGTCCGTTTGTCCGTTTGTTTGTGAAGAAGGTATCTGAAAACGTTGAGGACGATTCGGACAAAATTTGGCAGAGAAGTAGTGTATGTGACAAGGATGAAATGATTAGATTTTGGTGAAGATCCTGATTAGGATCCGGCTACTAGAATTGATTGGTTCTTCACCATTGGGAGATAGGGCTAAAAACGATACATAGCAGGATATCTCAAAAAGTTATTTACGAATTTGGACGAAAGGTTGTGGACAGGTTGTGTGTGTGACAAGGAAGATTCGATTCGAGTTTGGTGAAGATCTGAATATGGATTCGGATATGATTTATTTTTAAGTGATTCTTCACCATTGAGTGATCGGGCTAAACCCCACATATAGAAGGATATCTCAAAAAGTTATGGACACATTTCGACGAAACTTTGTGGACAGGTTGTGTGTTTGTGACGAGGAATAATCAATTCAATTTTGGTGAATATCCGGATCCGGCTAGTATTATTTTTAAAGTGATTCTTTACCATTGGAAGATAGGGCCAAAAACGATACAAAGCAGGATATCTCAAAAAGTTGTGGATGGATGATTTTGATTAAATGTAATTTTCTGGTCTACTCTAGGATACAAAATGTAAACTGTTCACCTGGCGGAGGTATGCTCTCTGCTGTTGACATTGGCTTTGCGAAAGGTTTTTCTTTGCCCATATACACCGACCCTAATGTCATATCTCAACAATATGCAACTATAGGCCTACTTTCAGTAAAACAAATGCAACGGACTCATTCGTTGTTTAAGAGACCGATGTTGCTCATTGGGCAATTATATGTCGATACGAGAACGAAAACCGTATTAAAAATCAGCATACAAAGTCAACAAAATGTTTCATCTGACACGGAGAGTCGTAAATGTCCTATTATTTATTATCTCTAACTGCACAGTGCCCCGAGAAATGGCTCCGATGCATTCTATATGCGGACGAGTCCCCTGGCAAAACTCGTGAAATTGTCTTTCTGCACACGAAGTGCCTCGCGCACTTTTAATGGCGATAATCACGCCATTGCAGTGTCTTGTGATAATAGACTTTTGAGAAGCGATAGATCACTCTGTCTACGCCTTCGCGGGGCTCCCACCGTCCGTGCACGTTTAGCCTGTTGGTTTCTGCTAGTCTTGGCATAGGATCTGACGTCAAGTACCCGGAACGACCCCGATGGCAAGAGTGCTGCGACCAGTCATGCTAAATTGTCTTCGATGACGTCCGCTTCGAATCGGTGCTCGAACCTAGCGATGTGGGGAGTGCGCGTTATTTAGCCTGATTATTAACATTCATGACCCATAACATGTTGGGATTCATATATGCTGGGTGGTACAGACCTCAATTTCCTTAAATGATGTTGTTCTTCGCGATACACCTTCAGTTTGCCTGTATCATGATAAGACACTGACAAGGATACACCTTAATATAACTTTTTGATATACGAGAGCATGTTGAAAAGGAATTATTTTTCTACAAAACAGGTGAAGATATTGAAATAAAAGAAAGACAATTAGACAAATATCAAGATCAATATTTATTAATCCACTATAGTGCATATTTATTTCTCAACATAATCACCACTGCGGTCCACACATTTCTGCCAACGTTCAAGTAGCTTTGTGATGCCATCACCATGGTGCATCCTGCTGACTTAACCTGTGCTTCACAGAGGCCTTGACATCATCGGCCTTGACATCATCATCGGAAGAAAAATGTTCTTCACAAAGATGTTCCTCAAGTTTGGGGAAGAGATGAAAATCTGACGGAGCAAGGTCGAGGTTGGTAATCCCTTTGTGGTGGTACTCCATTGACCGTCTCTTACTATCAGTAACGTAATGGTGAACACATCTGCCATCTTCAGTTAGTTTCCCAACTCTCATCTCCAGTCACCTGCACTCCTGCAGTTATCTCATCTTCAGTCAGTCATCTCAACTCTCATCTCCAGTCATCTCCAGTCAGTCAGTGATTTAGCAAAATATTCTACAGCATGTTTTGTTGAACAAGTAAAATTTACAGCCACAACACCTGGTTCTCCAGACCATACACCTTTTCTTATTAAATTTAACCATCCACTTACAATTGAATTTCATAAAGAAGGACATATAGTTAATATGTGAATAGATAAATGGGGCTATGATATGTTTGATTTAGGGTATAATTGGTCTTTTTCAATAAACTTCGAAGACATATATGATTTTAATCGGTCTAGTAAATAATACTATTATCCGCTTGGTGGGGATAAGGAGATATGTGGAAGCACAATTTGCAAACAACAAATACACGATTTCAAGAATAAAAAAACATGTCAGAAGACGACGATGGTTCACGAGCGAGGGGTATTCAATGACGAGGGACGGACTATAACCGAAACAGGCCCAGACAGGCCAGGCCCGGAAATGTCAAAATGAAGGTTACAGACCTTGAAATTAGATAGAAAATCTATATATATAAAACAGTTTGTGTGTGTGTGTGTGTGTGTGTGTGTGTGTGTGTGTGTGTGTGTGTGTGTGTGTGTGTGTGTGTATGTGTGTGTGTGTAATGTTACCGATAGACTCCTAAAGGGAGAGGCTCACAAACTTGATATTTGGCACAAACATGGCCATTGAGCCTGGTACAAACATGGTCGACCTAAAAATTTATTTCATAATATTTTAAAACCATATTTTGACCTCAGCGCATTTCGGCGAGGAATATTATGACCGGAATGGCAGAGCAGCGCGCTTATTCGCTCAGAGCGATCACGTAATGTTCCAACTTTGCCGCCATAATCTTACAGTTATGCGTTCGCACGTAATTCAGTTTTTTCACATTTCAGCGAGGAACATTGCCATTCACACCACATAGGTTTTTTATTTTTTTTTCTTTCATCTTTAGATCCATATTTTTAGCCATAATGTAGCGAACGTAGCTAACATAGCGTTAGCATAACGTAGCGATCCTTGCTCAGGATCTTCGTCAGGTTCGCGAGCGAGTTAGCCAAAACGTAAAAGTGAAAATATATCGAATTTTTTATTCATATTTACCTCAGCGCATTTCAGCGAGGAACATTATACAAGGAATCTGAGCGGTGGCAGAGCAGCGCGCTGATTCGCTCAGAGCGATCACGTGATGTTCCAACTTTGCCGCCATAATCTCACAGTTATGCGTTCGCACGTAATTCAGTTTTTTCACATTTCAGCGAGGAACATTGCCATTCACACCACA
>NC_136264.1:176276218-176338718 GCF_964187855.1 Myxine glutinosa
AAAAGTTACATATTTTTGAGACTGCTCTTCTGAAAGTTACAAATTCTATCTTGTTCAAGTCAGTAGAGAGAGAGTTTGAAAGTGTCAATTATCAGATAAAATTGTAATAATAAATCTTTAACTACAACTTTACAAGGACCCTAATGCAAGAGGAAGCCATTAAGCCATCAAAGTATTGCCAACTTATGGTTGTTTGTCAATATTTTATCGTTTTAAATGTTGAGCATCAAGCAAGAAAGCAGCACGTACCATTTTTTAAGTCTTTGGTATGACTCGGCTCGGGTCTGATTCAAACCGCCGACTTCGCAAGCTCGGAGTGACTACTCTAAAAGAATTGCCCCTCTTAACACAGTTGGGCATATATATTATACTACTTGACCTTCTTTTCATTTTTTCGTTTCTATTGCTGAAGCAATGTGCTTCGTGAATGGCCAAATTAAAGGGGGTCATGGTCGAGCGGGTATCCTGGCTTCCCCCGCTCGGAATCCAAATCCCACTAGTCTTTTAAAGTAAATGTTTAACGAATTATATCTCCCTTCAGGGATTAACCAAAGTGGGCCGAAACAGTTTGGGCGCTCATGAGATAATGGCGGATGTCAAGCAACACATGTACTTAAGGAATACCAGCTTCTTGAAAGGCGACACGGGACGAAGAAAATGGAGAATGAAATGGAAAATGAAATCGAGACGAAAGGCTAAAAACTATGAATAAAAATAAGTAAATAAATGCAAACATTAAAACGAAAGACGCTTGACTTAAACCTTATCTTATAGATTGTATATCTCCTGTAAATATTACTAGTTATTCATCACATCCATTCAACTGATATCGGTCTTTCCAGAAATGTTTCGGGATCCAATTGTTTTCTCTTTATTTACATCAACTTTGTACAATTTTACAGAATAATATTCTTCATTCTGTGCTGTTACTCATTTTCCTATCCCTCCTTCGCAATAACCCCAAACTGAATAAAACGTTTCTCTCCTTAAAACTCCTTCACAAAATTAGCAAAACGCTTCCAAAATGTATCCTAAAATGCCTTACTCTGCATCAGGAAAACCCCATTCATTATTCTTCTTCATCAAATCTCTTTCTTTTCTCCTTGACAAGCCTAATTTCCCATGACTTCCTCATTCCCAAGCACTTACTTTATCCAATCTCTTTCACTTACTGTCAAAATTTTCTCCATGCCTTCAACCAAAAGCATTCTCACCACCACCCCACCCAGGAAGTCTGTCGCAGGTTATTCAGTCTCGGAATCCTAAGGATTCAATTTTGCAAAGACTGTGTGCACAAGACAAAAAATTCCTCTTCACGTCATGTCAGTACCCACCCCTCCCCCTCCCCCCCCCCCACCCCTCCGCCTTCCCCCCAACCCTCCTCCTCCCAAAACATCCAGAGCCACTGCCAATAAACTGGACATCATCTGTTTAACTGAATTTGACCTCCCACAGGATGTCCCTGACTCCATAGTGTCTCTCCTTGACTATTGTCTCCTCTGGTCTGATCGACCTGAGCCCGGTCCTGGCGGTGGAGTTGTGCTGAACATAAAAACTCCATTTCTTACTCTCCGTGTACTGCTCTTACACCTCCAAAACCCCAGGAGTACATCTAGCTGTGACTTCCCTTCCGCTCCCACCTCATGTTTCTCTGTGTGTTGGACCGTTCTCTCAAAAATGACGATTCCATCTGCATCTCTCTCCCTCTCTCTCTCAGATGACATAGACCAACTTTTAATCAATCATCCCAACTCTCTCTTTCTCATATGTGGTGACTTCAATCGTCACCATGCTAATTGGATGGGTGTTGGTACCCAAAGGTGGGCGGTCCGCTTCGAAAGTCCGCTTATCCGCTTATCCGCTGCAGCGGACTAACGTTTTCGAAGCGGATAAGCGAATCGGAACAACCCCCGGAAACCGAAGCGGATAAGCGTAAGCGGACTACCGAAAAATTAAAGCGCATCGCGATTCGCCAAATCAGCTGTTAGCCTGAGCCGTTACTCTAGAATTGTGAATATTTATTTAAGTGAATAATAAGTGAAACCCTAACAACTCGGCTCTCGCCCAATCTCTTCCCGCTCGAGTTCCGTGATGCTTGGGTAACTCTGTTTCTCAGGCATAACACGCCGCTCCCGAGCTCTGCCTCGGTCGAGCGCGTGTTCAACTACGGGTCGGACATCCTCAGGCCTAAGAGGTCGGCCCTGGCTGCACCGAACTTCGAGGCCCTCGTCTTCATGAAGGGCAACCTCCAAATCCTCAAGAAGGCCCACGAGGTGGAGGAGGAAGACGAGGACTAGTCAACAGACTGCTAGTCTGTTGACTAGTAGACTCTCTTGTCAAAGAAAGGACGGGCAAATTGATTTTTCATTAATGTAACTTGCATATATTAAAATTATATTTAAATTAACTGTAGAGTAGAGTAGAGTCGAGTGGAAAACTTTATTTCAATACATTTTGAATAAATTTTATTTAAATAAAAATGTATATTTTTGATCTTAAAAGCTTTGTTTGTCTTTGTAGTAGTTAGAAATGGCTATTTAGGCTTAAAAAGCATTAAATTCCCTTTAGAAACGTCAAAAATCGCTTTTAAAACGTCGAAGCGCTTTTAAAAAATCGAATCGAAGCGGAGAAGCGGATAAGCGGTAAGCAGACTAAGATTTTCGGCCGCTGAAGCGGATAAGCGAATCGGACTACACGGGCTGGCGGAGCGGATAAGCGGTAAGCGGACTTAAAATTTTCCGAATCGCGCCCACCTTTATTGGTACCTCTCTCACCAACCATGGCACTTCTGCGAAGAATTTTTATGACTCTATCAGAAACTTTCTCTCTCTTATGCACAGATTAAACCCATCTAGTCTTCACAATTATCTTACCCATCATCCCACTCTTGGTACTCTGAATCCTGTGGTGAGGCAGTTGCATTAAAACAACTTGCATTCTCCTCCTGGAAGGCAAATCCAACTGAAAACAACCTCAGATCATTCCACATAGCTTGCAAGTGTGTGTCTCCTCTCAGGAGAGCCAGAAAACAACACCTGTCCATTCTCAAGAATGAGCTGTCAAACTTGTCTCTCTCTTCTAAAAACTCGTGGAGCCTTGTCAGGTCTGTCTCTGGTGACTGATCCCCTTCCATCCCTTCCCTCACCTCAAACGATACCATAGCTGACTCCGCATGTGAGAAGGCCAAATGCCTCAATTCCGTGTTTGCTTAAAAATATTGCATCCCTAACCTCTCTATCTCTATACTCACCCTTCCCAGTCATACACAACTGCTCTTGGACTCTGTTTCCTTTGCACCTGAGAAGGTGGAAAACTTTCTGGCATCCCTCAACTCTGACTCTGCAACTGGACCAAATGGCATCAGCTCACATGTTCTGAAAAACTTGCTCTGCAGCTCTTGCACTTCCAGATCACACTTACTTTTCACCCTGTCATTTACCACAGGTCATCTTCCATCTTCTTGGAAATCAGCCAACATCACATCATTACATAAAAGGTGTAAAAACGGATTCCCTAAACTACAGACCAATTCGCTTATTTCCAATCATCATCAAGGTCATGGAATCCATCATCGCAGTCGACATAAAATCATTCCTTTTCTCTAGCAGCCTCATCTCTGATCATCAGTTCGGATTCAGACCTGGTCACTCTACCTTGGACATGCTGCTTCTACTCTCCCAAAAATGTATGAGATATCAGACATGTGATCACGGCTGTCTCTTGACATATCTCGAGCTTTCGATACAGTCTGGCATCCTGCCTTGCACATTCAAACTGTCCGTCCATTGATTGAATCCAAGGCCAACTCCACTCTTGGATTGCTGACTTCCTCCAATCTCGTATAAAACATGTGGCTCTCAATGGAATCGTTCTGCTCCTCTCCCTGTCAAGGCTGGAGTACCACAAAGCCATGTTCTCAGCCCTATCTTATTCATACTCTCCATCACTGATCTCAATGACTCTCTGGAAAATCCTCTTTATCTCTTTGCTGATGACTCCACCCTTTGCCGTGACATCCCTCATCCTTCTTACAATAAACAGCAGCCTCTTCCCTCTCCTCAGACCTTGACAAAATCACAATGTGGTCAAGCACTTTTCTCTGGTCTTGCACCCACTGCCCTCTCCGTACTCTGTCCTCCTCACATATCTGCCGGACGCACACGGTCCACCAGCATTCCCCTCCTCATGAAACTGCTTAAATTCAGAACCACTGCTCACCTCCACTCATTTGTTCCTCTTTTTCCCCACCTGTGGAACCACCTTCCATACTCTCTTCAATCTCATTCTTCCCTTTAGGTCTTCAAGACAGCTGTTCACCACCATCTCGTCACCCTCTTATTCAAAACCATGATATTTTCTACACCTGTTCCGACCGCTCCCAAAACTTTGCCTACGTATCCAACCTGTTCATCCCTTGCTTTCTCCCTACCACTCATCGTTACCTGCATCCCCTGGTTATCTGTCTCCCTCGACTTTCTCCCTCAGCCATGATGCCGGCATTTTCCCTTTCTCCTGCTGTTCCATTTGTTATGTTGTGTCCTGATCTGTTCTGTGTCTTAGCTCTTCCATGAGCCTAGACCTTGTATAAAAATGTTATGTTGGTGATACCCAGATGTGCTCGTCGATTAAACCTGATTATGTGCTCTCTTCTGCAACTATAAATTGTTACCTCTCTGTGATTTAAATATTGCACTTCTTTTGCAGATTACTGTTTTTCTTCTCTCCTCTTTTCCGAGATGTTCATCTCTTTCTTTATTTTTTGTCCAACTGTGGCTCTAATGCCCCCACTGTTAGTATGTTTCCTTTGGCCACATGCCACCTAACTCTTCCATGAGCATAGATCATGTATAAAAGAGATAAAACCATCGATGTCCATTAATTTCCCCAAATTAAAGCTGCTAAGATGGATATGTTTATATCCTTGACTCTCTATCCATTCTTAAAAAGATCCAACCCCAGATAATGATACTTGAGGATCATCACCTGATTTCTGCTCCCACGACTTCAACTATCCATCAAATCTAGATGTAATTATAGACTCAACTCTTTCAGATATTCTGCATAATTACTTGAACCATCTGCGATGTGCGGACGTTATCTTTTCACCCCTATCTGATTGGTTGTGTGCAGGATATCTTAAAAAATTGGGGACGGTTTCCGATGAAACTTAGTGGACAGGTCGGGTTTGTGACAGGGAAGAATTGAATAGATTTTGGTGAAGATCCAGATCCGGCTCCAGATGTGATTCTTCACCATTGAGAGATGGGCCAAAAACGATATATAACACAATATTTCAAAAAGTTGCGTACGGATTTGGACGAAACTAATTTGGATGAGTTGGTTAGGTGACAAGAACAAGGCCATACAATTTTATTTCAGGTCGGGATCCATATCTGGCCTAACAGTGGCTACAAACTTAAACTGTTCAGCCTGGCAGAGGTCCAGTCACGTGAAAAAGTAAGTACACCCCATGTAAAGTTTTGACTTTTTCAACATATTTCAACATACAGGTATTTGATCTTCATTTCAACAATATTGATAGATAAAGGTGATATAATATAACAAATATCATGAAACATTTACATTTTGTAGTCCATTGTATAATTTAAATAAACATAAATGCAAATTTCGCATTTGGAAAAAGTAAGTACACCCCTACATTTATCACTACTTCAAATACCTAAAATTAGAATCAGGTGCACCAGCTCAGGTGCAAATGATTAGAACATCGTTAGAGAGGATCTTGGAGGAACCTGTCTTATTTAAACCTCAGACATTTAGTTTGGTTTGCTGTTTGTTGTTGAAGTGTGCGGCGTCACCAAGCCTAGATCAAAAGAGCTCTCTGAGGCCTTCAGAAAGAAGGTTATAGATGCCTATGAGTCTGGGAAGGGATTTAAAAAGATCTCCAAACAATTTGAAAACAATCATTCGACTGTCCGGAAGATCATCTACAAGTGGAGAAGATTCCAAACAACTGCCAACTTGTTCAGGCCAGGCCGCCCCAACAAGTTCAGCCCGAGAGCAGACCGCAAGATGCTGAAAGAAGTCTCTAAGAACCCCAGATTAACATCACGGGACCTACAGGTAGCTCTTGCCACTGTTGATGTCAAAGTGCACGAGTCTACCATTAGAAAGAGGCTGCACAAATTTGACCTACATGGGAGGTGTGCCAGGAGGAAACCTTTGCTGTCCAGAAAGAACATCCGGGCTTGACTAAAGTTTACCAATGAACACCGAGGCAAAGACCAGCACTTCTAGAACAATGTGCTCTGGACAGATGAGTCAAAGGTAGAGCTATTTGGCCACAGTACCAGAAGACATGTTTGGCGAAAACCAAAGACAGCATTTGACGACAAGAACCCGATACCAACTGTAAAGCCTGGTGGTGGAAATATTATGGTTTGGGGCAGCTTTGCTGCATCAGGGCCTGGGCAGATCACCATCATAGAATCCACTATGAATTCTCATAGTACCAGAGGGTGCTTGAGGATAATGTGAGGCCATCTGTTGGAAAGTTGAAGCTCAACCAAAGGTGGACCTTGCAACATGACAATGACCCTAAACATACCAGTAAATCCACCAAGGAATGGCTGAAAAGAAAGAAATGGAGGGTTCTGGAATGGCCAAGTCAAAGCCCGAATCTAAATCCCATCGAGATGTTGTGGGGGGATTTGAAACGAGCTGTGCATGCAAGAAACCCCTCAAACATCGCACAGCTGCAAGAATTCTGCATGGAGGAGTGGGCAAAAATTTCTCCCAGTCGATGCCAGAGACTGGTAGACAGTTATAAGAAACGCCAACTTGAGGTTGTTTCTGCCAAAGGGGGCAATACCACCTATTCGAGCGAAGGGTGTATTTGCTTTTTCCACATGCGAAATTTGCATTTATGTTTATTTAAATTATAAAATGGACTGCAAAATGTAAATGTTTCATGATATTTGTTATATAATATTGTGGCGGACACGAAAGCCCACTGGCGTGGTGACATCATTCCGCGCACCAAGTGGGCGGCGGCCATGCCCGAGGGGTAGGCGTGGCCTCAGGATATACACCGGGCGCGCAGCCCGGAGCGCGTGAGTGCTACAGTGAGCTCTTTTAATAAAGACTCTTAAACTCACCGCGTTGTCTGCTTCCTTCTTGTTGTGCAAGCAAGCGCGCGTAGCACCGCGCTTCATTTGGTGACCCTCCGACGTTCTGGTCAGCCGTCGCTGACCACCCGAATACGCCATCGCAATGGCAAACAACGCGGTCCAAATGAAACTCCCCGAGTTCTGGGAGACGCAAGCCGAAGTCTGGTTCCTGCAGGCAGAATCCCAGTTCCGACTTCGAGGCATCACGGTGGACGAGACCAGGTACTGCCACGTGGTCGCTTCCCTCGGGCCCGGCACGGCCGGCCGCATCGTGTCGGTCCTGAGGAACCCACCGGCCGACGGCAGGTACGAGGCGATCAAGCGTCTCCTCCTCGCCACGTTCGGGCTCACGGTGGACGCTCGGGCCGACCGCCTCCTGGACCTCCCCGAGCTCGGTGACACGTGACCGTCAGTCTGCATGGACCATATGCTGTCGTTGTTGGGCGACAAAACCCCGGACGCTCTATTCCGGGCGTTGTTTTGACGCCAGCTGCCGGCACGAGTCCACCTCGCGTTGGCCGGTTCTGCGACGACGGAACCCCGGGCTCTCGCTGCAGAGGCCGACAGGTTCTTCGTGGCTTTGGACACCCAGGCGAGTTTTGGCGCGGCCGTCGCGGCTATCGGGGCTGATGATGATGCTGATGCACCACACCTCGTGGATCTCGAGGCTGATGTGCATTTCGTGTCCGCCGCCACGCCCCACCCACCACCGCCACCACCGCAAAGAAAACCGCGGCCTCCGCCGCTGCAGCCGCCCAACTGGTGTTTCTTACACACCAAGTTCGGCCACGAGGCTCGGCAGTGTCGCCCGCCGTGCTCATTCGGCAGGTCGGGAAACGGGCGAGCCCACGCTCGGTGGCGGCTTTGAGCGTCGGCAATTCAAACAGCCTCCTGTACATAACGGACACCTTGTCCGGGTGCCGTTACCTGTGCGAGACGGGAGCGCAGGTGAGTGTCGTTCCTGCCGGTACGTCCAACAAGCAAACTGTGGGGCGAGGTCCCGCGCTGCTTGCGGCCAATGGTATGTCTATACGCACGTATGGAAAATGCTGTCTCTCTCTCTGCGGTTCGGAGGGCAGGTTTTCCGTTGGTCGTTCGTTACGGCCGACGTGCCTATGGCACTGCTCGGCGCGGACTTCTTATGTGCTAATGGATTACTGGTGGATGTAAAGCGCAGAAGGCTTGTCCAGGCTGAGACGTTCAGCTCACTCGCGTGCACGCTGCCCGGCTCGTTGAGCAGCTCACAGAGCGGCTCATTGAGCGGCTTGCTGAGCGGTTCAGTTCCGGTCAGGTTCATCTGTACGCTTCCGGCAGCGGACGAATTCGCCCGCCTCCTCGCGGGTTTCCCGGCCCTCATGCGGCCCACATTCTCGGCGGGGGCCGTCAAACACGGGGTGGAACACCACATCCCCACCGCCGGGCCACCGGTCTACGCCCGGGCACGTCGCCTCGAGCCGACGAAGCTCGCCGTAGCTAAAGCGGAGTTCGCTACGCTGGAGCGGCTCGGCATCGTGCGGCGCTCCGAAAGGGCGTGGGCGTCCCCGCTCCACATCGTGCCCAAGCCCGGCGGGGGATGGCAACAGTGCGGGGACTACCGGCGCCTAAACGACGCCACCACCCCCGACCGCTACCCCATCCCCCACATCCAGGACTTCTCCACCCGGTTGGCGGGGATGTCCTTCTTTTCAAAGGTGGACCTCGTACGCGGCTACCATCAGGTCCCTGTCAGGCCGGAGGACATCCCGAAGACGGCTGTCATCACGCCATTCGGGCTTTTCGAATTTCTTCGGATGCCCTTCGGTTTGAAAAATGCGGCTCAGGCGTTCCAGCGCCTAATGGACAGCGTCTTGCGTGGCTTGTATTTTTTGTACGTCCACCTGGACGACATCCTCCTCACCAGCGCGCCCCGCGAAGAGCACCTTCATCACCTCTGCACGCTCTTCGAACGCCTGGGCCAGCATGGCCTCATCGTGAACCCCGCCAAGTGCCGGTTCGGCGTCACCGGCATCGACTTTTTGGGGCACCGCGTCACCAGGCACGGGGCCGTCCCCCTACCGGCCAAGGTGGAGGCGGTGAAGGGGTTTCCGCGCCCCCGCACGATCAAGGGGCTCCAGGAGTTCCTGGGCATGGTAAACGTTTACCATCGGTTCCTGCCCCGCATCGCCCAGCTCCTGCGCCCCTTACACGAGGCCCTTCGAGGGAAGCCGGGCAAAGGTGACGTTACCTGGACCGAGCAGATGGACGCGGCGTTCTCGGGCACGAAGCTCGCCTTGGCCAACGCCACCATGCTCGCGCACCCGGCGCCCGATGCACCGATCGCCCTCACCTCCGACGCCTCGGACTACGCGGTGGGCGCGGTGTACGAGCAATGGGTGTGTGGTGCCTGGCAACCGCTGGCGTTCTTCAGCCGGCAGCTTCGCCTGCCCGAACACCGTTACAGTACCTTCGACCGCGAGTTGCTTGGGCTTCACCTGGCGGACAGGCACTTCCGCCATCTGCTCGAGGGCCGTGCGTTCACGGCCTTCGTCGACCACAAGCCGCTGGTTTTCGCGATGGGCAAGGTCGCCGAGCCGTGGTCGGCCCGGCAACAGCGTCACCTCGCGGCCGTGTCCGAGTACACGATGGACATCCGGCACGTCGCGGGAAAGGACAACCCGGTGGCCGATTGCCTTTTCCGGGCCGTAGCCCACGCAGTCCACCTTGGCATCGACTATGCCCCGATGGCAGCGGACCAGGCCGCCGACCCCAGGGTCCAGGCCCTGCGGACCGCCGTCACGGGCCTCCGCATCACCGAGGTGCCCTTCGACGGCACGGGCACGGCCCTCGTTTGCGACGTCTCCCTCGGGCGGCCTCGCCCCATCGTGCCCGCAGGCTGGCAGCGCCAGGTTTTTGACGCCATCCACGGCCTGTCCCACCCGGGCACGAAGGCCTCCCAGAGGTTGGTCGCCGACAAGTTTGTCTGGGATGGCCTCCAGAAGGCCGTCTGTGGCTGGACCAGGACGTGCCTCGCGTGCCAGCGCGCGAAGATGCACCGGCATACCCAGGCCCCATTGGCCCCGTTTACGGTGCCGGCATGTAGGTTCGACCACGTGCACGTGGACCTGGTGGGACCTCTGCCCCCCTCGCGGGGTTTCACCCATGTCCTTACCATGGTGGACCGCACCACCCAGTGGCCGGAGGCCGTGCCTTTGGCGGCAACGACGGCGGCAGACGTCGCGCAGGCGTTCATCGCCACCTGGGTCGCCCGGTTCGGCACCCCCTCGGACATCTCGTCCGACCGCGGCCCCCAGTTCACCTCGGAGCTCTGGGCCGTGGTCGCGCAGGGGCTCGGTGTCCAGCTGCACCGAACCACGGCCTACCACCCCCAGGCCAACGGCCTGTGCGAGCGGTTCCACCGCTCGTTGAAGGCTGCGCTCCGGGCCACCCTCCGCGACGGCGGCTGGGTCGACAGGCACCCCTGGGTCCTGCTGGGCCTCCGGACGGCGCCCAAGGAGGACCTGCGTGCATCCGCGGCGGAGTTGGTCTTTGGACAACCGTTGAGGGTGCCGGCCGAGTTCCTCCCCGACCCCACGGCACCTTGGTCCGCGGCGCAGGAGCGCTCCGCGCTGCAGGAGACCGCCCGGAGGTTCGCCCCGGTGCCGACGGCGCACCACAGGCACCCACCCACGCACGTCGCCCCGGAGCTTTGCACCGCGGAGTATGTCTTCGTCCGGCACGACGCCCACCGGACACCACTGCGGCCACCGTACGACGGGCCTTTCCGCGTGCTGGAGACCGTGGTGAAATACTTCACCTTGGACATCGGCAGTACTCCCGAACGCGTCTCGGTGGATCGACTCAAGCCGGCCCACCTCGACGTGGACCACCCACCGCCAGTGGCCCGGCCCCCGCGTCGGGGCCGCCCCCCGGCGGGCGGACCCCCGGCACCGCCCAGCACCGCCGGCACGCCGCCCCTCGGTCCGGCACCCATCCCAGGTACAGCCGGGGGCATCCCAGCTGGCATCCCTGCACCCCGGACGCCGCCGGTCGCCAGAGGGCGCTTCGGCCGGGTCATCTGTTTGCCCCGCAAACTGGCCCTCCAGGTGCGCGGGAATTCTGGGGGGCGCGTGTGGCGGACACGAAAGCCCACTGGCGTGGTGACATCATTCCGCGCACCAAGTGGGCAGCGGCCACGCCCGAGGGGTAGGCGTGGCCTCAGGATATACACCGGGCGCGCAGCCCGGAGCGCGCGAGTGCTACAGTGAGCTCTTTTAATAAAGACTCTTAAACTAACCGCGTTGTCCGCTTCCTTCTTGTTGTGTAAGCAAGCGCGCGTAGCACCGCGCTTCAATATCACCTTTATCTATCAATATTGTTGAAATGAAGATCAAATAGCTGTATGTTGAAATATGTTGAAAAAGTCAAAACTTTACATGGGGTGTACTTACTTTTTCACATGACTGTATGTGCTCTTCTGAGTGCGGTTCTGGTTCTAAAATCTGTAAGTTTATTTTCCCCCGCCCCCCTCAACCCCCACACAATATTGCCATCATTCACGCAAGGTTAAATGTGAGGACAAATAAAGATGTGCTTCATTATTTCACGCTTGCTTTTCTGCAACTTACTGTTTCAAGATTACCTGATTCTTCTCAAGCCCTTGCCCTTGCAACCTGTTCGAAATATGGCAGCCAGCCTCGGAGTTAAAGGTCAGAAATTTGATCACATCAATCCAATCCTCAAGTCACTTCACTGCCTCCTGTATACCAATGCACAGATCTTAAAATAAATGACAAATAAATTGGTTCTGCCCTACATTTCAAACTTATTCATCGGGAGGGGGGGGGGGTAGTGGGGAGAAAGCGGAAGGAGAGGGAAAGGGGTGAGGGAGGGGAGGGGAGGTGTGAGAGAGGTAGGGAGGGGAGGGAGTAGGGGGGAAGGAGAGGGAGAGAGGAAGGATGGGGGAGTATAGGGGAGGGGGATGGAAAGGAAGGGGGAAGGCAGAGAAAGAGGTAGTGGAGGGGGAGGGAAGAGGGAGGGAGGGGAGGGAGAGACAGAGGGGTGGGGGGAGACAGAGCGTGGTGGGGACAGATAGAGTGGGGTGGAGAGAGACAGAGTGGGGTGAGGAGAGACAGAAGGGTGGGGGAGAGAAACAGAGAGGGGTGGGGACAGATAGAGTAGGGTGGGGAGAGAGACAGAGTGGGGAGAGAGACAGAAGGGTGGGGGAGAGAAACATAGAGGGGTGAGGAGAGACAGAGAGGGGTGGGGACAGATAGAGTAGGGTGGGGAGAGAGACAGAGTGGGGAGAGAGACAGAAGGGTGGGGGAGAGAAACATAGAGGGGTGAGGAGAGACAGAGAGGGGTGGGGACAGATAGTGTAGGGTGGGGAGAGACAGAGTTGGGTGGGGAGAGACAGAGATTATTGGGGGAAAAACATTGGGTTGGGGGAGAGAAAGAGAGGAGGGGGAGACAGGGATGGGGCAGAGACAGAGAGGGGAGGGGGATTGCAGTCTAAAATGGTATTCCCGTCATCGTTGCTGAAAGTTAGCTGAAGACTTTTGGCGATAGAACATTTTTCAGACTAGCGAGTTGCCCATGCCCACACAAGATTCTAAACAGGGTACGGATGGAGCCGGCAAAAATGCAAATGGTGTCTTATATCATCGAGCCAGCAAGCTGGGAGCAAGGCTTCACATTTATTGCTGCAGCTGATGCAATTTAAATGCCCTAATGGTGGAGAGGTGCTCCATTTCAAAAAGTTTGTTTTATATATATTGTAACGATTTTGAGAAGTGTAACGGGTTTTGAGAAGTGTAACGGGTTTTGAGAAGTGTAACGGGTTTTGAGGAGTGTAACAATTTTGGAGGAAGGGTAACGGATGTGAAGAGTATGGTTTTGGTATGGTAACATCCTGGTAATGTAAATAATGGTCGCAGCCGTCCTCCTAATTAATTTCATAGAACATACACGCAGGTCACGATATATCTTTTAAATAGTGTATTTCCTTATTCCATGTAGGCTAAGTATGTGTTTTCCACTAGATTGACTTTGCATTGTATCAAACAAAATAAGCGTAGGCCCTTCCAATTTCCCCAAAACCTCCCTTCCAATTGCCTTCCGCATTTTGGCTGGTTTTCTTCAAACCACCATTGGCCACGAGGTAAGGTTGGAGAAGAAAGGCGTGGCTCCACCTCGTCAGAAGAGGGCAGGAGTGAACCGGCCCTAACAGCCAATCAACACCGCGGTGAGTGACCCGGTAGGCGTGCCCTCGGAGCCGGCGGCTTAATTCCGCCGGAGGTGATAAAAGCGACTGCAGGGGACTGCTTTAGGAGTGCAGATGGGAGATGACTGGAGATGAGCTGGAGAGGAGCAACGAGGCTGCACCAAAGAGAGGCCTTGAGAGATACGCTGGGGGATGACCTGGAAGAGGAGCGCAAGCCCTACCTACCTACCTACCTGCCTGCCTGCAATACCCCCCTTGTCGTTGGAGAGACGCGCTGAACGGAGGGAGACGGCTCCACCCCAGGAAGAGGAGCAGGTGTGCCGAGCCAGCGCGTGACGGCCGCGGATACGCGACGGAGGTTTTCCCGCCAAAACCGCGAGGGGTGCTGCGGCCTCCGACCTTGCCTTCCTCCACGCGTCCACCTCAGCTATTCCTTCCTGCAATATCCACCGTGTGAGTGTGAACGTCCTGTCCTACTCGTTTGTCTTGGGGATTAAGTAAATGAAATAGAATAAGTTAACAATGCACTGTGTGACTGCTCTTTTCCATCTATTGCTGTAAATAATATTGGTCGCTCTAAAATATTGCTTGTGTGTGTATAATAAATCTGTTCTTCCTCCGTATTCTTCTTCTTCTTTTTCATTCTCTTGCGATCGCTTTAGAGATTTCCCGATTGAATATCCGTGGGGCGATCTGGTCAACGTCGGGTGAAATCGGGTTTTAATCGGGGAGTAACTGTTCGGACGCGGTTAAATACACCACCGCTCGGTCCATATAACATCTAAAAACCGTGTCCGTAACAATTGGTTGTCAGGAGGTGGGATTCGAACCTGGGACTAAATTTGTTAGGCCCAAATTTTGGAACACCAATTGTACTATTAGAGTAACAATTGGTGTCGGGGAGTGAGATCGACCCGGAGCGCGCTGCACGCGCTCAAAATTATAAAGCGGACGAAATTGTGTTTTATAAAACCCGAATTTTTAGATCGCGCCATGGACAATCAAGGCGATCGGATGTCGGTGGGGGAGATAGACGGGTTAGGGGTAACCCAGGAACCAGGGGAAATGTATGTGGAAGAAAGGGAGGAGGAAAATGGCAATGTGGTTGCGGGAATTTCAGGTGCACAAAATGGCGCTCTAGCGCACGTGATTACAGCGGCGCCACATTTAGCCACGCCCATGGTCGCGGTAGTCGAACCGGAGATGCCAATGGATTTGAACCTTTTTTTTATACAAATGAAGGCCCTTATGGCCCAGAATAGCGAGAAAATGAGGGAGGAAGCAAGGGCTGATAGTGCGAAAATGGAAAGCAGAATGATGGGGGTAATGAGGGACGAAGCAAGGGCTCAGAGTGAGCAAATGGGGGTAATGAGGGACGAAGCGAGGGGTACCAGTGAGGGGTTAGACAATAATTTTAAGGAGTTAGACAAGAAATTTGAGGGATTAGACAATGGGATAGAAGGGGTGAAAAATGGGTTAATGGGGGTAGAAAACAGAATGGCCGCTCAAGAGAATCAGTTAGAGGGGGTGAAAAATGGGTTAATGGGGTTAGAAAATAGGATGGAGGACAAATTGCGGGAAATGGGGGAACAATCCGCCCGGGAAATCGAACAGATGGGGAACCGGATGGAGGAAATACGAAGAGGGATGAGTGAGGAGGTCTCGGGGCTACGCGAGGAGGTAAAGCGAGGCGAAAAGCGTATCGAGAAAGAGGTGAGAAATAATACGGTAAAGTTACAGGGGGGAATAGAAGATCTGACGAAAGGAGTAGAACAGCTGACGGTGGGACAAAAAGAACTAGCGGACCAAGTGGAAAAGAACACTGCAATCATCGGGGGTTTAAAAGCGACACAAAAGGACATTAAAAATGAATTAATAGCGACACAAAAGGAATGTCAAATGGTACATGAGGGATTGACGAAGAGGTTGGAAGAGGTGACAGAAGTAATGGAGACGAAGGACCGGGAGGTAAGGACGCACATAGAAACGGTTAAAGTAGCAATGGAGGAAGAAATCGAGGGGGCGCACCGGGAGCTGAAAGAGGTAAAGGAAAAATTAGAGGAGGTGGAAGAAGGGGTGAGTGAAATTAAGAAGAGACGGAGGGAAACTAAAAGGGAGATAAAGGAGGAAGTCATGGAATATGTACAAGGTCTGTGTTCAAATCATGATGAAGTGCTCACTAACCAAATAAAAAGTTTGCAGGTGGCAGAGGAGGTGCGGAGACGAAGTACGGAGGTGAGTGGCAATGTATATGATGTGAGGAAAGCTTCAGTCGGCTTGGGGATTGGTTTGGATCCGGGTGTTCGTGAAAGGCCGTTGGTGAAGTGTGTGACAGGTCAGGTGTGCGAAAAAAGAGGTGTGCGAGAATGTCCGACCATGGGGTGTGTGAGGAAAAAGTGCACGCCGAGGAGTGAGTGTGCCGTCAGGAGTGAGCCGGTCGAAGCGCGTGTGCGAGGGGGTACATGGAAGCGCGGTGTGGTGAGTGTTACAGAGGATGTAACGAGAAAGTGTACGTCTGTGGTGAGTGTTACGGAGGAAGTAACGAGAGAGTGTACACCTGTGGTGAGTGTTACGGAGGAAGTAACGAGAGAGTGTGCACCTGTGGTGAGTGTTACGGAGGAAGTAACGAGAGAGTGTACACCTGTGGTGAGTGTTACGGAGGAAGTAACGAGAGAGTGTGCACCTGTGGTGAGTGTTACGGAGGAAGTAACGAGAGAGTGTACACCTGTGGTGAGTGTTACGGAGGAAGTAACGAGAGAGTGTACACCTGTGGTGAGTGTTACGGAGGAAGTAACGAGAGAGTGTACACCTGTGGTGAGTGTTACGGAGGAAGTAACGAGAGAGTGTACACCTGTGGTGAGTGTTACAGAGGATGTAACGGGAGGGTGTGCGCGAGAAAGGTGTGTAACGGACGGGTGCATGAGGAAAGAGTGTGCGGTCGAGAGTAAGGGTGAGTGCGCGACCGAGAGTGGAGGTGAGAGTAGTGAGAGTGAAACGGAGCGTGAGTTGGTTATGACAGGTGAGCGAGGATGTACACCTGGGATGGAAGGATGCACACCTGGAATGGTAGAGCGTGTGTGGGAAGGCACATTTGAGTTGGTAGTGAGACACGTGGTTGGGTGTGCGAATGAGAGCACACCTGTGATTGTCACAGAGGAGGTGACCGAGGAGGGGGCGCGAAGCGGTGTATTGGTGAGGTGTGCGAGCAACGAATGTGTGCCAAAGTGTTCGGTGGTCAGGTGTGTGACCAAGTCGGTGAGCGGAGTGAGTGTACCGAGGTGTGAAAGAAAAGGTACGAGGAGAATGGGAACGGCTGCATGTATGAGCAAGAAAGAGGTAGCGTATGCATGTAAGCCTGCAGGTGAAGCGTCGACGGTAACCGGGTTAAAGGTTAGGTCGACTTTTAGCCGGATCGGGCCCTCGGTGCGTGCCGGGCTTCGCGTGCCGCGAGAACCAGCGGAGATCCGAGCCACGGCGGGTTCGAAAGGACCGCCGTGCGCGATCCACGCTGGGCCTCGCGTGGAGCGGCCGCGTCCGGGCTCCACTAGGCGGAGCGGGCCGCCCGATAGGAAGGGTCGTCATGGCGACCACTTTCTATTGAGACGTGCCGGCAGGTCGAGATCGGGACATTGGATGGCTTCACGCCGAGGTGGTGCATGGGATCTCGGCCCGGGTAAGCCTCCGTCCCTGCCCCGAATGCGGGACGCATCCAGCCGCCAGCACAAAAGAATCCGCGTTCAGTGCTCGGCTGTACGAAGCCGGGCTGTAGATGTGAATTGGCGCACCGAGAGGATGTAATAAGTAGACGGGTGATGGTGATAGTGATAGTGATTTAAAACGAAATTTAGAAAAGTGAATAGAATTGGCAGTAAATGGAAAATTTTTGAATTGCTGGATTTGGACGAGCGAAATTGGTAGTGAGAGACCCCCGATGTGGTGGGATGGCAAATCCACCATCCCTCACAGGTGGGGGCAAATGCGCAATAGTTTATGGGGTGGCTATGACAACCGAGCCAGGGAGGGCTTGGATAATGATAGGGATCGAGAAGAGATTGACATTAGGTAACGTTAAGGTTAGTTAGTGACTGATACCTGTAGTGGGGACACAGGTAGATTAGTGTGGATTATAATGACGTGGGAGCGCAATAGTTTAAAGGGACGACTGGGAAGCGCAAGTTTCAGAGGGGAGTAGTTAGCTGAGATGATGCCGTGTGTGTGAGGATTGAACAGGTGAGAATGGAACAGGTGTGATTGCACAGGTGTGCAACTGAACAGGTGTGTGGAGCAGTGTATGAGGGAGTAGTGGTGATTGCGTGTTGTGTTGACCAAATGGTCCAGGAAGAAAGGAGGGTGCAGGTGGCACCAGGTGAGATTGCACAGGTGTGCAACGACAGGTGAATGGAGGACAGGTGTATGGAATAAATGGTATGGAGTATTGGCCAATGGATGGTCGTGGAGTGGGTATGGTGGAAATTGTGGAGTGGAGTGGATGGTGCGAAGGTGTGAATGGGGGAAGAGTGGACCCCCATCACGGATACCCGGGGCGGGTAGTGTAAGTGTTAGGTAGAGGGTATAGGTAAATTGTAGTTGGATATTGGCATCTGTGGTGCGGGTGACAGAATGGTATGTGGATGGGTGCGTTGGTGTTGTGGAAATGGCTGGGCGTGTAGCCTGTTAGTGTGTGTAGTTGGTTTGGGCACTCCACCACTGTAAGGATGTCGGCCAGGTGAGGCCGCAGGTGGGCTCTGGGAGCCGGTAGTAGTTGTGTGGATGGGGCCCGAGGATCCGGAGGACGGACCCGGGTAGCCCAGTGCCAGAGGGCACCAAGGGGTGACAGAGCCAGGAGAGGGGCTGCCCCCAGTTAGATAGGTTAGGGTGAGGAGCTAAGTAAGCTCGGGTGGCAACTACAGTGGTGGAGGTGTGCAGGTGGGTAGACCTGTTGGGAGAGGTACACGTCGCAGCCCAGAAATTGTGCTAGAGCACCGGGAGATGAATCGGGGGAGTGAGACCCCAAAATTGAGGAGCACCACAGTTTGGCCAATGGGAATTGGTTATTAGAACCCATAGTGTAAGTTGGCCAATGGATTGGCAGGGAAAGACCCCGGGTAGTGTAAAGTGTGTTAAAGTCATTTAGAGGATAGTTAGGATGAAGGATCTCCTCGCACCATCTGCATCCACTCACCTGAGGTGACAGGTACTCCACACCATGCCATGTTTTGATTATTTTTTATGATGCAAATGTTTGGATTGTGAGACGCATCATGACGTGGGTGGGACATTGTGCTTTGATGTTCCATCTCTGCCTCCTTATGAGGATTGATGATGAATTTGGTGATGGCAAATTTTGAAGTAAAGGGATTGTGGGGACGAATTTGGTATAAGGGAAATATGGGGAAGACGTGACAGTAGTGACGAATTTGTAAATGGGTAGATTTTGTAAATATGGGGTAAGAGCAAGGGTAGTGTAGGTGACAGGGGGGTGACGTACGGTAGGGACGAGCTTTCTCACTTCGCCCTCCGTACGCATTTCACCTTGCATTGCCTTGTTTGACGTGTACCCTTGTGACCTTACCCCTCGCTCAATTGTCTTTCTTTTGTCTCCCACATGACCTGTGCGCCATTGGGTGCCGAGGGGAGCGTGCGTGAGGTGGCCATTGTGCGCCCGAGATTCCCAGAACCAGCACGCATTGCGTTGATGTACCACTTTATGGACCGCTGTTCGGCGGCCAAGTACCACTTGATGGACCCCAGGTTCTGGGGCAGGGCACCTCTGTTGGAAACCGGCCATAGTGGCCAGGGAATCTTGCTTGCGGACCTCGGTAAGGTGGCACCTATGCCAAGGAGGTGGACCACCCTTAGTTGGCCCCTGAGGCCCTAAATAAAAATGGACACAAGTTGTGCTTTTTATTATGTCCAAATAGGCCGCATGAAGCCAGAAGACGTCGGGAAGAACATCGGCCCAGCAGAGAAAGAGAAGACCACCACCAGTTCTTTTGTTGTGTTTATTATGAGCCATGGTGACCGCACCGGATGGTGCTTTTGGGTGCTTTGTGGTGTTTGGGTGTTTTTGGGTGCTTTGGTGGTATTGGTACTGGTGCATCGATGCAATGCGTGCTGTCTCCTCCCTCCCAACAGGAATTTCTTTTTCTTGTTCCCTAAAAAGAAAAAAAAAAAAGAGAAAAACACAGGTCCTGGGTTGCGTTGTAAATAAGAAATCACGTCATTGTAAATAATGCTCCCCACCGTAAATGTATAGTTTGAGAATAATCCCGTAATTCGGTTAGCTGTGGGCTTGAGTCTGTTAGACAGGATGCAATGCAATAGGGGGACATACTTATTTGTGTTTTAAAATTGTCACACTCAGGGTCAGGTTAATTGTAGAGGGAATTACACCTACATGTCACACTCAGTTAAGTCTAGTAGGCCCGAGGACGTGCCTGAAGAAAGGAGGGTGCAGTGTAACGATTTTGAGAAGTGTAACGGGTTTTGAGAAGTGTAACGGGTTTTGAGGAGTGTAACAATTTTGGAGGAAGGGTAACGGATGTGAAGAGTATGGTTTTGGTATGGTAACATCCTGGTAATGTAAATAATGGTCGCAGCCGTCCTCCTAATTAATTTCATAGAACATACACGCAGGTCACGATATATCTTTTAAATAGTGTATTTCCTTATTCCATGTAGGCTAAGTATGTGTTTTCCACTAGATTGACTTTGCATTGTATCAAACAAAATAAGCGTAGGCCCTTCCAATTTCCCCAAAACCTCCCTTCCAATTGCCTTCCGCATTTTGGCTGGTTTTCTTCAAACCACCATTGGCCACGAGGTAAGGTTGGAGAAGAAAGGCGTGGCTCCACCTCGTCAGAAGAGGGCAGGAGTGAACCGGCCCTAACAGCCAATCAACACCGCGGTGAGTGACCCGGTAGGCGTGCCCTCGGAGCCGGCGGCTTAATTCCGCCGGAGGTGATAAAAGCGACTGCAGGGGACTGCTTTAGGAGTGCAGATGGGAGATGACTGGAGATGAGCTGGAGAGGAGCAACGAGGCTGCACCAAAGAGAGGCCTTGAGAGATACGCTGGGGGATGACCTGGAAGAGGAGCGCAAGCCCTACCTACCTGCCTGCCTGCAATACCCCCCTTGTCGTTGGAGAGACGCGCTGAACGGAGGGAGACGGCTCCACCCCAGGAAGAGGAGCAGGTGTGCCGAGCCAGCGCGTGACGGCCGCGGATACGCGACGGAGGTTTTCCCGCCAAAACCGCGAGGGGTGCTGCGGCCTCCGACCTTGCCTTCCTCCACGCGTCCACCTCAGCTATTCCTTCCTGCAATATCCACCGTGTGAGTGTGAACGTCCTGTCCTACTCGTTTGTCTTGGGGATTAAGTAAATGAAATAGAATAAGTTAACAATGCACTGTGTGACTGCTCTTTTCCATCTATTGCTGTAAATAATATTGGTCGCTCTAAAATATTGCTTGTGTGTGTATAATAAATCTGTTCTTCCTCCGTATTCTTCTTCTTCTTTTTCATTCTCTTGCGATCGCTTTAGAGATTTCCCGATTGAATATCCGTGGGGCGATCTGGTCAACGTCGGGTGAAATCGGGTTTTAATCGGGGAGTAACTGTTCGGACGCGGTTAAATACACCACCGCTCGGTCCATATAACATCTAAAAACCGTGTCCGTAACAATATATATATATGTCATTTTTTGATGCCTTGGGTTCATAATAAAAAATGTATTTGTGTCAAAGCCAGAGACCAATTACAAATTAATAGCAGGATGTGCTTTGCCTCTATGGAGCTCGCTGGCCTTATTTTTGTGTTTTTTCACAGCTCCCTCATTTACAGTTGAAAAGTCTCTTCTTTTTAGAGTTGGTTTTGTTAAACTCTTTATTCTTCTTACCATTTGCTTTCATATAAAGCGTGTCATATTTTGTTAAAATTTAAGAGCACTACATCATATGTTAAAAATAAAATATGAATTGGTTGAATGTTTCTGGATACTTGGTCATCCTCAGAACAGATGACCCACACCTCACCTCCCCTTCCGAATGAACCAAGTGCCACACCAGCTATTGCCACCTGGATCCTCACCAACAGGATACTTCAGCCAAACCATCCTGTCTGGTCCTCACCCATCTGGACAGGTAGCCAGGAAAAAAAGAATAGGCCTCCAGCTATGCACAGACTACAAAAAAGCAGATATTGCCGCTCACTGCAGCTCCCTCCAGGGTTGGTCACGAGCTTGCCACGAAGCTACCTATGAGCTTGATGATAAGTTAATCCTACCGGAGTTGACGAAGATTGCCCTTGATAGTGGATTTGGAGGTGATCTCTTTTGAGGCCTCCTTGGGTTGCAAGTGCCTGTGCCACACATGACGAAATATGTGCATGGTTGATTTTGACTCTGGGTCTGCCTGAATCTCTATACTAAACTTAGATGTTGGAAAAAGCCTCCCTTGAGCCCTGAAGCATTTCCCACAATCATAAGTGCCTTCTTGATAATCAGGTGCTGGATTCTGTTGAGTCTGATTGGTTTTGTCGACTTGTCTGGTGAACTGGGACAAGCTCCGGTTATTCCATAGTCTGAACACGTGCGCTCGTGTATTCGAGCTGGAGAGGAGCCACAAGACTGTGCATAAGCTTATCTAATGTGCATCAGGTGACCTCTCTTCTCTTGGATTATTTTAGGGCAACCTGGATACAACAACTCATTTAATTGGTGAGCCAGTGCACTGTGATATCCGCCCACATCTTTTTCTTCACTTCTGTTTGAGTACTTGTTGTAGTCTTGGGTTTACGTTCACAAGTTTGTATATTTTCTGTGAGGCTGTGCCAGTGATGGTATGCATACTGAAGTGCTTATGACTCCAAATGTAGAACACATAAATTAATACATGCATACAGTCACGTGAAAAAGTAAGTACACCCCATGTAAAGTTTTGACTTTTCAACATATTTCAACATACAGCTATTTGATTTTCATTTCAACAATATTGATAGATAAAGGTGATATAATAAAACAAATATCATGAAACATCTACATTTTGTAGTCCATTATATTGTTGCGGTTTTGGAATAAAGGTTAATTCCCCCTCTTAGTTAGTTGCACCACAACATGAAGCCTCGCGATAGTTCAGTTCTTTCTTAGTGAATGTAAGCGTAGTCCTTTCCTGTGTTTAGTTTTGCGTTGAGTAGGCCAGTGAGCTTAGGTGTTCTTTTGGCGCTTTGGTTTGGGTTTGGCGCGAAATGCCACGTGGTAGGCCTTCAGCAAGTCTGGCAAGGCTGAAGGGACGAGCTGCAGGGGGAGTGGCCGGTAAGCAAGGAGCCGCCAATCAGGGCTCGTGGAGAGTGGCTTACCACTGCGGCAGGAGGCGGGGCTTGGAACATTCGGGTAAGATCGCGGAGGTGCCATATAAGGCCCGGCCCCGAGCCCATTAAGAGGAACGCACGAGAGGAGAGAGCTGTGAGAGTTCGTCAGGCAGAGTTCGTGGAGTTAGAGTTCAAGAGAGAACGCGGCAGAACGGGTGAGAGCAAGAACGAGAGACGAGGAGTGAAAGTCGCCCAGCCCTGAACAAGTCAAAGTGGTTGAATTGACTGTTGTAATAGCCTCGTTGTACACATACTTGCCCCGTGCCCTGTACCCTGCGCTCTGCCGCTGCATTAATCGCGCGCTCGAGAGGACGACCCATGCCGGGCCACAGACGCGCGTTCTCCTCCTGCCTGCATTTCTCCTACATACGTGCCGTAACCGCCAGAGGGCTACACCACAAGCGAGCTGTCCGGGAGCGACCGGCAGCAAGGCGCGTTTGGCGTGCGACCCTGCTCTTCTTCCTTTTCCCCATGTGAGTGATTGGGCCCGTGTCTGGGTAAATAAGTAAAACTGGTTAAGCTTCTGCTCTGTGTCCCCCTTTCCTTCATCATTATCATTGTAAATAATAATAAATCATGTTCTTCCTCTGATTTGACCGTCCGGTCCCTTCCATCCATTGGCTCCGCATGGTACGAATAAAACTGCTCGAATCGGGTTCCAATAAAAGTAACAGCACGAGTCACATGATACGCATACCGCTCGGGCGTAGTCGATTAAGCGTGGCTTGTGCGAGGCTCGATCCCCGCTTTCGTGGCAGCGTGGGTTAAAGGTACGTGCGAATTTGTGCCGATACCCTTTTTCACGTTTGCCCGGAAGTGGCGATTCGGTCTCGCGGACCCGAAGACCCAGAGGGGAAAAAGGGGTTTAATCCCCCCTTTGTAACGGGAACGGGCTTCGGGAGATCCGCAACAATTTGGTAGTCAGGAGTGGGTTTTGAAAGCTAAAAAAAATTTTGGACAAATTGGCCACAACAAATTGGTGTCTGGGAGTGTGAGATAATTGGACCTAGAGTGCGCTTCACGTGCTCAAAATTACGAGCGGACGAAATTTAGTGTTAAAAGCCTAATTAAATTCGTACCACGGCTGGCCAAGGAGGTCAAATGCCGGTGGGAATAATAAAAGAAGAGAAACTGATGACCCAGGACCGGCAGAGACAGTTGGTAGTGGAAGCTGAAAAGGGTGCCGCAGTAGGTAAAGAAAATGGCGGCGCCTCGCACGTGGCGGTGGTGGAGGCCAAACCCGTTGTGCAAGTGAGTTCCAACATGCAGTTACTCATGCATGACACAAATCTTAGCACAAACGAAAGAAATGAAGGAAGGGTTGGAAAACGAAATAAGGGAAATGAGAGAAAGGAGGTGTGAAAGGGAAAAGATGAGTGGAAAAATGGACGCCGAACTAATCGAATCAAGGTGTAACATGGAAGGGTTGGAAAGCACAATGGGTGGCCAAATGAAAGAATTGGGGGACAAATCCACCCGGGAAATGGAAAAAAAGATAGAAGTCAAGAACGGAAAAATGGAGGTGTGACATGGAAAAGATGAGGGAGGAATACAGAAGGGATGTGGTAGAGGCAGGGGAGGAGATAGGGCGCATGTTGAGCGAGAAGTTCGCGGTGGCACGCGATGAGGTGATGCGATACGAGGAACACATGGAGAGCGAGCTTGAGCAAAGGACAGCCAAGTTGACCGGGGCTATGAGGGTCGCGACGCGAGAGGAAGTGGTAGAGAAGCCGGCATTTGTCGCATTGGAAAATAAAATTTTGGGGGCGCCGAGGAAGGCTGAGTTGGAGAAGGAAATTTTAGGGGCGCCGACAATCGTCGAGGTGAAAGAAATAAATGGAATTAAAAAGACACAGGGAAAGAAAGTGAACAAATCACGGGAAGAGGAAATGGAATCCGCGCAAAGTCTGTATTTGCACCGTGATGCCGGGCTTGCTAATTCAATAAAAAGTTTGCAGGTTCTGCCGGGGAAGGACGACCCCGAGGTGAGAAAAATGGCGCGAATGTGTTTGGCGCGAACGGGTTTTCGGCGTGCTTGGGACAGAGGCGAGACCCGGGCGTTCACGATGGGCCCATTGTGCGGTGTACGAGGGCGACTGGTACGGAGTGTGAGAGAGAGTCCGTACCCGAGTGCATGGAGCGCGAGTGTGTTACGGAGTGTGTAACAGAAAAGTGTGCGCCGGAGGGTGTAGGAAAAGAGTGTGATACGGAGTATGTAACGGAAAAGTGTGTGCTGGAGGGTGCATGAAAAGAGTGTGTTATGGAGTGTGTAACAGAAAAGTGTGCACCAGAGGGTGCAGGAAAAGAGTGTGTTATGGAGTGTGTAACAGGAGAATGCGCACCTGGGGGTGTGGAAAAAGAGTTTGCGAAGGCCGAGTGCATAGAAGAAAAGTGTGTACTGAAGTGTGTGAAAGACGTGAGTGCACCTAGGTGTGCAGGTACGAGTACGGAGTGCGAGGAAGAATGCACACCGGACTGTGTGCGGAAAGAGAGTGTAACGGAGTGTATGGGAGGCGCGTGGGTGCCTGGGTGTGTGAGTGCGGAGTGGGTCGCGAGTGATGAGGACGCGGCTCAAGCATCGACACCGACCGGGGGGGGGGGGGGGGGAGGAACGCCTAGCGGGACGGGTAGCAGACGTGAGCCCCCGGGTAGTTGTGTGCAGCAGGGACCGGAGGGAATCCGTGCTATGTCGGTCTCACAAGGACCGGCGTGCACGACTCGTGCTTCCGGCCCCCGCACTGTATGGTTGGTGCCGTGCCATGGCGGCAAGGGTGATCGGCCGGGTTAAGGGGAGGTAAGAGTTTTCGGAGCCACGCACCCTGTCAGGTGAGGTGCTCTGACCGTGGCCAGCTGGGTCACCGTGCATGGGACCGCGAGGCCCTGCACAGGGATGGAGCCCTGAACCTGGGCCCATCCATCCCTCCCCCCCTTGGATCGAAAATGCCGGATGGACATCACCTACAGGCGACAAACCACCCGCATGGATCGCTCGGCCCTTCGAGGTCGAGCCATGACAAAGTACATCCACATGAAGAGGCTCGGAGCATAGAGGACTGAGAGTAGTGTACCACCACGTGGGGGAATGGTAGTGTCACCATTCCTCACATGCCGGGGCCCATGAGCACTAGTTTAGGGGGATGGCAGTGATAGGCACATGGAGGTGCCAGCAATGGTTGCCTCCATGGGGCACCGAAGCTAGCCGAGGGAGGGCTAGGATAATGTTAGGGATTTAGCAGACAGTAGGGACAAGAGATTTAAGTAGTGAAACCTGTACTGTAGCGGGGACGTAGGTAGCTTAGGTGGATGATAAAGAAAAGGGTGTGCTTAGTTTAAAAAGGACGATGACGGGGAAGCACGAGTTTAGGGGAAATCAGGTAGATAGATTATGCTGTGTGCTTGGTGAGGAATTGTGTTTGAGAATAAACGGAATTGTGTGAGTGAGAAAAAGTGGAATTGTGTTTGAGGTGTGTGAGCACAAAAGGTGTGCGAGATAAATGGTGTGTGAGATAAGTAGTGTGGAATGCTTGGTGTGGAAGTAAAAGGTCTGGAATGCATGGTGCGAAGGATTGAATGGGGGGAGTGGAACCCATTCACGAAAGTCCGGGGTGGGTAGTGTAAAGCCAGGTAGAGGGCAGAGGTAAATTGTATGGATATTGACACCTGTGGTGCAGGTAGTAGCATGAAGTGCTTTGGAGGGTGCATGAGTCAGTGACATGGCTGGGCGTGTGGCTTAATTGGTGCGTGTGGTTATTGGGGCACTCCGCCACTGGTAGTTTGTCGGCCAGGTGAGGCCGCAGGTAGGCTCTGGGAGCCGGTTAGTTCTAGTGAAGTTTGTGAGTGGGGCCCGAGGATCCCAGGAGAGGACCCGGGTTGCCCGATGCCAAAGTGGGCACAGAGGGGGTAAGCAGCCAGAGGAGGGCCTTCCCCAGTTAGGGAGTCGCGAGGAGCAGGTAAGCTCGGGTGGCGGCTTCAGTGGCGGAGGTGTGCAGGTAGGTAGACCTGCTGGTAGGGCCACACGACCCAGCCCCGAAATTGTGCGAGGGCACAGAGTGAAAATTCGTTGGGGGTGAGACCCAAATTCAGAGGGCACCACAGAGCGGGCAATGGGAATTCGGGTTCTTAGAACCACATAGTTTAAAGAGGCCGATTGGCAGGGTACGACCCCGGGTAGTGTAAAAGTGTAATGTCTTTATTGTAGTTAGGATATGAGAAATCCCTTCGCACCATCCACAGCCAGTCACCAAGGAGGACGAGCTCCACACCGTAAGGCTCTGTGAACTGTTTGAGTTGTAAGACGCATCAGGACGTAATGAGACATTGTGTTTGTTCTATCCCTTTCTTCCTGGGAGGGATTGGGAGACGAATTTGGAATTAGAGGGGGATATGGGAGACAAGACGTAGTGACGGATTGTAAATACAAGGGGAGCTAGGGTAGTGTAGCCAACGGAGGGGAGTATGGACGGTTAGGGACGAGCTTGCTCTGCTCGCTCTTCCGCGTCCCTCTCGCCGCACCGCCTTGTTTTCTATGTGCCATTGCGTCTTTTCCGCTTTGCTTGTTGTGCCTTGTCTCCCCCCGCCCCAGGACCATTTTGGAGGCCGAATGGTGCAGCACCATCGACCTGTGCAGCATCCCTTCTGCACCTTGCTGCCCTGTCTTTGCTACATCTGTGCAGCACTTTGCTGCCATATCCCTTTGCTGCACCTTTGTTGGACCTGTGCAGCCGACCTGTGCAGAACTTTGCTGCCAAACCTTTTGCTGCACCTCATCACTCATAACGTACCACAAACCTTGTGGCCTTGCACCTCTGATGTGCAGCATCTGGCTGCAAAATCATCTTGCACTTCGTACCACTTGTTTGAGTGGCGCTGATGCCACGCAGTTGGACCACGTGACAACGGCCCTGGCCAAATAAAAGCATTTTTGTGCATTTTATTATTGTGTGCTAGGCATAAGAAGATGTGCAAGTTTAGATGGCCTTGAAGATTCAAATGGCCTGTATGCCGGTCAGGGGGCCAGCCGGTTTGATAGACGCACACGGAAGAAGCAAGCAGCAAGTGCCATTTATGAGTGTGTTTTGCTGTGTTTTCTCTCCCCTCCAATCTTCTCTTCCCAAAAAGAACAGGTCCTGGGTCATAGCATTGTAAATAAAGTTAAGTTTTGTGCTTGTAAAAATAAGAATGCTGCCCACCGGCTATGTGTTTCGTTTGAAAATTCCGGAAATACTCGGGTAGTTGTGGGCGTGAAACAGTTAGGTAGCTGCTCAATGCAATAGGAGGGACATATTTAGTGTTAAAACTGTTGCACACACGGGTCAGAATAAATGGTAGGGGGAACCACACCTATGTGTCACATTTAAAAGTAAGATTAATTTTGCATGTCCGGCTCTACCGGTCATTCCATTGGTGGTTTCGACTCGGGACGAGTCTGACGAGAGAGGGGTGTGGTGTTGCGGTTTTGGAATAAAGGTTAATTCCCCCTCTTAGTTAGTTGCACCACAACATGAAGTCTCGCGATAGTTCAGTTATTTCTTAGTGAATGTAAGCGTAGTCCTTTCCTGTGTTTAGTTTTGCGTTGAGTAGGCCAGTGAGCTTAGGTGTTCTTTTGGCGCTTTGGTTTGGGTTTGGCGTGAAATGCCACGTGGTAGGCCTTCAGCAAGTCTGGAAAGGCTGAAGGGACGAGCTGCAGGGGGAGTGGCCGGTAAGCAACGAGCCGCCAATCAGGGCTTGAGGGGAGTGGCTTACCACTGCGGCAGGAGGCCTTCAGCAAGTCTGGCAAGGCTGAAGGGACGAGCTGCAGGGGGGGTGGCCTGTAAGCAATGAGCCACCAATCAGGGCTCGGGGGGGTGGCTTACCACTGCGGCAGGAGGCGGGGCTTGGAACATTCGGGTAAGACAAAAGAACAGGTCCTGGGTTGTAGTATTGTAAATAATTAGGGTTAGTCTTGTAAATAACATGCTCCCCACAGGCTTTATGTGTAGTTTGAGGATTCTTTCCGTAATTCGGTTAATTGTGGGCGTGAGTCTGTTAGTTAGTACATAATGCAGTAAATGGGACATATCTAGTGTTTAAAACCCATGCTGCCACTAAAGCGGGGATCGAGCCTCGCACAAGCCATGCTTAATCGAGTACGCCTGAGCGGTATGCGTATCACGTGACTCGTGCTGTTACTTTTATTGGAACCCGATTCGAGCGGTTTTATTTGTACCATGTGAAGCCAATGGATGGAAGGGACAGGACGGTCAAATCAGAGGAAGAACATGATTTATTATTATTTACAATGATAATGATGAAGGAAAGGGGGACACAGAGCAGAAGCCGAACCACGCACGAGAGGAGAGAGCTATGAGAGTTCGTCAGGCAGAGTTCGTGGAGTTAGAGTTCGAGAGAGAACGTGGCAGAACGGGTGAGAGCAAGAATGAGAGACAAGGAGTGAAAGTCGCCCAGGCCTGAACAAGTCGAAGTGCTTGAATTCACTGTTGTAATAGCCTCGTTGTACACGAACTTGCCCCGTGCCCTGTACCTGCACTCTGCCGCTGTATTAATCGCGCATTCGAGAGGATGACCCATGCCAGGCCACAGATGTGCGATCTCCTCCTGCCTGCATTTCTCCTACATACGTGCCGTGACCGCCAGAGGGCAACACCACGAGCGAGCTGTCCGGGAGTGACCGGCAGCAAGGCGCGTTTGGCGCGCGAACCTGCTCTTCTTCCATTTCCCCGTGTGAGTGGGCCCGTGTCTGGGAAATAAGTTAAACTGGTTAAGCTTCTGCTCTGTGTCCCCCTTTCCTTCATCATTATCATTGTAAATAATAATAAATCATGTTCTTCCTCTGATTTGACCATCCTGTCCCTTCCATCCATTGGCTTCGCATGGTACGAATAAAACCGCTCGAATCGGGTTCCAATAAAAGTAACAGCATGAGTCACGTGATACTCTTTCACGAGCCTCGATTCAGTGTACAAAAAAAAAAATAATAATAATAATACGCATACCGCTCAGGCATACTCGATTAAGCGTGGCTTGTGCGAGGCTCGATCCCCGCTTTAGTGGCAGCATGGGTTAAATGTACATGCGAATTTGTCCCGATACCCTTTATCACATTTGCCCGGAAGTGGCGATTCGGTCTCACGGACCCGGATAACCCAGGGGGAAAAAGGGGTTTAATCCCCCCCTTGTAACGGGAACGGTCTTCGGGAGATCCGCAACAATATAATTTTAAATAAAGATAAATGCAAATTTCGCATGTGGAAAAAGTAAGTACACCCTTGGCTCTAATAGGTGGTATTGCCCCCTTTGGCAGAAACAACCTCAAGTAGGCGTTTCTTATAACTGTCTACCAGTCTCTGACATCGACTAGGAGAAATTTTTGCCCACTCCTCCATGCAGAATTCTTTCAGCTGTGCGATGTTTGAGGAGTTTCTTGCATGCACAGCTCGTTTCAACTCCCCCCACAATATCTCGATGGGATTTAGATCTGGGCTTTGACTTGGCCATTCCAGAACCCTCCATTTCTTTCTTTTCAGCCATTCCTTGGTGGATTTACTTGTATGTTTTCGGTCATTGTCATGTTGCAATGTCTACCTTCGGTTGAGCTTCAACTTTCCGACAGATGTCCTCACATTATTCTCAAGCAGCCTCTGGTACAATGAAGAATTCATAGTGGATTCTATGATGGTGAAGGAGCTGCGCTCCAACGCGAGTCGAAAGAATTGACGCGACCAAAGACGGAATTCGTCCGAGTTGCTTTATTGAAACAAAACAGCTCAGGTATTCTGAAAAGCCCGTTTATCGGGCAGCAATATATATACACATTTATGCCCGGGCGTTTGCCTGGGAAAACCGAGACCGGGCATGCCCGGGTGTCAAGGGCGAGTCCTGGAAAGGCGAGTCTGACAATGCCCGGGCGTCCTGGACGCGGCCTGGCAAGTCGAGGCTGGGCGTGCCCGAGCGCTCTGGGCGGGCCCTGGAAAGGCGAGAGTGGGCATGCCCGGACGCTCTGGGCGAGCCCTGGAAAGGCGAGTCTGCACATGCCCGGGCGTCCTGTACGCGGCCTGGCAAGTCGAGGCTGGGCGTGCCCGGGCGCTCTGGGCGAGCCCTGGAAAGGCGAGAGCGGGCATGCCCGGGAAAGACGAGACCGGGCGTGCCCGGGAGGTTCGGGCGTGCCCGGGAACAGCGAGTCCGGGCATGCCCAGGAGAGGCGCGTCTGGGCCCGTCCGGACGAGCCCAGCATGGCGATCGCGCCCTGGCCACGTCCTGGCAGGTGCAAGGCGATTGTGTACATTCAGCGGGAACCGCTACACATGCCCCTCCAGAATCGACCTGGTACCAGCAGGGTCAATTTAAGGGGGGTCCGGATGACCCAGCCGAAGTGACCCCTGGAGGGTCGTGGGGGGGGGGGGGTCCGATCCGGTGGTGGGTGGTCAAGCGGGGGGAACTGTAGACGGGGGGCGGCCTGGCCGCGGAGGAAGGGCCAACCGTGGTGGTCGGTCGACGTCCATGTGCGCCGGTTTGAGGCGGTCCACAGAGATCTGGTCCGACCGGCCGCCGACGTCGATGACGAAGGACTTGTCGCCCCGTCGCAGGACCCGGAAGGGCCCGTCGTACGGCGGCCGGAGTGGCCCCCGGTGCACGTCATGACGCACAAAGACGTACTCCGCTGTGCGAAGCGCCGGGGGGACGTAGGACTGGGGGCCACCGTGGCGGGACGTTGGCACAGGGGCAAATCGGCGGACGGCCTCCTGGAGGTCCGAGCGCTGGTGTGCGGCGGACCAGGGACTGGTAGCGTCGGGCACGAACTCGCCCGGGACGCGGAGCGGCTGGCCGTAGACGAGCTCGGTGGCGGACGCCCGGAGGTCCTCCTTGGGGGCCGTGCGGAGGCCCAAAAGGACCCACGGCAGCCGGTCGGTCCAACCGTCGTCCTGAAGGCCGGCCATGAGTGCGGCCTTCATGGAGCGGTGAAACCGCTCGCACAACCCGTTGGCTTGGGGGTGGTAGGCCGTGGTGCGGTGCAGCATGACCCCCAACGAGCGGGCGACCACGCCCCAAAGTTTGGACGTGAACTGTGGGCCGTGGTCGGATGAGATGTGCGCCGGTGCGCCGAAGCGCGCGACCCAGGTGGCGATGAACGCCTGCGCCACGTCGGCGGTGGTGGTGGAGGTGAGGGGCATGGCCTCCGGCCACCTGGTGGTCCTGTCCACCATGTTGAGCAGGTGGGTGAACCCCCGCGATGGGGGCAGGGGACCCACCAGGTCCACGTGGACGTGGTCGAAACGCCGTGCAGGCACGGTGAAAGGTGCTAGCGGGGCCTGGGTGTGGCGGTGGACCTTGGCCCGCTGGCAGGCCGTGCAGGTGTTGGCCCAGTCGCGGACGTTCCGTCGAAGGCCGTGCCAGACGAAACGCGCCGACACCAGCTTCTGAGAAGCTTTCCGGCCCGGGTGAGAAAGGCCGTGGATGGAGGCGAAGATGCGGCGCTGCCAGGAAACGGGCACGATGGGGCGAGGCTGGCCCTGGGAGACGTCGCAGAGCAGGACGGTGCCCACGAAGGGGATGTCGGCCAGGCGGAGGCCCGTGTCCGCCGCCCGGAGGGCCTGCACCGAGGTGTCGGTGGTTTGGCCGAGTTGGACCGCGTTCGCGCTGGCCCGACAAAGACAGTCGGCCACGGCGGTGTCTTTGCCGGCGACGTGCCGGATGTCCATGGTGAATTCCGACACGGCGGGGAGGTGGCGCTGCTGGCGGGCCGACCACGGCTCCGTGACTTTGGCCATTGCGTAGACCAACGGCTTGTGGTCGACGAAAGCCATGAACGGGCGGCCCTCCAGGAGGTGTCGGAAATGGCGAACGGCCAGGAATAGACCGAGCAGCTCGCGGTCGAACGTGCTGTATTTTAACTCATTCGGCCGGAGCTGCCGGCTGAAAAAAGCGAGTGGCTGCCAAACCCCGTCCACCGATTGTTCATGGATGGCGCCCTGGTGATGCGGTGGCCCAAAAAGTCAACGGTCGTCGTGCCGAAGTGGCATTTGGCCGGGTTGACAATTAAGCCGTGCTCGCTGAGGCGACCGAACAGTGTTCGGAGGTGGAGGAGGTGCTCGGCGCGGGACGTGCTGGCGACGAGGATGTCGTCCAGATAGAGGAAAAGAAATGGCAGATCGCGCAGCACGCCGTCCATTAAGCGCTGGAACGCCTGGGCCGCGTTCTTGAGGCCAAACGGCATCCTCAAAAATTCGAACAGGCCGAACTGCGTGATGACGGCCATCTTCGGGACGTCGGCCGCCCGGACAGGTACCTGGTGGTATCCCCGTATCAGGTCAATTTTGGAAAATATGACCCGTCCCGCCAAACGGGTGGAAAAGTCCTGGATGTGCGGGATCAGGTACCTGTCGGGGGTGGTAGCGTCGTTGAGGCGGTGGTAGTCGCCACACGGGTGCCATCCGCCCTCCGGCTTTGGCACGATGTGCAGTGGTGAGGCCCATGTGCTATTGGAGCGCCGCACGATGCCGAGGTGCTCCAACGCGTCGAACTCGGCCTTTACCACGGCGAGCTTGGCCGGGTCGAGGCGGCGGGCCCTGGCGTAGACCGGCGGGCCCGTAGTGGGTATGTGGTGCTCGATCCCATGCCGCACTGCGACGGCCGAAAACGTCGGCCGCATGAGGGCCGGGAATTCCACGAGCAGGCTAGCGAACTCGTTCGCCGTCGGGAGGGCGCACGCCAGTTCGGTCGGCGCTGAGCTGCTCATCGTGCACGCCAGGGAGCTGAAGGTCTCGGCATTGACAAGGCGACGACGTTTGACATCGACCAGCAGCCCGTGCGCGCAGAGGAAGTCGGCGCCCGGCAAAGCCATGGGGACGCAGGCAGTCACAAAGGTCCACTGAAAGCGCTGGCTGCCGAAACAGAGGGTGACGTTGCGCGGGCTGAAAGTGCATATGGCCGAGCCATTAGCAGCGACCAAAGAGGGGCCGCAAACGGCGTCCCGCCTGTCCTGCTCGGAGGCGGGTATGACGCTCAGTTGGGCGCCGGTGTCACAAAGGAAACGCCGCCCGGACGCTTTGTCCCGAATAAAAAGCAACTTGCCCGAGTGGACGGTGCTAATGGCTGGGAATGAACGCCGGCCCGGCCGTTTCCCGACTTGCCGAAAGTGCACGGGGGTCGGCACGTCCGAGCCTTGTGTCCGAACCTGGCGTGGTAATAACACCACGCCTGGTCAGGTGGAGGCCCGGCCGTCGTGTCAGAAGCGGTCGGCGTGGCGTGGCGGGCACCAGTTGCACCGGCAGTTCGGCCTCCAACCGCGCAGGGCGCTCGGGCGTCGTGGGCGTCGCCTCGGACGGCGGGAGGCTCCAGGTAGCCGCGCCGATGTGTTGGCCCGCCAAGGAGATCTTATCGGCTTCCCTGGCGAGGGCGCTGGGATCGGTGATCGACATGCCAGCCAGGGCGAGGCGTACCGGGTGAGGCAGCTGGCGAAGGAACAGCTCGCGGAACAGAAAATCCGGAGAGTGCTCACCGAGCAACGAGAGCATATAGTCCCTGCGCTCGGACGGGCGCATGTCGCCGAGCTTGGGCAGGTCGAGCAGGCGCCGTGCGCGTGCCGCCGGTGAGAGGGCGAAAGCGTCGAGGAGGAGCGTCTTCAGCGCGTCATACTTGTCGGCAGCCGGCGGGTGCTCGAGGAGGCTCAGGGCACGGGCCGCGGTGGCGGAGCCGAGCGCTGCCACGATGTGGTGGAAGCGGGTGTCGTCCGCGGTGATGCCTCGCAGGGCGAACTGGGAGTTCGCCTGGGCGAACCAAACAGCCGCGTGAGCCTCCCAGAAGGTAGGCAGTTTAAGAGTCACTGCCGTGTCCATGTCGGTAGGTCACCAGTGAAGGAGCTGCGCTCCAACGTGAGTCGAAAGAATTGACGCGACCAAAGACGGAATTCGTCCGAGTTGCTTTATTGAAACAAAACAGCTCAGGTATTCTGAAAAGCCCATTTATCGGGCAGCAATATATATACACATTTATGCCCGGGCGTTTGCCCGGGAAAACCGAGACCGGGCATGCCCGGGTGTCAAGGGCGAGTCCTGGAAAGGCGAGTCTGGACATGCCCGGGCGTCCTGGACGCGGCCTGGCAAGTCGAGGCTGGGCATGCCCGAGCGCTCTGGGCGAGCCCTGGAAAGGCGAGAGCGGGCATGCCCGGACGCTCTGGGCGAGCCCTGGAAAGGCGAGAGCGGGCATGCCCGGGAAAGACGAGACCGGGCGTGCCCGGGAGGTTCGGGCGTGCCCGGGAACAGCGAGTCCGGGCATGCCCAGGAGAGGCGCGTCTGGGCCCGTCCGGATGAGCCTGGCATGGCGATCGCGCCCTGGCCGCGTCCTGGCAGGTGCAAGGCGATTGTGTACATTCAGCGGGAACCGCTACAATGGTGAGCTGCCCAGGCCCTGATGCAGCAAAGCTGCTCCAAACCATAATATTTCCACCACCATGCTTTACAGTTGGTATCAGGTTCTTGTGGTCAAATGCTGTCTTTGGTTTTCGCCAAACATGTCTTCTGGTACTGTGGCCAAATAGCTCTACCTTTGACTCATCTGTCCAGAGCACATTGTTCCAGAAGTGCTGGTCTCTGCCTAGGTGTTCATTGGCAAACTTTAGTCTTGCCCTGATGTTCTTTCTGGACAGCAAAGCTTTCCTCCAGGCACACCTTCCATGTAGTTCAAATTTGTGCAGCCTCTTTCTAATGGTAGACTCGTGCACTTTGACATCAACAGTGGCAAGAGCTACCTGCAGATCCCGTGATGACATTCTGGGGTTCTTAGAGACTTCTTTCAGCATCTTGCGGTCTGCTATCGGGCTGAACTTGCTGGGGCGGCCTGGTCTGAACAAGTTGGCAGTTGTTTGGAGTCTTCTCCACTTGTCGATGATCTTCCGGAGAGTCGAATGATCGATTTCAAATTGTTTGGAGATCTTTTTAAATCCCTTCCCAGACTCGTAGGCATCTATAACCTTCTTTCTGAAGGCCTCAGAGAGCTCTTTCGATCTAGGTATGGTGACGCTGCACACTTCAACAACAAAGAGCAAACCAAACTAAATGTCTGAGGTTTAAATAAGACAGGTTCCTCCAAGATCCTCTCTAACGATGTTCTAATCATTTGCACATGAGCTGGTGCACCTGATTCTAATTTTAGGTATTTGAAGTAGTGATAAATGTCGGGGTGTACTTACTTTTTCCACATGCGAAATTTGCAATTATGTTTATTTAAATTATACAATGGACTACAAAATGTAAATGTTTCATGATATTTGTTTATATTATATCACCTTTATCTATCAATATTGTTGAAATTAAAATCAAATAGCTGTATGTTGAAATATGTTGAAAAAGTCAAAACTATACATGGGGTGTACTTACTTTTTCACGTGACTGTACATAGTGGACTGATACCAATTTGAATAGCGCCAATCTGAATTTAAACTACATTGGTATCATTATATTTTGACTTCTGCTTCCTCTTCCTCACTCATGTGCCCTTCCTCATTACCTCTAAAAATATGGCGAACATCCAGAATGATCTTGTATTTTCATATTATTACCACCACCATCAAAGGTGGATGGAGGTTATGTTTTCACCCCTGTTTGTTTGTCTGTCTGTTTGTTGTGTGTCTGTCTGTCTGTCTGTGAGCAGTATATCTGAAAATGTTGTCAATGGATTCGAACAAAATTTGGTGGACAGGTCGGGTGTAGGACAAGGAAGGAATGTCATCACTAACAATTGGATGATATGCTCAAATCTCCATTGCTGAACTGGGTTTACAGAGGTGTGAACAGACTAGTTGTGAAGACCAACTCACATCCAAAAAACACTGTTCCTGCCTACCCTGTCCCTGCTCACCCACTCCTTGCTCACCCACTATTCGGTATGTGGCCCCCGCTTTATAAACCACTAGTCCACCAAAATTAAAAGTTTGTGCTCAAAATTCACAGAACTGTCCTTCTGGACTGCTGAAGCTGACACGGATATTGTTTGTTTCACAGAAATATTTCTTTCAAGGGATGTCCTGGACTCTCCTGTATGTCTTCCTGGTTATTGTCTCCTCCACTCTGGGCAGGTCTAATTCCTGCACTGGTGGTGGTGTTGCTGTGTATGTTCATTCCTCCCTTCACCACAACACATTCCCCTCACGATTTGCCTGAAACCCCATGGAGTACATTTGGCTTTGTGTGCCTCTCCATGACAATGTATTTTTCTTGGGGTAGTCCAGTCCGATCTCTGATGACCCATAGATGAAGCTCTCTCCACAAAGAAAACCAAGTAGCATTCTCTTCCTGGAAGGAAAACTCTACTAAATGCAACCTACAGTCTTTCAGGAAAAGGCCAAACCTTGGTGTATGTATCCTATGAAAAGCCAGAACCCAACAGCTCATCTGCAATCCAAATCCGATAGCCTCTCACTATACTCCAAAGCCTGGTTGGAGCTGGTCAGGTCTGTATCTTGTACACATTCCCCATCCCCTCTTTCCCTCTTAAAGGATGGACTCATGTTGGACACTGATCGAGAAAAAGCAGAGTCATTGAACTTGGTTATCACTCAAAAGGCCATGGTCCTAAATGCTTCCCTGCCCCTACTCAAAGTTTCCTCACTTATAGAATGTTCCGTAAAACATTGCTTTGAAGTGTGGAACCAGTCCTGATTCGCATGCGGCACTCTCATTTCTCAATTACCATTATTTCTTCACAAACTAGAATGGGACTCAGGAGAGTGCATACCTCCATGAGGCTGAAGTTACATTTTGTATCCCACTAATAGGCCGGATTTGCATCAAGACCTGAACCAAAATCTAATGGGTTTGTTCTTGTCATATACCCAACTCATTCACCAAGTTTTGTCATAATCCATCCATAACTTTTTGAGATGTCATGTCATATTTTTTGGCCCCCTCTCTCAATGGTGAAGAATCACTTTAAAATTCTCGTATCCGGATCCAGATCTTCACCAAAATATAATCAGTTCGTCCTTGTCACACACCCAACCTATCCATCAAATTTCATCCAAATCCGTCCATAAGCTTTTGAATAGCCTGCTCACAGAGAGATAAAGAGACAGACAAACAGGTAGACAGATGGGGTGAAAACATAACTTCCGTCCTCCTTTGGCGGTGGAGGTAATTAAGAGTTTTTGGCTGAATCTAACAGCAGATGGAGAGGGGATGTGATTATTAATGTTTTTCAGATTCTCATCTGATCGCCAATAGTAGATAACCCCTGCTTGGTGACAGTGGTTATAGCTTACTTACTACATGTCCATTCAGCACAGAAAGTGAATTAGCCTACGAACTGTATCTGGAGGCTTTCATTAAATTAAAATATTCAATCTTCCCCGTGGTTTACTAGTCTGTAGACTCACCTTGATCTTTTCGACCCCCATTAATACACCCCAAATCCACATTTTTAAAATTCTGACTTCTTTCCTGAAAGTCCTGGCAGTGTCCATCTCCCTTCCTCTCCCTTCCACAGATCTCCCGATGTCCCTGCTCTATTGTTGCTCTTGTGCTTCCCTCTCTATTCCCCTCTTGCTCACTTTATTATATGTTTTATGTGTCTCTATCTTTTTGTGTTTTATGCGTTAGCTCTTACGCGCCTCGACTTTGTATACAACAACAACAAAAAAAAACTGCCCACCACTCCTCCTATCATACCTTATGTGTTTGTGTGCATTGTTTTGTCTGCCTGTTCCCATTGGTCCCTTTGACAGTCTGAAAATCTGCTACCCTCTGTTGCTTCACTCTTCCATGAGCCTCGACCTTGGTATAAAAAACAATGAACAAGTTGTACAATACACTGTTTTTTTACCCTTTGTTTTGCACTGATGAAGGCACCGATGACAAACATCGGTGCCTTCATTATGACATAATTCGACATGTACGACATGTTCGACATGTCTGATCAGTTTGAAATTTATTGAGCGTGATCTACGCAACAATTATATTAGAGAATATAAACTTATGATGTTGGATGTAAGTGAAAATCTTTGAAAATCTTCTTCTCTGAAGCCGCTTAACCAATCGATGCGAAACTTTAAATAACTGATCATCGACCCATGGGAAATATGGTTTGATAAAGATGACATCATCGGTCATGTGGTCTCACAGCCATATTGGATCAAATTTTAAAAACTGCAAAAAACAGAAGAATTGGCTCACACTAAGTTCATCTCAAAACTTCACAGGGTAAGTATTCTATGAATACCATTTCGTTTTTTTTTTATTGGATCCCTTTGCTTTATTAGACAAAGCATTTTAAAGCAGTATTGCCTAATGCATATGAACATTAAACTTTATTTGTATAATTGTGGTATATTGTTACAAAATATCCTGTTACAAAATGTCCTTTACATTACAAAATGTTGTTACAAAAAATTGTTACAAAATGTCCTCGTACTTTGCACCATTCATATATAATGCTTTGTCACTGTGTTTCACCTTCCCGTTTTGTATATGAGCCCATACAGCTTCAATAATGTTCACACCCAGAATTTGTGCAAGTCAAGCCATGGCTGTCAGTGTTCTCTCGTCCCTTTTACTGTCAAGATGTCATTTCACCACCTTTGTTGGATGCTTGAGAAAATTCCCTCAGCCACTCGCTGGAAGATGAATCCCAACCCCCAACCACCCCCTCGATGGGTCTTGTTACTGAAGCATGGCATGATGGATCAAAGTCTCCCTGAACTTGTCAGCAGTCAGGGTGCCATAAATTTTGTGTAAATCATCAACATCATTGGATGAGATGCAGCCCCAAGCTTATATTGATCCTTCAACAAACTTCACTGCCGATGCTGTATTTTAAGGATGATTCCATTCTTTCCTCTGCCATTCACTTATTTTGATAAAAGTCTGCATTAAAGTTATTCATTACTCATGTTGGGCTGACAGAATAGCACAGAGGTAGCACATTCACCTTTCAGCTGTCATTTTTTTTTCCAACCTGCCAACCAACGTGCTGATATAGACTGTTCAATTTTCAACCTGACAATAGACTGTCATCAAGTAGACTGGGTGTTTCATCAAATAATGTTTTTTTTTTAGTCTTCCGCTTGCTGGTCCTTCTGTGAGCATTTATTTGTGGAAGTTCAAGGACCCACAACATTAATTGCAAGCATACATTCACCACTGCAAGCTTGCAGCCAGGTGGTACATTATGGTGGTACATACAACAACAAAAATTAAACTTACTTATCTTAAATTTGTTTGATTTGTTCACAAACGACAGGACAGCAAAGGAAATCTTCAATAAGTATTCTTTACATTGCTTAAAAGTCCTGCCTTGTTATGTAATCCTGACATAAATGTTTTGAAGAGCTGAGTGATACAATCCTGTGGAATGGTTTCTATCAAAACTTCTGGCAGACCGTTTGTGCCATGAGTTCCCCGACAAGGAACTTCAACGCATTTGGTGGCTATTAGGCCAATCAGGTCTGCACAATGGTTGCCAACCTATGGTTGTTTAACCTAAGGGCGTCCTTAAGTCTACACTCAAGTCTTGTACCATCCCAGTTGTCACCTGGGAACATCAGGCCACAAACAGGTCAGCTTGGCGTACCATTTGCCACAAAGGCCTGGACCACTTTGAATGTGGCAGTCTTGCTATCAAGAGACAGCGGAGGCAAGAAAAGAAAACCTGCCAACGTCCATCTACTCAAGTACCAGTCTATACCTGCGATGTTTGTGGTAGAGGCTGTGGATCCCGCATTGGACTATAAAGTAGGGTGGTCCAAAAATTTGAAGATTGGATTTTCATTTCTCCACAAGCCTGCCCCTATTCTTATTGACGACAGTAGTTTGTGTTGAAAACTTGAGCTTGATTGGGCACTATTTAGAGGTTGCTCAAAATGTTAACACATTTTAATGAATAATAAGATACTGTAGCGGTTACCTTATTCGCATGTCGCGGTTACCTTATTCGCATGTCACGGTTAACTTATTCGCATGTGGCGGTTACCGTATTTGCATGTAGCGGTTACCTTATTTGGTCATAATCCACGTGCACGGGCCTTTGGGGCTTTTGGTTGTGTGGATGTGACGCACGCGCGTTTGTTGGAGTCACGCCCTCCAAAGAGGGTTTTGGCTTTATAAAAGCTGTACGACTTCCATTCGCGATCAGGGTGCTGGAGATTTCTGTACGAATAAACGAGCTTCGAACCCTACGAAATGGCCTCGTCTTCTTGCCTTCCGCAACTCCTAAACTGGTGACCCCGGCTGCCCCCGAACGGATTCGGGGGCTGCAAACGAACACGGCAAGCGCACCCTGGCCAGGGAAGCCACCGAAACTGGTGACCCCGGCTTCTCCCGAACGGATTCGGGTGCAGTTTCAAACGCAGTTTTGATCGAACTGCCGGAGTTTTGGAAACGACGAGCGGCCATGTGGTTCGCGCACTGCGCTCGGCTCCTCCTCTATGACCAGAGGGGCGAGCCTGCTCCAGGACCCTCCGAAGGAATGCAGTTACCAGATGTGGGTGGCACTGCTGCTCATCTCTTGCGTGCGCACTGACGTTGGCGGCACGGCTGCTTTGTTACCTTCGCGCGCACTGCTGCTCGCAACTCGCGCAACTACGACTCCTACTCTGAAACCTTGGGAGGCCTGCGAGGAACCTCGGCAGCCTCCCCCGAGGCCATGACCAGCTCCTCGGTCGGCTCAACCCCACGGCTGCGTTTTTTCGCCCGTACCGAGGCCGAGCACTGCTCGAGCCTTCTCGGCACTGCCGAGCGCACCTGCGAACTACGTACATGCCCGTGAGAATGCATTCTGGGGGGGGCGCATGTAGCGGTTACCTTATTCGCATGTCGCGGTTACCTTATTCGCATGTCGCGGTTAACTTATTTGCATGTGGCGGTTACCGTATTTGCATGTAGCGGTTACCTTATTTGGTCATAATCCACGTGCACGGGCCTGTGGGGCTTTTGGTTGTGTGGACGTGACGCACACGCGTTTGTTGGAGTCATGCCCTCCGAAGAGGGTTTTGGCTTTATAAAAGCTGTACGACTTCCGTTCGCGATCAGGGTGCTGGAGATTTCTGTACGAATAAACGAGCTTCGAACCCTATGAAATGGCCTCGTCTTCTCACCTTCCGCAACTCCTAAAATACAGAATTTTTAGCATCATACATCAATTCATAGATAATTATCTATTTTCAATTACTCAAATTATTTATTATTGTTGGCTTGCACTTGTCTTCAATGGTATGACAAAGAGATTGTGCAAAAGCACTGGCCACAAACATAGCACGCCAATCTGAGCGATTTACTCTGTCCAGAGTTGCCACTTTTGGTGGAGTGATCACCTTGATGGGAGCCTTTTTCGCCTGTTTGGCAGAAGATGGACTTTGGAGTTTGAATTCATTGTCCCTTGAATCGGAGCTTTCAATGTCAGACTCATCATCATCATCAACCACAGCCGATGTTGATGGAACAGATTGCATTGCTGTTGGAGTCTCAGCAGCATGTTTCTTCTTTCTTTTATCTTCATTCTCAAGCCTGATACGCTTTCTGTTCTCCTTCACTGCCAGAGTGTTGTCCACAGATCCCATACGTGAACTTGAGGGATCCTCACGCTGCATGATAAGGAATGCTTTGTCTTCTTCATTCGTCATTTTCTCAAGCGCATCATTTGGTGAGATATCGAAGAGGGATTGAAGATCATCTTTGAACATCTGCTCCTTCACTCTATAGTTTTCGAATGTCTTGGTTCTATTTTTCTTTACCAGTTTGTGGGCATCATACAACTTCAAAAGTTGGCGCTCACAGGAATCTACTCTCTGCACTGGAATTCGTGCTTTCTCACAGTATGCACACACAGCTTGTACACTAAGTTTGGCACTTTCACGAACTGTATGGTGTTCTTGTATGTGATGGTACACCATTTTCTGCAATGTGTGTCCTTTGGTTGGTAGTCCCCCACATATTATTTCCTTTTCAGACTTGCCCAGCAACCAAACTGTGGAAGAGCTGCGAGTTTCTGCCATCTGAAAAAAACAGGATAAATTAAAAATGTTATTTTTTGACCAACCTCTAAATAAGTTCCAATTGACCTCATATTTAGTTCATATGATCTTTATAAACATAGGAACAAGGGCAGCCTTGTGGAGCATGGATTTTTAATAGTATTAAATATTACATATATCTGTGGACCACTTTACTATACAGCCATCGCACGATGCTTAGTGAGCACGCCAACAAAGGGAAGAGATTTGTCGAAAACGACGACCCACACAACCAGTGGAGATGGTACAACAAGAGATGATGAGATTGAGAGAGGGGGAGTAGCGAAGGAGGCCAATTGGGAGAGAAGTGTTTTGTCATCATCATCACATTTTTATTGGGTCAGGTGCACCAAGGCAGGTCATCTTCGGGGAAGTTAGTACCTTGGGAGGAGAACATGGAGGAGGTGCAAGTAAAGTACAGTGAGCTGGAGGCGGAGTGTCGGGAGAAGGGTTGGCGAGTTTCTTCTCAGCCATTTGACGTGGGGTGCAGACGATATATTGGGAATTCCTTTTCTGCATTTCTTGCTCAGCTTGGAGTGTGTGGGACAGAAAGAAGGAGGATGTGTGACAAGGTGGCCAAGGTTGCCTTGAAAGGCTCACTTTGTATTTGGAGGAAGTTTATGGAGGCATGTCGAACGGTGTAGGTTGAGGTTGCGGGTGGTGGTTCATTTCAGCCCAAAAAGGGTAGTGACTGACAGTGGAAGAGAAATGGAGGTGGGTTTATGGTTGTTGTTTTGACCAGTGTATGTTATGAGGCTAGTCGGTTGGTTGTGTGTTGTTTTTGTGTGTGTGTGTGTGTGTGTGTGTGTGTGTGTTTTGTTGTTGATTGGAAAAGGTTATAAGGGTGGGTGATTGGTTGGGTGCTCCACCATGTTCATTTTTTCTGTGCTGTGGATTCTGGGAGTCAAAGCTGTTGTTTTGTTGTTGTAGTTTGTGTTCTCGCTGACTGGGGGTGAGGTACATATGGATCCAAGTGTAGTTGCTGCATGTGGAGGCATAAGTGCCCTGGCTGGTCCCGCTTAGCTGACTGTATCGAGGTTGAAGGGCCGAAACGGGATGATGCTCAGGCCTTTGACTGAAGACCCGATCAATGAGGTACGCCTGTAACTCGGGCCAGCTATAAACTATCATCCTGGTGTTTCACATGCAGACATCATTGTATGTGCCCAGTCTCAGATTAGTGTCCCATCTGCCATCATTAGTAAGTGGATGATAAATATCCCAAGGTAACTTTCAGGAGTAGGTGAGTTATCACTGGCACCCTTACTAAATTGAAAACTTCTATTCCATAAATAAATTGACCAGGTAGTTTTTGTGTTTTGTAAACGGCCTCTTTCGGATATAAAGGTCAACCAATTCATTATATATATATATATATATATATATATATATATATATATATATATATATATATATATATATATATATATATATATATTCTTCTATATATATAAAAAAGTTTTTGTTTGTTTGTCTGCACGCGCTAATCTCCTGAACGGTGAAAGATAGGAGGAAAGCTCTGACACAAAAAATGTCGGGACGGGCCCCGGGAAGGTTTTAGGCTAGGTGGCGAGGCCGGTCGAGGCCGCCTCGGCCTGGCTGGGCCAATTTCGCAATTAAAAGCTGAGCTGAATTATAGTAGTCAATCTTCTACCGCTGCGAGTAAAAGCTGAATTATAGTAATAAATTCATTCAAAAATAACCCGGGCAACGCCGAGTGCTTTCGGCTAGTATATACAATCATATCTCTCTATATTATAAAAGAAAGTTTTTGTTTGTTTGTCTGCGCAAGCTAATCTCCTGAACGGTGAAAGATAGGAGGAAACCTCGAATACAAAAAATGTCGGGACGGGCCCCGGGAAGGTTTTAGGCTTGGTGGCGAGGCCGCTTCGGCCGGGCCAGGCCCATTTCGCAATTAAAAGCTGAGCTGAATTATAGTAGTTAATCTTCTACGGCCACGAGTAAAAGCTGAATTATGGTAGTAAATTCATTCAAAAAGAACCAAAAATGTCGGGACAGGCCCCGGGAAGGTTATAGGTGAGGGGGCGAGGCCAGTTGAGACCCACCTCGGCCGAGCTGGGTCCATTTCACAATTAAAAGCTGAGCTGAATTATAGTAGTCAATCTTCTACAGCCGTGTGTGAAAGCTGAATTATAGTAGTAAATTCATTCAAAAAGAACCAAAAATGTCGGGACAGGCCCCGGGAAGGTTATAGGCTAGGTGGCGAGGCCGGTCGAGGCCGCGTCGGCCGGGCTGGGCCTATTTCGCTATTAAAAGCTGAGCTGAATTATAGTAGTCAATCTTCTACAGTCGCGAGTAAAAGCTGAATTATAGTAGTAAATTCATTCAAAATAAACCCGGGCAACGCCGGGTGCTTTCAGCTAGGTATATATATATATATATATATATATATATATATATATATATATATATATATATATATATATAAATAAATAAATAAATAAATATATATATATATATATATATATATATATATATATATACAGTTGCGTGAAAAAGTAAGGACACCCCATGTAAAGTTTAGACTTTTTCAACATATTTCAACAAACAGCTATTTGATCTTCATTTCAACAATATTGACAGATAAGGGTGATATAATATAACAAATATCATGAAACATTTACATTTTGTAGTCCACTGTATAAGTTAAATAAACATAAATGCAAATTTCGCATGTGGAAAAAGTAAGTACACCCAGACATTTATCACTACTTCAAATACCTAAAATTAGAATCAGGTGCACCAGCTCAGGTGCAAATGATTAGAACATCGTTAGAGAGGATCTTGGAGGAACCTGTCTTATTTAAACCTCAGACATTTAGTTTGATTTGCTCTTTGTTAATGAAGTGTCCGGCATCACCATGCATAGATCAAAAGAGCTCTCTGAGGCCTTCAGAAAGAAGGTTATAGATGCCTATGAGTCTGGGAAGGGATTTAAAAAGATCTCCAAACAATTTGAAATCAATCATTCGACTGTCTGGAAGATCATCTACAAGTGGAGAAGATTCCAAACAACTGCCAACTTGTTCAGGCCAGGCCGCCCCAGCTAGTTCAGCCCGAGCTCAGACCACAAGATGCTGAAAGAAGTCTCTAAGAACCCCAAAATGTCATCACGGGACCTACAGGTAGCTCTTGCCACTGTTGATGTCAAAGTGCACGAGTCTACCATTAGAAAGAGGCTGCACAAATTTGATCTACATGGGAGGTGTGCCAGGAGGAAATCTTTGCTGTCCAGAAAGAACATGAGGGCAAGACTAAAGTTTGCCAATGAACACCGAGGCAAAGACCAGCACTTCTGGAACAATGTGCTCTGGACAGATGAGTCAAAGGTAGAGCTATTTGGCCACAGTACCAGAAGACATGTTTGGCGAAAACCAAAGACAGCATTTGACCACAAGAACCTGACACCAACTGTAAAGCATGGTGGTGGAAATATTATGGTTTGGGGCAGCTTTGCTGCATCAGGGCCTGGGCAGCTCACCATCATAGAATCCACTATGAATTCTTCATTGTACCAGAGGGTGCTTGAGGATAATGTGAGGCCATCTGTCGGAAAGTTGAAGCTCAACCGAGGGTGGACCTTGCAACATGACAATGACCCTAAACATACCAGTAAATCCACCAAGGAATGGCTGAAAAGAAAGAAATGGAGGGTTCTGGAATGGCGTCAAAGCCCGGATCTAAATCCCATCGAGATGTTGTGGGGGGGATTTCAAACGAGCTGTGCATGCAAGAAACCCCTCAAACATCGCACAGCTGAAAGAATTCTGCATGGAGGAGTGGGCAAAAATTTCTCCCAGTCGATGTCAGAGACTGGTAGACAGTTATAAGAAATGCCTACTTGAGGTTGTTTCTGCCAAAGGGGGCAATACCACATATTAGAGCCAAGGGTATACTTACTTTTTCCACATGCGAAATTTACATTTATGTTTATTTAAATTATACAATGGACAACAAAATGTAAATGTTTCATGATATTGGTTATATTATATCACCTTTATCTGTCAATATTGTTGAATTGAAGATCAAATAGCTGTATGTTGAAATATGTTGAAAAAGTCAAAACTTTACATGGGGTGTCCTTACTTTTTCACATGACTGTGTGTATATATATACAGTATGTGTATATATATATATATATATATATATATATATTTATTTATTTATTTATTTATTTATATATATATTGTTGCGGTTTTGAGAACCCACACTTGTAAATAATGACATCATTAAAGGTTAAAGGTAGCACCCCATAGGTAGGCCACAAGCAACACGTAGGTCACCATAGGACGTCAGTTATTTCATAGTCTGTGTTTAGATAAGGCCATTTTCCAATAGTTGCATCTGCGTTGCGTCAATCAAATAAGAGTAGGCCCTTCCGTTCATTTTGGCAGCCTCCCTTCCAAGCGACGCCATTAAGCGCTAGCCATCGCCCTCGCCCTTTAGGGCCAGCGGCGTTTGCAACCTCGCTGGGCTTCCGCCCATGCCAGCCCAGAAACCCACGAGGTAAGGCCCGAGAAGAGGGCGGAGCGCCAGGATGGAGGTGTGGCCACGTCAACCAGCCGTCAGGGCGGGGCCGGTAAGCCATAACCATCCAACCAGGGCTGGAGTGACATCGCCTGACAGGGCGTGGTTTTGGGCTTCGAGAGCGTTCGCTGGCTTATGTTATAAAAGCACGCACGCAAAGCCCTTTAGGAGGACTGCAAGGAATCGCGCTTGGGGAGAGGACTCTCATAGGAAACTTGTGCTCGGAGGACTCTCGTAGGAAGCTTGTGCTAAGATGACTGCACAGAAGACTTATCGTGGTTGGAAGGACTTGATGGGAGGTTGGCTTATGATAAGAACTTACGGAGCAGCGCTCATTACCGAAGACTGAAGCAAAGCATTGGTATTACAAAGGACGCGCTGTGGCAACCCGCTGTACTAAGGGCGAGCGCGCGGCACTCATTGCTGAGAACCGCAGCATGCAGGACATTGGGGAGGGGGCGCTTGGGGCGAGTAAGACCGGTAGCGCATGTCAAAGCGCCGGTGCGCATATTACGTACGCCGATAGCCCAAGTTTACCTTTCCCCGTCACGATAATTGTCCGCCCGCTTTACACTACGTGGAGAGCTGCCTGCTGGGTTTTGTCTGCTGGACCGGAGCCGGACTGGAGCCTGGACACCATCGCCAGACCTTCCACCCTACCATCTGCATCCCCGTGTGAGTCTGAAGTCTGAGACCGAATCTGAGAGCGATCGGGCCCGTGTCCAGGGAATAGAGTAAGACTGTTTAAGACTGCCCTGTGTACTTTTCCTTCCTCTTTCTTTCTTGTACATTCTTTCTTTTCCTCTTCTCATTTGTACATAATTAATAAACCAATCTCTTCTTCCTATTTTCCTGGTTTCCTCTCATCCGATCATCCTAGTCTTTTCTTAACACCTAGTAATTGGTAATTGGGTAAACGCGGCATGATTTGGAACAGCTATAATCGGGTTAGCCATTGTTAACAGCTAGGGTCGCGGATTGCTCTCCGCTCGGCAATATTCCAACAATATCCGTGATTCGGGCGGGAGTTATTCCACTGCTTTATGGTCGGTGGTAGTAATTAGGTAATAGGACTAAAACTCGACCAACAACCCTATTTACCACCGACCGGAAGGAACGTTATAACTTCCAGGGTCGCGTCGGCCAGATCAAAGACAAGGGGATTAACCCCCTCTTGATAAGGGGAGAGCCGAAGTCGGAGATCTGCAACAATTGGTGTCTGGGAGTGGGATTTTATATATTTTGGACAAATTTGGTCAAAATTACGAGCGGACGAAATTTTATTTAACATCTATATTGAAATCGTGCCATGGATAGCCAAGGCGATCGGATGCCGGTGGGGGTAGAAGATAAGGTAGAGTTAATAACCCAGGACCCCCGGGAAGAAATGGAAGCAGAAAAGGGTGCGGCAGCTGGTAAAGACAATGGCGGCACCTCACACATGACAGCGGCAGCCAAGCCCGCTGTGCAAGCCGGGTTTTACATTGGGATGTTCTCGACTGAATGGAAAGCATACTTTGATGCACAAATGGAAAAATTGAGGTGTGGAAACGTGACTGAGGAATCCAGAAGGGCAATAAACATATGGGCCAAATCTCCAATGGGAAAGGAAATAAAAAAGATGAGGGAGGAATCCGGGGGTGATATGAAAAAATTGAGGAAAGACATTGATCGCATGTTGAGCGGGAAAGGCGCATTTGTACACGACGAGGTAGTGCGGTGTGAGGAACGCGGGAAAAGCGAGCCTGAGCAAAGCACAGCCGGGTGGACTGGGGTAGAAATCGCGACAAGGGGTATGGGAAAGCCGACGACCGCCGCAGTAGAAGGGAAAATTTTATTAGCGCCAGCGGTCATCGAGGAAAAAGAGAATGAAATAATTATAGTGGAAATTGGGGTTGAAGAAACGGCGGACTTAGAAAAGCAATCGCGGGAGGAAGAGATGGAAATTGTACAAAGTCCGTGTTCGCATCATGATGTCGTACTTCCTAACCAAAATGAAAGTTTGCAGCTGCGTGTGGAGAAAAGGATCCCGAAGGTAAGCCGGGCTGTATATGGCGCAAAAAGGTTTGGCTTTTCGCGCGCTTGGGATCCCGGCGTCACCCGGGCGCTCGTAGGAGGTCCGTGGTGTGCTGTGTGAGAGGAAATGACGCGCGTGTGAGGAAAAAGTGTGCAACGAAGCGTGAGTGTGGAACGGAGGGTGAGTGCACAATAGAGAGTGAAAGTGAGGGTGAGTGCACAACAGAGTGTGAAAGTAAGGGTGAGTGCACAACAGCAGGGGTGGATCCAGGAATTTCAAGACGGGGGGGTGCATGTAACTATAGCGCTGGGAGGGGGAAAGGGGGGGGGGGGGTCTGGGGGGGTCCTCCCCCTGGAAATTAAAAAAAAATGATCGTCAGAAACGGCATTTCGTGCGTTCTTGGAAGTTTCTGCAGTTCCTTGTGTTCTTCCCTGGTCCAACAGTTCAGCAGATTCGCACCGCCTGCACTCTCATCCTGGATCGAAGGGGGGGGGGGTGTGCACCCCCTGCACCCCCCCCCCCGGATCCGCCCCTGAACAGAGTGTGAGAGTGTGTGAGAATGCACACCAGAGTTGGATGAGGAATGTTTGCGAGAGTGCACACCAGAGTGCGTGATTGGGTGTGCAGCGGGAGATTGCACACCCGTGGGTAGGTGTGCGCTGAGTGGGTGGATGCAAGAGTGCACACCCGTGGTGGTTACGGAGTACGTAACGGGGGAGAGTGCGCGGGAGGAGTGCGTGGAAGAAAGGTGTGTAATGGGGTGTGTGAGTGCACCTGGGTGGTGTGCACGGAGAGAGAGAGTGCAGTAACGAAATGTGTTGGATGTATGGGAGGCACTGGAGCGCCGGGTTTTGTGAGTATGGGAAGAGTCGCGTGTGGATGGGAGAATGCGACTCGAGCATCGACGCTGACCGGGGCAGCGCTTAGGCGGACGTACAGCCGACGTGAGCTCTCGGGGCGTGGTGTCCTTTGTGTGATGCGGGGGCCGGCGGGGATCATTGCCGTGGCGCTCTCGCAAGTAGCGCCGTGCACGATTCAGGCCGGGCTCCGCCCTGTATGGTCGGTGCTGCGTCGTAGCGGCAAACGGCACGATTCCAGGGGAGAAAGGCCAGGTTGGACCTTCGCCCCCTGGTGGGCATGGTGCTCCGACCGGGGGAGGTTGGGTCATCAGGCTGGAGACCGAAAGGCTCCGCACCGGGATGGACCCTGGAACCTCGGCCCGAGTATGCCTCCTCCCCAGAATCGAAAATGCCGGACGGACCCAACCAACAGGAGACCAAACCACCCATATGCGTTGCTCGGGTTTTCGAAGCCGAGCTGTAAAAATGTGTTTCCACACCGAGAGGCTCAAGTTTAATGGACAACTAGTAGTGGTAGTGATAGGAATGGTAGTTGTACCATTCACATTTGGGGCACATGAGCAGTATTTTTATGGGGTTTTGCAGTATGAACTAGCCAGGGCGGGCTAGGATAATTGATAGGATCTAGAAATGACTTTAGGAGACTTGAGGTTTAAGTAGTGACATTGTACAAGTAGTGGGGACGTAGAGAGATTAGATGGATGATAATGACGAGGGATGTGCTAGTATAAGGGATGACAGGGAAGCACTAATATTAGGGGAAATAGCTAGTCAGATGATGCTGTGTGTGTGTAATTGTGGGAACCACCGTGTGCATGGGCTTGAATGAGGCATTGTGAATGGGAGTCTTGGTGGTACTGGTGAGCAAATGAGGAATTGAGAGGCAATGCTCGAGAATGATGTGTGTGTGTGTGTGTGTGTGTGAAAGTGTATGAGTAGAGTATTTTGGACAAGTGTAAGTGTATTGAGTGATGGCTTGCATGGTGTGCAAGTGAGAACAATGAGTGGTATGGAATAAATGGTGTGGAGTAGATGGTGTGTGGAATGAGTGGGGTGGAGTGCATGATGCAAAGGAGTGAATGGGCGGAGGATGGACCCCTTCATGAATACCCGAGGAGGGTAGTTTAAAGTTAGGTAGAGGGAGTAGGTAAATTGTTTGGATATTGACATCTGTGGTGCGTGTAGTAGCAATGAAGTGCTTAGAGGGGTGCATAAGTGTGTGGAATGGCTGGGCGTGTGAGCCTGTTAGTGAGTATGGTTATTGAGCACTCCGCCACTGGTAGTCTGCCGGCCAGGTGAGGCCGCAGGTAGGCTCTGGGAGCCAGGTAGAGTCAGTGTTCAGTTCGAGTTTAGTGGGGCCCGAGGATCATAAGGAGAGGACCCAGGTAGCCCAATGCTAGAGGGGGCATTAGGGGGTAAGAGCCAGGGAGGGCCTTCCCCAGGTTAGGGTAGTGAGGAGCTAGGCAAGCTCGGGTGGCGACGTTCAGTGGCGGAGGTGCGCAGGTAAGTAGACTTGATGGGAGAGCCACACAACCCAGCCCCGAAATTGTGCGAGGGCACAGATTGAAAAATTGGGGGAGTGAGACCCCAAAATTGGGAGAGCACCACAGTATGGGCAATGGGAATTGGTTTTTAGAACCACATAGAGTAAAGATGGCCAATGGATTGGCAGGGCAAGACCCCGGGTAATTACAGTGTTAATGTCGATTAGAGTATAGTTCAGAGAAAATCTCTTCGCACCATCCACATCCACTCACCGAGGTGACAGGACTCCACATCAGGTTTGGCAAATGATTTGGAAGGTAAAGACGCATCATGACGGAGTTTGACATTGTGTGTGATTCCAACCCTTCCTTCTTGGGAGGGATTGGGTGACGAATTTGGTTTAGGGGGAGATATGGGGGACCAGATGGTAGAGACGGGATTTGTAAATTGTGTAGATACGGGGAGGGGCAAGGGTAGTGTAGGCTGACATGGGGGGTGACGTACGAGTAGGGACGAGCTTTCTCCGCTCGCTCTCCAGCGCCCCTCATGTCGCATTACCTCGTATTGTGTGTACCCTTGCCCGCCGCTAACCTCTGCTTTGTCTCCCTTCGCCACTCATGGACCTGTGGTCTTTTCTGCGAGGGGAGTGTGCAGGTGCCCTGAGCGGTGCGGCCGCACTCTTGCTGCCTGCACTGATACACCATATGGACCACACATTCTGTGGCCTGGCACCTATGGACCACACGTTTTGTGGCCTGGCACCTTTCCTGGGACAGACCATTGCTGCCAGCAGTATCTGGCTTGCGGACCACTGTTTTTAAGTGGCATCGATGCCAAGCAGGCGGACCACCCACGCTGGCACTGCTGGCCATAAATAAAAAAGCGGACGCGGTTTGTGTCCTTTTTATTAACTAGGGCATGCCCGTACTATATATATGCCCGTACTATATATATATCTAAAATTATATCCCCCCCCTCTATTTACATGAAATGGTTTGGTCCATTCGCAACGCCAAAGCGAACGGCGAACGGCTTGCGAGTACGGTGACAATCCCCCCCCTCTATTTACATGAAATGGTTTGGTCCATTCGCAACGACCACAGAACCCCCCCCCCCTCTATTTACATGAAATGGTTTGGTACATTCGCAACGCCAAAGCGAACGGCGAACGGCTAAATCGCCATAGCTCGGTAACTACTTGTCCGATTAATATGAAACCTTGAAAAGGCACATCCTCGGGTCCCCAGCAATATACCTGGCAAGTTTAAAGTATATCGGACCCGTGGTTGTCGAGAAACAGCGGTCACAGACATACAAACATACAAACATACAAACATACAAACATACACACAGAGATTACTGGAATTATAGATAGATTAACCTTTGGTGTGCCCGAACCATCCATCCAAGCCAAGCCAAGATCATCCGAGATCACAAGATCTCCTCGATCACATCATCCAAGCCAAGAAGCCAAGATCCATCGGACAAACAAGCCAAGCACAAGTCATCATTTATAACTTTGAAATGTTTTTGGTGCATTGGTGATAGTGCTTTTTGTGCATTTTTTATTGTGGTGCATTTTGTGGTACATATGGGTGTATGATGTATCGGTGCAGTGCATTGCAATTGGCATTTCCTCTTCTCAAAAGTTCTTCTTTTTCCCACAAAAGACAGGTCCTGGGTTGTAGTTGTAAATAATTAGTAGTGTCTTGTAAATAACATGCTCCCCACCGGCTCTATGTTTAGTTTGAAAATAATTCCGTAATTTCGGTTAATTGTGGGCGTGAGTCAGTTAGGTAGAACACAACGCAGCAGGTGGGACATATCTAGTGTTAAAACTGTCGCACTCAGGGTAGTAGGTTAAAAGTAGAGGGTAACCACACCTAAGTGTCACATGTAGATGTAAAAGTAGTCCTGACCCAGGTTTCGGCTCGGGTCTGAGCCTGGCAAAAGGAGGGGTGCAGTGTTGCGGTTTTGAGAACCCACACTTGTAAATAATAACATCATTAAAGGTTAAAGGTAGCACCCCATAGGTAGGCCACAAGCAACACGTAGGTCACCATAGGACGTCAGTTATTTCATAGTCTGTGTTTAGATAAGGCCATTTTCCAATAGTTGCATCTGTGTTGTGTCAATCAAATAAGAGTAGGCCCTTCCGTTCATTTTGGCAGCCTCCCTTCCAAGCGATGCCTTTAAGCGCTAGCCATCTCCCTCGCCCTTTAGGGCCAGCGGCGTTTGCAACCTCGCTGGGCTTCCACCCAAACCAGCCCAGAAACCCACGAGGTAAGGCCCGAGAAGAGGGCGGAGCGCCAGGATGGAGGTGTGGCCACGTCAACCAGCCATCAGGGCGGGGCCGGTAAGCCATAACCAGCCAACCAGGGCTGGAGTGACATCGCCTGACAGGGCGTGGTTTTGGGCTTCGAGAGCGTTCGCTGGCTTATGTTATAAAAGCGCGCATGCAAAGCCCTTTAGGAGGACTGCAAGGAATCGCGCTTGGTGAGAGGACTCTTGTAGGAAGCTTGTGCTAGGAGGACTCTCGTAGGAAGCTTGTGCTAAGAGGACTGTGCACAGAAGACTTATCGTGGTTGGAAGGACTTGTTGGGAGGTCGGCTTTTGATAAGAACTTATGGAGCAGCGCTCATTACCGAAGACTGAAGTCAAGCATTGGTATTACAAAGGACGCGCTGTGGCAACCCGCTATACTAAGGGCGAGCACGCGGCACGCATTGCTAAGAACCGCAGCATGCAGGACATTGGGGAGGGGGCGCTTGGGGCGAGTAAGACCGGTAGCGCGTGTCAAAGCGCCGGTGCACATATTACGTACGCCGATAGCCCAAGTTTACCTTTCCCCGTCACGATAATTGTCCGCTCGCGTTACACTACGTGGAGAGCTGCCTGCGGGGTTTCGTCTGCTGGAAAGGAGCCGGACTGGAGCCTGGACACCATCGCCGGACCTTCCACCCTACCATCTGCATCCCCGTGTGAGTCTGAAGTCTGAGACCGAATCTGAGAGCGATCGGGCCCGTGTCCAGGGAATAGTGTAAGACTGTTTAAGACTGCCCTGTGTACTTTTCCTTCCTCTTTCTTTCTTGGACATTCTTTCTTTTCCTCTTCTCATTTGTACATAATTAATAAACCAATCTGTTTTTCCTATTTTCCTGGTTTCTTCTCATCCGATCGTCCTAGTCTTTTCTCCATTGGGTAAACGCGGCACGATTCGGAACCGCTATAATCGGGTTAGCCATTGTTAACAGCTCGGGTCGCGGATTGCTATCCGCTCGCAATATTCCAACAATATCCATGATTCGGGCGGGAGTTATTCCCTTGCTTTACGGTCGGTGGTATTAAGTAGGTGATAGGACTAAAACTCGACCAACAACCCTATTTACCACCGACCGGAAGGAACGTTATAACTTCCAGGGTCGCGTCGGCCAGATCAAAGACAAGGGGATTAACCCCCTCTTGATAAGGGGAGAGCCGACGTCGGAGATCCGCAACAATATATATATATATATATTAACACGCTTTTCACCGCCATGACCTGCTCACAAGGGGTTTTGATACACAGCATTTTTTTTGATACACAGCATTTTATCGATATCCTTTACCTGCAGTTTTTCAAGATGTCTCTCAGAATTATTTTTCAGGTGATGCAAGTGATATTTTCCTCTGAAAAGCTCAACAACGTCAATTTTACTGATGCCACACCAATGATGGTCTTTATTGGCGGAAAAGAAAGTTATTTGCTGAGAGTAACGAAGCGGCCATCGCGTTAACTGCCGTCTGTTGAAATGATTGGGGAGTTGTCAACCGTGAAACAAGCTGTGGCACATCCTGTAAGTGTATCCTCGATTGCCAGTGCTCGGGGTCTCCTTTTTACATTTTACTTTTTGAACAGAATTTGCAACAAACGAGGGTTTGCCAAAGGGTGTGTGTGTGTGCCTTGCATGCCGACATGGCCATGCGCAGCCAGCCCGGGACAAAGGGGCGCTGCGCGCGGACTCGTTGCTGACACGCGGCCCCACCACCCACTCCGACACTCCCGCCCTCCTCAATCCACACTATCCCACCCACCCTACTGTATCATCCTAACTCTACCCATACACCCTCCTGTACTTTCCACGCATTGTTTCACCCATAAAACTTCTCAACGGTACTCCATCTCCCTCCTCAGATTCCTCACCATCCCTCCGTCGCCCCTCCGCCCCCCCTACACCCAACCCGACATCATCAGTCCACATAATCCTCCATCCCCGACACCTTCCCCCGCACTTTGCCCGTTGACTGCACCAACAGCCGCTTTTTTTTGTGAGCCGGGCGCCTTCTGCCGTCGGCGTGCCCGGAGCCCCACCTCACTTGGACCATTGTCCGTCGCTCAAGCGAACCCTAGGAGAGCGGTGTGTGCCGAGCCACCGCCAGGCATTTAACCCGTGGAGAGCAAACCCCGACGCCGAACGCTCGTGACGAGTAGTGTGCTGACGGTTGAAAAGAAGACGTGCCGTGGGGAAGGCGAGGGGTCGCAGCCTCGTGCGCTTTATTTCAACACCTGAATAACGGCTCGATTACCCTGGCTCTATTTCTTCTGTTGAATCAATTCCAAAACATTATATAATGTCTTCAAGGATTTCAGTAAATTATTTTAAATGTAGATATACAGTATTTGTCGAGTGCTGCTGCTGGCAGGACAACCAAGGAGTACACGATCACTCGCATCTGAGCTCTCTAAATAGCCAGGGTTCAAATCCCGACTCACCTATAAACTGTCAACCTGGTGTTGTACGCGCTATATTTTGGAAGGGCGTTTTCTGGTAGCTCCGGTTGATGCTGGACATCAAATTTCCCTGGGTGTCTTTCTCTAATACGATGCAAGTTATCACCGGCACCTTGGCAAAGTTCCAAGTTGCTGTAAGCAAGGCCATGGCAAACAACCCGGCTTAAGGCCGAAACCTTCCCTGCGATACTGCTGAGGCAGGGCCGACGCCCTCAAAAGTATATGGAACATCAATGACGATGATTACTCCATCCGCCACCAAAGGTGGATGGAGGTTATGTTTTCATCCCTGTCTTTCTGTCCGTTTGTCTGTCTGTTTGTCCGTTTGTGAACAAAATATCTCAAAAAGTTGTGGACGGATTCGGACAAAATTTGGCAGATATGTAGTGTATGTGACACCGATTAAATGATTAGATTTTGGTGAAGATCCGGATTCGGATCCGGCTACTAGAATTTTTAAGTGATTCTTCACCATTGGGAGATGGGGACAAAAACGATGCATCGCAGGATATCTCAAAAAGTTGTAGACGGATTTGGACGAAACTTGGTGGACCGGTTGAGTGCATGACAAGGACAAGTAGGTTCGATTTTAGGTGGAGATCTGAATATGGATTCGGATATGAGAGTTATTTAATTTTTTAAGTGATTCTTCACCATTGGGAGATTGGGCCAAAAACGATACATAGCGAGATATCTCAGAAAGTTATGGATGGATTTGGACGAAACTTGTTGGACAGATTGTGTGTGTGGCAAGGAAGAATCGATTCGATTTTGGTGAAGATCTGAATATGGATTCGGATATGAGAATTATTTAATTTTTAAGTGATTCTTCACCATTGAGTGACATGGCCAACCAGGCGGAGGTTTGCTCTCTACTGAGTGCCGTTCTAGTTATGATTGCTATGTCAGTTGCTCCAGCAGAATTGTACAGAGGGAGCGGATGTCAAGCCTGGCCAGCCTGTTCGTGAAAGAGTCTTCCAAAAATATTCCCCAGCAGACAAGTTGGGGAAAATGACGGTCAATAAAGAAGCACAAGTAGTAACATCAGGGGTGTTACTATATCAGTCACTACTAAGTACTTACTTTTGGTAAATGGTGCATGCTTCTGTCCTTAGGAAGGGCGGCTGGCTACTGTATGTTTAACCTGTTTGTTTGAGGGCTGGGGTGATATGATAAGTGAATGTCCTGCACCCCTCTTTACACAAACAATAACCTAATGCCTCGGCAAATTTGCTCATAAATCCGGGAGCTATCTACGCCTTGAATCTTTGAACCTTTTCATCGCAACCAGACCCTCGTTACCAACAGCCATGGTTTTTGAGGGTGTCTGGTATAAATGAAGCGACAATCTTGATAATTCATTGCATTCAAGTCCCGATCTTGGCAGCATTGCGGCAGACAAGGCCGTCTTTGTGGCGGAATTCAAAGCTAGCCAAGGCGCATGCGGACAGATGGCGTGGATGTCATTAAGGTCCTCAAAGGGAGATGCCTTTTGTCTCCGGTATTCGAGCTACAGCTGCCGACCCAACCGCGTTAGATGCGCCACCCCCTTTCAAAAGGACCTGTGGGGATGCCATTTTGAAATTGGATCTACAATTTTGACATGAAGCAATGATCACTGAATTCAGATTCAAACCATCTCTCCGAGGTCAACAGCCTCGTGCAGGTGCAAAAGTTCAAAACTTTTCTGTAAAAAGAAAAAGAAAAAGTCGACTCACAGAGTACCTACCGCATAACCGTGCTTACGCATATTGATAAATCTCAATATTTAAACATTGAAACCCTGCGAACAAATATCTATATAATAATAGCGTAAGGACTCGACTTTGTTATCACTTTTACGCCGCACCCAGTGACCCGATGCCCACGGCACTAATGGATTTACGATCTACGAACCGCGCTCTTTGTTTATCACGTACAGCCATACTCGAACAATCTGAATTAGCCGACGTTGGGGCCCAAAAGCATCCGATTAACTGCCGATACGACGCCATCTTATTGGCGTCTGCTGGATGAAGGCGAAGCAAGCCGTCCGCTGTCTGGACAGTCGAAGGCGACAGCAAGCCGTCCACTGACTGGACAAGCCTGAGCATGCATTTGTGCCGGTGTCGTCAATCGCGGTGTACGCTAACCTCATCAGGTGGGTTTATCATAATTTCTTCCATATACTGTGATTACAACGAAGTGAAACCGATCAGCAGCCCATCAGTATCATATAAAGCAATAAATACCAAGGCTTCAGCTTCTGAAAGCTTAAAACAAAGTGTACTTCGCCGAGTGACGAAAAGTAGGTCTAGGCCTAGGCCCTACCTATCCAGTTGTTGTGTTTCCGTTGTGGCCATGATCTCAACAAATGGCGTAGGTCATGTGGCGTAGGTTAGGTCATGATCAGCCCTCCCCCCCCCCCGCCCCCCCCCCCCCCCTTCGTTTCACCAACTGCATCTGCCACCGTTCATGATTATCAAAGTAGGCTTTACAGGCTTTACCCTGTCGTTGTTCATATACGCACTCTTCATTCTCATCTTTCTTCCTAACTCTTACTCGGACAAGCAAATCCCCTATGCCATCCATAATGGTACACTCTATCCATACACCACATCCTCCCTTCCGTGGATGTTCCACGGGTTTCGGCTAGTAGTACACTAATGTTGCAGTTAGTAGTTTGAATAATTATGGTGATAGCTCAAAATCCATGTTGGATTCAAAGAAGATAGAATATAACCCCAAAACAGAAAGATGCCTTATCCCAAACACAATGGGGGACTGGGGGAGGGTGTCTTCTCCCTAAACATATACAGTATAGGTTTATCCCTGGCTGTGATGACAATAGGTATATGCAAACACCAACACAGAGGGGCTGGCAAGATGGCCGACAGGTACCACTCTCCTCTAAACTGCCCAGCCTGGGCTCTAATCTTATAATAATAATAATAACAATACATTTATTTTATATAGCGCTTTTCAAGAAGCCCAAAGGCGCTTTGACAGAGTACAAAAAACAAGTGCAAAAAGACAAAAATCAATAGGTAAATAATCAAAGCAAAAGGAAGGAGAAGGAGAAGAGATAGTCAGGGGTTAAATGCTGTGGGTTAAATGTTGAATGCAGTGTTGAACAGGTGGGTCTTGAGTGATGTTTTGAATGTGGTGAGTGAGGAGGAGTCTCTGATGGTGTGAGGTAGTGAGTTCCAGAGGGTGGGAGCAGCGATGGAGAAGGCCCTGTCCCCCCAGGATCTGAATTTGGTCCGGATGGGGGTGATCAGGAGGTTGGTACCAGCAGAGCGGAGGTTGCGGGTGGGAGTGTGTCTGGAGAGGAGGTCAGTCAGGTAGGATGGGGCCAGGTTATGGAGGGCTTTGTAGGTCAAGAGGAGGATTTTGTACTGGATTCTCTGGGGAGTGGGGAGCCAGTGAAGCTTGTAAAGGACGGGGGTGATGTGGTCACGGGTCCGGGAATGGGTGAGTAGACGGGCAGCGGAGTTCTGAATGTATTGGAGTTTATTGGTGATTATTGAGGGTGAACCTTAGAGGAGGCTGTTGCAGTAGTCCAGACGGGAGGTGATGAAGGCATGGATGAGGGTGTCTGCAGCCGTGGAGGAGAGGGATGGACGGAGACGGGCGATGTTTTTCAGGTGAAAGAAGGCTGTCTTTGTGATCTGTTTAGTGTATTTGTCGAAGGAGAGGGTTTGGTCAAAAAAATCTTAATCCAGGAATCTTAATCGTAGCCCAGGAATTAAATGCGCAATTCATCAATGCGTGTGTACTCCCTCGGATGAATGCCAAACTGGACGTCCCTTCTGCCGGCATTAGTTGGTGGATGCTAAAGATAACACAGTGTCCTTCAACAAGAGGAGGCGAGGCATCGCCAGTACCACCCTGCTCAAATTCCAACTCTAACCTACAGGGGGCACTACATCAGCGGCACAGCTGTGACCTCAGCAAATTGTGCTACCCCACAGCCCTGTGCTGCATTCGAAAGAGAACAACATGACAGAGCTTAATAGCCTGTTCCAAGGCATTATACGACACGACATCCAAACTGATAACATGATAAATACTTCAGTGAAAGTCACTCTGGATGTCCTTACATTCGCCACCGAAAGTGGACAGAGGTATATATGCATATGTATTACATATATATACTGCATTATATATATATATATATATATATATATATATATATATATATATATATATATATATATATATATATTTCAAAAAAAATTCTGCTGCATTGAAGGTTCCCAAGAGCACAGTGGCCTCCATAATTCTTATATGGAAGAAGTTTGGAACAACCAGGACTCTTCCGAGAGATGGCCGCCCGGCCAAACTGAACAATCGGGGGAGAAGGGCCTTGGTAAAAGAGGTGACCATGAACCCGATGATCACTCTGGCTGAGCTCCAGAGATCCTGTGTGGAGATGGGAGAAACTTCCAGAAGGACAACCATCACTGCAACACTCCACCGATCTGGACTTTATGGCAGAGTGGCCAGACGGAAGCTTCTCCTCAATGAAAGACACATGGAAGCCCGCTTGGAGTTTGCAAAAAAAACACCTAAAGGACTCTCAGACTGTGAGAAACAAGATTCTGTGGTCTGATGAAACCAAGATTGAACTGTTTGGCCTCAATTCTAAGCGTCATGTCTGGAGGAAACCAGGCACCGCTCATCACCTGCCCAATACCAAACCCAACGGTGAAGCATTGTGGTGGCAGCATCATGCTGTGGGGACGTTTTTCAGCAGCAGGGACGAGGGGACTGGTCAGGGTTGAGGGAACAATGAACGGAGCAAAGTACAGAGATATCCTTAATGAAAACCTGAAACAGAGCGCTCAGGACCTCAGACTGGGCCGAAGGTTCACCTTCCAACAGGACAATGACCCAAAGCACACAGGCAAGACAACGCAGGTCTGGCTGAGGGACAACTCTGTGAAGGTCCTTGAGTGGCCCAGACAGAGCCCTGACTTGAACCCAATCGAACATCTCTGGAGAGACCTGAAAATGACTGTCCACCGATGGTCCCCATCCAACCTGACAGAGCTTGAGAGGATCTGCAGAAAAGAATGGCAGAAAATCCCCAAATCCAGGTGTGCAACGCTTGTCGCGTCATACCCAAGAAAACTCTAGGCTGTAATCGCTGCCAAAGGTGCTTCAACTAAGGACTGAGTTAAGGGTCTGAATACTTATATCAATGTGATATTTCAGTTTTTTCTTTTTCATAAATTTGCAAAACTTTCTAAAATCCTGTTTTCTCTTTGTCATTATGGGGTATTGAGTGTAGATTGATGAGGGAAAAAATGAATTTAAACGATTTCCGCATAAGGCTGCAACATAACAAAATGTGAAAAATGTGAAGGGGTCTGAATACTTTCTGAATGCACTGTATTATAAACCACAAACACATATGATTAGCTTTTTTTTTTAATCGTTAATGCTCTTTATAATAATGAAATGCTCTAATTTCCTCGGAAAAAATCCGTTTCAATGATAATTTGTTTCATTTAATTTGCTGATGGTGGGAAATAGTATAATTTCCCACCAATTGTGCATGTCCAAACTTTATGTACACTTGAAAATCCTCACCAGTTATCTTGTAATATGCACCGTATTTTCTGATCTAGAGGAGTTTTGGACGTAAGTATGGGGCAAGATACTCCTCTCGAGAAAGGTGTCGGCGGACGCCTCCCTCTCTCCCCCAATCACTCCTTCCTCTTTCCCATATTCGGTCCTGGTTATATGTTCAATATACTGAACATCCGCATCGGAGAGCTCTCTGGCTGATGGTATAACAGACAACTTCAAACGAATAATGTTTAGCATACTGAACAATGAACCCATCCTGAATAACTAACCTGAATGGTCAACGAAATAACGAACTAACCTGAATGGTCAACGAAATAACGAACTAACCTGAATGGTCAACGAAATAACGAACTAACCTGAATAACTTGAGCTCTTCTACCCCTGTGAATTCACCCCAAATCCACTTTTTTTTTGAAATACCGACTTTTTTCTTTCCTGGAAGTTCCAGCAGTGTCCATGTGTTTTATACTTTCCCACCCCCCCCCCCCTCCCCCACCTTACCATGCCTTCTCCCCCAAGCCCTCTCCCTCCCACAGATCTTCTGTTGTCCCTGTTC
>NC_136264.1:176343718-176576403 GCF_964187855.1 Myxine glutinosa
AGTGGACCAGGTGGAAAAGAACACGGCAATAATCGGGGGGTTAAAAGCGACACAAAAAGACATTAAGAACGAATTAATAGCGACACAAAAGGAATGAGGTTACAGGGGGGAATAGAGGGTCTGACGAAGGGAGTAGAACAGCTGACAGTGGGTCAAAAGGAACTAGTGGACCAGGTGGAAAAGAACACGGCAATAATCGGGGGGTTAAAAGCGACACAAAAAGACATTAAGAACGAATTAATAGCGACACAAAAGGAATGTCAGATGGTACATGAGGGGTTGACGAAGAAGTTGGAGGAGGTGACAGAAGTAATGGAGACGAAGGACCGAGAGGTGAGGACGCACATAGAAACGGTTAAAGTGGTGTTAGAGGAAGAGATAGAGGGGGCGCACAGGGAGATGAAGGAGATAAAGGAAAAATTAGAGGAGGTGGAAGAAGGGGTGAGTGAAATTAAGAAGAGACGGAGGGAAACTAAAAATGAGATAAGGGAGGAGGTGATGGAGTATGTGCAAGGTCTGTGTTCAAATCATGATGATGTGCTCACTAACCAAATCAAGAGTTTGCAGGTAGCAGAGGAGGTGCGACGACGAGGTACCGAGGTGAGTGACGATATACGCGGAAATGCATATGGTGTGAGGGGAGCTTCAGTCGGCTTGGGGGGTGGTGTAGACCCGGGTGTTCGTGAGGGACCAATGGTGAGATGTATGACTGGTCCGGAGTACATGGAAAGAGGAGGTGTGCAAGGAGGTCTGGCTATGGGGAGTGAGGGGGGTGCTGGTGAGCAAGGGTGTGCGGGTATGGAGTGGGTAGCGGGTTGCGGCAGGGCGACCCAGGCATCGACACCACGGGGGGTAGTGTTTGGAGGGACGGGGGACGCGTGGGAGCCCCCCGGGAATAGCGTACTGTGGGAGCCCGAGCGGTTTGGTCCCGCGTTGATCCCGCAGGGAGTGACGCGCGGGGTCCGACCTTCGGGCGCCCACAAAGTCCCATTCGCGCCGTATGATGGCAAGAGTGATTTGAGTGATTCAAGAGTGATTCCATGGCGCAGTTTGAGTACGTGTGTAAAGGCAACGGTTGGAATCCGGACGAAGGTGGAGTACACCTGGTAGGGGCACTGCGCGGTGCGGCGGCGGAGGTGCTGACAGCTTTACCACCGGGTGCTCTCACCCTGCCAGCTCTCCGTGCGGCTTTAATTAACCGTTTCGGTATCGAGCAGCAAAGCGAGCTTATTAAAGCTCAACTTGCGCAGCGTAAACGCAAGCCCCAGGAGACCATCGTGGAACTTGCTCATGATATTCGCCGCGCGGTAGGGATTGCACACGCGGACATGGCAGCGAGTTCCCAGGAAAGCCTGGCGCTGGATCACTTTATTCAGGCCCTTCCGGATCTGGAGCTCCGACAACAGCTCGCCATGTGGCGCCCGCAGACAATGAGTCAGGCGGCCGACGCTGCAGCCCGTTGGGAAGCAGCGAGGCCCCTGGCCCGGGGAGGCGAGCGCCATGCAGTGGCGGTGCGTCAGGTGGGGCCCGAGATGGGGGGCCCTGACCTGGAGAGCATGGTTCGGAGGCTGGTGGATCGGCGTCTAGCGGAACCTGGACCATGGCAGGCGGCTCCAGTGGTGGCCCCCGGTAGTCCCCGACAGAGTACCCCAATTCGGACATACAGGGGGGGGAATTTGGAATACCGGAGGCAAGCACCTTACCAGGTGAGGTGCTATAATTGTGCTCGGACGGGTCACCGTGCGTGGGAGTGTCGAGCTCCGCGCCGGGACGTTCCCCGCCAACCGATGCCCTCAACTCCGCCCCGTATCGATCGGCCTAGCCGACCTCAGACACCCCCCCGCCAGGGCCCGGGAAACTAGAACGTGCCGGGCATGCAGGGCGGTGTTCGGCAGTAGGGCATGGGGAGAAGCCCTCGTTGACGCGACAGGTCATTCATTGTGGCCAAATTGGAACAGGTAGTTTGACAATTCGGTGCAAAATTGCCGGCGTGGGGGTAGACGCCGTGGTGGACACGGGAGCCAGCGCCACGATCATCAGCCCCGTGGTCCTTAATTCGAGTGCAGACGGCTGGGGTAAAATCCAGCGTCTGGAAAATCATAGCTTGCAGCTGGCTACCGGGGCAACGGCTCCGATCATAGGGCGTGGTTTTGTGACCCTCAAGTTGGGATCGGTAAAGCAAGAGATAGAGGTTTGGGTGGCGGAGGTGTGCGACCCGTGCTTAATAGGGTTGGATTTGTTGACTGCCGGCGGTTGTAAAATCGACTTGGGCCGGGGGATCCTGCAATGGGGGGTGGAAGAGCTACCATTGGAGGGGGTGAGCACGGCCGAGAGGGTGGAGCTGGAGGCTCCTGAGGCCGTGACCATCCCTCCGGGGGCCGAGGCCATAGTGCCGGCCCGATGGTCAGCCCGCCCGACATGGCAGGAATCCTGCGGCCTGGTCGAACCGGTGGCAGCGCGATCCATACCTGGTTTAATCGTGGGCCGCACCCTTGTGAAAACGGACGGGCCGGTAGTGGCCGTCCGAGTAATTAATATTAGCACAGAACCACGCACTATGGTAAGGGGCACGAAGGTAGCTGGCTGCACCCCAGTTAGAGAAGTCGCGTCAGTGAGGGGCGAGAACGTCCAGCCGAGCCGGCCCCAGGGGGAGCCTTCAATAAATACTAGGAATTGGCCCGATCCCATTTGCGAGATGGTAAATCGTAGTAGCGTAGAGTTGGGAGGTACCCAGAGGGAGGCCTTACACAAACTGGTTGGGTCCCATTTGGACCTCTTCTCCTTGTCCACCGAGGATATTGGACGTACGGGCCTGGTGAAACATCAGATCCACACCGGTGAGGCCCGGCCTATTCGTCAGGCCGCCCGACGGCTCCCTTGGAGCAAGAGGGCGGAAGCTGACGAGCAGGTTGAAAAGATGCTCGACGCAGGCGTGATCGAGCCCTCGGGAAGTCCTTGGATGTCACCTGTTGTGCTGGTCAAAAAGAAAGATGGGACCACGCGGTTCTGCGTGGACTATCGCCAGCTAAACAACGTGACACTCAAGGACTCATATCCCCTGCCAAGGATTGATGATACCCTCGATGCCGTTGCGGGCTCAAATTGGTTCACAACTTTGGACCTCAAGAGTGGGTATTGGCAGGTGGAGATGGATCGGACAGGGAAGGAGAAAACGGCATTTTCCACAGGTAAGGGGCTGTATCAGTTCACTGTGATGCCGTTTGGTTTGTGTAATGCCCCCGCCACCTTTGAGAGATTAATGGAGCATGTGCTAGGCAGCATGCCATGGCAATCTTGCCTGGTATACCTGGATGACGTCCTGGTACATGCCAAGACCTTCCCCCAGGCGTTAGCTAATTTGGACCAGGTGTTCGGGTGCCTCAGACAGGCAGGGTTAAAGCTGAACCCGAGTAAGTGCACCTTGTTTGCAAGAGAGGTGGCCTATCTAGGTCACGTGATCGGCCGCGAGGGGGTAAAAACGGACCCAGACAAAATTAAAGCGGTAGAGGAGTGGCCCGCACCACGTACCATCAAAGAGGTGCGGGGATTTTTAGGACTCTGCTCCTACTACCGGCGCTTTGTGGCAAAATTTGCGTAGTTGGCCCGTCCCCTCCACTGGCTTACGGAGAAGGGGACGCGATTTAATTGGACACGGGAGTGCCACGAGACCTTCCAAAAATCGAAGGGGTGTCTAACATCCGCACCCCTTCTAGCTTACCCCACTAGTAACGGGGCATTTACCCTGGACACGGATGCGAGCCAGGAAGGATTGGGCGCAGTTTTGTCTCAGACACAGGAGGGTGTGGAGAGAGTGATTGGTTACTATAGTCGGGCCTTAAGTAGGCCCGAGCGAAATTATTGTGTCACTCGCAAAGAGTTATTGGCTATGCTGGCTGCCATGAACCATTTCCATCCGTACCTTTATGGGCGGAAATTTTCGGTTCGAACTGACCATTCCTCCCTGCAATGGCTCCTGCGGTTCAAGGAACTGGAGGGCCAAATTGCAAGGTGGTTGGAAAAGTTGCAGCAGTACGATTTCAATGTGACCCATAGGGCCGGGAAGGCCCATGGTAATGCGGACGCACTCTCTCGGAGTCCTTGTCTGGGGGGAAACTGCAAATTTTGTGCGAGACACGAGGAGAGGGAGCAATTGGGCGATTCTGCCCCGATTCTCGTCGTCCGGGCAACCCGGGTGAGAGGGCCAATTTTGCCACTAACCGCGGACGAGGAATTCGGAGATTTGGCTTGGAGCACGGCCCAGCAGGAGGATCCTGTCCTGGGGCCGGTGTTCAATTGGGTCCAATTGGGGCAAAGACCAAAGGGGGAAGAGGTCACCCCCCTCGGGGCGCAGACGAAGGCGTATTGGGCTCAGTGGCAGACCCTGGAGTTGAAAGGCAACATCTTATATCGCAAGTGGGTGGAGGTTCCCTCTGATAGGACTTCCTGGCTGGTGATAGTCCCAGACAAATTCAAGAACGTCATCTTACAACAGGTGCATGGTACCCGCCCCGGCGGCCATTTGGGCAGGACAAAGACAATATCTCGAGTCCGCCGGAGGTTCTATTGGGTGAATATGGGGCGCGACATACAGGACTGGTGTCGGAGATGCGACGCCTGTTCTGCCAAAAAAGGACTAGCACGGAGGATGAGGGCCCCCCTTCAATTACATCAGGTGGGGGCCCCCCTTGAGCGGGTGGCTATGGATATTCTAGGACCGCTGCCCCGCACCCGCCAAGGTAATAAGTATATCCTCATTGTAATGGACTATTTCACCAAGTGGCCGGAGGCCTACGCCCTCCCCAACCAAGAAGCCGGGGTTGTGGCGCAGGCCTTTGTAGAAGGATTTGTATGTCGGCACGGGATTCCACAGGAGCTGCACACCGATCAGGGACGAAATTTTGAGAGTCAATTATTAAAAGATGTGTGCAGACTCCTGTCAATTCGGAAAACCAGAACCACGCCCTTGCGGCCACAATCTGACGGGATGGTGGAAAGGTTCAATCGAACATTGATCCAACAACTGGCATTGTTCACCACCACCCGTCAGGATGACTGGGACGAACATCTCCCGTACCTGTTGATGGCCTACCGAACTAGCCAGCACGGGGCCACTGCATGCAGTCCAGCGTTGCTTATGTATGGGCGGGAGTTACGGGCTCCCGCCGACTTGCTATGCGGTCCCGTGCCAGACACCACGGATACACCGCCGAGGGAGGGTTACGCACGTCACTTGGAGGAAGGCATGGAGCACCATGCCTTCGCCCACCGCCAGCTCCATCTGGCGGGGGCCAAGATGAAGCGCAGGTATGACGACCGGAGCCAGGGGAGTCAATACGCTCCGGGGATGAAGATTTGGTTCTTTAATCCCCGGAGGCGGAAGGGCAGGTGCCCAAAACTCACCTCCCCCTGGCAAGGTCCAGGAGTCGTCCTGTCACAAATCTGTGACGTGGTCATTAAGATCAAAATGGGGCCACGGGCCCCCCCTCGGTTCGTCCATGCCGACCGGATAAGACCTTATGCCGGCGAGCAGGCGCCCTCATGGATCGCCTCAGCTCTAGATGCCGAGGCAGGACCCAGTACCTCTTGTGACGGGGGCTCGTAGCGTCAGAGGACTGGGGGGAATGGTAGTGGAACATGCCCCATGTGATGGGATGGCCAATCCACCATCCCTCACAGCGGGGGGCAAAGGAGCACTAGTTTATGGGGTTGATGGCAGTGAAAACTAGCCCGGGTGGGTTAGGATATATCGTGTGTAGGGATCTAGCGAAGATGACATTAGGTAACGTTAAGGTTAGGTAGTGACAATGACACCTGTAGTGGGGACGCAGGTAGGTTAGTGTGGATGATAATGACGTGGTATGTGCTTAGTTTAAAGGGAAGACGGGGAGCACTAAGTTAGCAGGGCAACAGGTAGTTCAGATGATGCCGTGTGAGTGTTGGAGGTGTATTCAAGTGTATTGAGCAGTGTGTGAGGAACAGGTGTGATTGAACAGGTGTGATTGCACAGGTGTGCAACTGAACAGGTGTATGGAGCAGTGTTTGAGTGATGGTGATGGTGAGGTGTGTTGTGTTGACCAAATGGTCCAGGAAGGAAGGAGGGTGCAGGTGGCACCAGGTGTGAGTGCACAGGTGTGCACCAACAGGTGAATGGAATAAATGGTTGTGTGGAAGACATGGAGTGTGGAATAAATGGAGTATTGGAATGGATGGTCGTGGAGTGAGCATGGTGGAAACAATGGAGTGGAGTGGATGGTGCGAAGGTGTGAATGGGGGAAGCGTGGACCCCCATCACGAATACCCGGGGCGGGTAGTGTAAGTGTTAGGTAGAGGGTATAGGTAAATTGTGGTTGGATATTGGCATCTGTGGTGCGGGTGGAAGAATGATGTTTGAATGGGTGCATTAGTGTTGTGGAAATGGCTGGGCGTGTAGCCTGTTAGTGTGTGTAGTTGGTTTGGGCACTCCACCACTGTGAGGATGTCGGCCAGGTGAGGCCGCAGGTGGGCTCTGGGAGCCGTTAGAGTTGTTGTGGATGGGGCCTGAGGATCCGGAGGACGGACCCGGGTAGGCCAGTGCCAGAGGGCACCGAGTGGGGTGACAGAACCAGGAGGGGCCTTCCCCAGTTAGTTAGGTTAGGGTGAGGAGCTAGGTAAGCTCGGGTGGCAACTGCAGTGGTGGAGGTGTGCAGGTGGGTAGACCTGCTGGGAGAGCTACACGTCACAGCCCAGAAATTGTGCAAGGGCACCGGGAGTGAATCGGGGGAGTGAGACCCCAAATCGAGAAGCACCACAGTTTGGTTAATGGGAATTGGTTTTTTAGAACCCATAGTGTAAGTGGCCAATGGATTGGCAGGGAAAGACCCCAGGTAGTGTAACGCGTGTTAATGTCATTTAGAGGATAGTTAGGATTGGAGTCTCCTCGCACCATCTGCATCCACTCACCTGAGGTGACAGGTACTCCACACCATGCCATGTTTTGATTATTTTTTATGATGCAAATGTTTGGATTGTGAGACGCATCATGACGTGGGTGTGACATTGTGCTTGATGTTCCATCTCTTCCTCCTTATGAGGATTGATGACGAATTGGGTGATGGCAAATTTTGGCTAGAGGGATTGTGGAGACGAATTTGGTATAAGGGAAATATGGGGAAGACGTGACAGTAGCGACGAATTTGTAAATGTGTACATTCTGTACATATGGGGTAAGGGCAAGGGTAGTGTAGGTGACAGGGGGGGGTGACGTACGGGAGGGACGAGCTTTCTCATTTCGCTCTCCGTACGCATTTCGCCTTGCATTGCCTTATTGATGTGTACCCTTGTGACCTTACCCCTCGCTCATTTGTCTTTCCCCTTTTGTCTCCCACATGACCTGTGCGCCATTGGGCGCCGAGGGGAGCGTGCGTGAGTCGGCCACTGTGCGCCCGAAATTCCCAGAACCAGCTGTCTGCATCGATGCACCACATTATGGACCACATGCCTGTGGCCGAGCACCACGTATGGACCCCATGGGTTGGGGCATGGCCCTTCTGCTGGAACCGGCCATGAGGGCCCGAAATCTTGCTGGCGGACCTTGGCCACAGGGCACCGATGCCCCACAGGTGAACCACACTAGTCGGCCCTGTGGGCCATAAATAAAATAAAATAAAAAGGACACATTGGGTGCATTTTTCATTGCAAATAGGCCGCCAGTAAGAAAATGAAGGAAAAGACAACAACTGGAAGAAATAATAATAGCCAGCAGAGGGAGCCGAAGAGCAAGAGATCACCTGCAGGGTTTGTTTTTTTTTGTTTTGTTTTTTGTATACAAGATCGAGGCTCGTGAAAGAGCGAACATTAATCACACAGAAAGACAAACCGACACATAAAACATATAACATCGGGAGCGGTAGACAAGATGGGGAGAGAGGGGGAAGGACACAAACACAACATTTGAGAGCAGGGCCGAGAGACATGGAGACATCGAGAGATCTGAGAGAGGGCGAGGGCTTTGGGGGGGGGGCATGGGAAGGGGGCGGTGGGAGAGGTATAAAACATATGGACACTGCCAGGACTTCCAGGAAAGAAGTTGGAATTTCAAACAAGGTGGATCTGGGGTGAATTAGCGGGGGTAGAAAAGATCAAGGTTTTGGATGGGGGAAGATAAGAGATGGTGGTGAACAGCTGTTTTAAAGACCTGGAGGGAGGAGTGGGATTGAAGGGAGTGAGGGAGTTTGTTCCAGAGGCGGGAGAAAAGAGGAATGAAAGAGTGAAGGTGAGCAGAGAGCCGAGATTTCGGCAGTTTAACCATCAGAGGGTTGCTGGCAGATCTTGTGCGACCTGTAGGAATATTTGGGGGACAGAGCACAGAGAGAGCTGGGGGTGCAAGGCCGGAGAGGAGTCGGTAGAAGACAGAAAGACCACCTACCTGCCTGCGGTGAGTGAGTGAAAGGCCCTCAGAGATAGCTTCATCGCGGGAGATTCCAATAATTCTGAAAGCTTTGGTTTCAACAGCGTGAAGCCGAGCTAGGTGTGAGGCAGGAGCACCGGCCCATAGGGGAGAACAGTATTCCATTGAGCTGCGGATGAAAGCCTTGTATGTGGTGAGGAGCTCAGGTGTGCCGAGGAAGGACTTCGCACGACGGAGGATGCCCAGTCGGCGACTGGCTTTGGAGGCCAGCTTGGAAATGTGGTTTTCCCAAGAAAGATCATGGCAGATAGTGAGACCCAAAATCTTGAGCGACAGAACTTCTTGGAGAGGATTGTTGAGAGAGTAGATGGGAGGGTTGTCCAGTCGAGCTTTTCGGAGAGACATAGTAAGAGTGTGAGATTTGTCAGGATTGAAAGACATGTTCCACTTGTTTGACCAGTCTGTGATTTTGTCCAGGTCTTCAGAGAGTGAGGAGGCAGCAGACTGCCGATCTGAGGGAAGAGGAATGGAGCGTCAGAGAGTGGAGTCGTCAGCAAAGAGATAGAGAGGATTTTCGAGAGAGTCAGAGAGATCATTGATGAAGACCAGAAAAAGCACGGGGCCCAGAACACTGCCTTGGGGAACTCCAGCCTGAACAGGAAGAGGAGATGAGAGAAACCCATTCAGGGCCACACGTTGACGATGACTAGAGAGGAAGTCCGCCAGCCATGCGTGGAGATTTCCATGGATACCAAAAGGAGGAGAGTTTGGTGAGCAGAGCGGGGTGCCAGACCGTGTCGAAGGCACGTGATATGTCGAGGGAGACAGCTCTAATTTCCTGTTTGGCATTGAGGACCTCCATCCATTGTTGAGACAGCAGAAGCAGCATGTCCAGAGTAGAGTGACCTGGTCTGAAACCAAATTGATGATCAGAGATCAAGCCATTGGAGAAGAGGAAATATTTCATATCCGAAGCAATGATGGATTCCATGACTTTGCTGATAATTGGGAGAAGGCTGATTGGTCTGTAGTTGCTAGGATCTGTTTTTGCACCTTTTTTGTGCAAAGCGGTGATGTTGGCTGATTTCCAAGCAGATGGCAGTTGACCTTGAGCAAAAGAGAGGGTGAAGAGAACAGAGAGAGGGTGAGATAGAGCAGCAGAGCAGGATTTTAGGACCCGTGGGCTGATGCCGTCGGGTCCAGTTGCAGAATCAGAGTCGAGGGTTGACAGAAACTTTTCCACCTTGTCAGGAGGAAAGGACACGGAGTCCAGGAGCAGCGGGGTACGACTGGGTATGGTGGGTACAGAGAGGGATGGGTTTGGGACACAAGATTTAGAGGCAAACACAGAGTTGAGGCATTCAGCTTTTTCACGTGCGGAGTCAGCTGTGTAGCCGTTTGAGGTAAGGGAGGGGATGGAGGGGGAACAAACACCAGAAACGGATTTGACCAGACGCCACCAGGATTTGGAAGAGGGAGACAGATAAGAGAGTTCGGTCTTGAGAACGGAGAGATATTGTTTCCTGGCTCTCCTGAGGGTGGACACACACTTGTTTCGGGCTTTGTGAAAGGAAATGAGATTTCCTTCCGTTGGATTTGCTTTCCAGGAGACGAAGGCAAGTTGTTTTTGGGCAACAGCCTCACCACAAGATTCCGTGTACCATGGACGGGAGGAAGGGTATGACAACTGAAGACGAGATGGGATAAATCTGTGCATGAGAGAGAGCAATTTACTTTGGAAGAATTCCCAGGATGAGTTGATGTCAGAGGTGGTAGAGATGGGAGACCAGTCCAGATGATTGATGGCTGCTTGAAGACCGTGCCAGTTGGCCTGAGTGAAATGCCAGACTTGTCGACGCTGAGCAGGCTCCCTGAGGATGGTCAGAGAGATGTCCACTTTAACAAGGACATGATCAGATGATCCGATCGGAGCAGAAGAAGAGCAGCAGACATTTTCAGGGAAGTTAGTCATAACCAAGTCCAGAAGAGAAGATGTTCCGTTGACTGAGATCCGGGTCGGGAAATTGACAGATTGTTTCAGTCCCAGTGAGTCACAGAAGTCCTTTGCTGAGGAGCCATGGCTGGTGAGAGAGGTACCCACACCCAGCCAACTGGCATGATGACAGTTGAAATCACCACATATGAGGAAGAGAGAGTTGGGATGAGTAGATAGAAGTTGGTCCATATCATCAGACAGCGAGATGTAGATGGAGTCATCACTGTTTGGTGGACGGTACAACACACATATGAACAAGAGGTGGGAGCGAAGGGGAAGCCGTAGCCAGAGGTATTCCTGGGGGTGATGTGGAGAGAGTGCAGTGCAGGGCGAGTGAGGAAGAGTGTTTTTGATAAAGATAGCAACCCCGCCTCCAGGACGAGGCTCAGGTCTATCATACCGGAGGAGGGAGTAGCCCGGGAGAGATACTATGGAATCAGAGACATCATAAAGGAGGAAAGTTTCTGTTAAGCAGATCACGTCTGGTTTGACAGAAGCAACCTGTATGGAGAGATCAGTTAAGTTTGAACAAAGGCCCCGGATGTTTGAGGTCCATACCGTTAATGAAGAGGAAGGGGGAGCATCAGATACAGAACAGGGGGGAGGAGGGGTAGGGTAAGATGTGGAAGAGGTGGAAGAGGTAGGGAGAGCTGTTGAAGGTGTGTCAGAGATTTCAGAATAGCTCGGAGAAAGGGAAGGATGGGGCGGACAAAAGGTTTGATGGTGATTGGGTGAGCCACAATGAGGTGTTATTTGAGGAGGGGGAAGAGCGAGGCAGAAGGTTGGGGGAGATGGAGGTGAGAGTTTGAAGGGGGAAGAAGCGGGGAGGACGCTTTGAGGAGGGGGAGTGAGAGGGGGGAAATTGAGAAGCAATTAGGGTGGGGAGATTTGAAGGGGAGGGGTGAGGGGGGAGTTTGGGAGGGAAGGGACAAGGGGAGGGATTTGAAAGGGATGGGATATGGGGGAGATTTGGAGGGGAGGGGTGAGGCAGGAGTCTAGGAGGGGAGGGGCGAGGGGGCGTCTTGGCGGGGAGGGGTGAGGGGGTAGTTTAGGAGGGAGGGGGCAAGGGGGGAGATTTGAAAGGGATGGGTGATGGGGAAGATTTGGAGGGGAGGGGTGATGGGGAAGATTTGGAGGGGAGGGGTTATGGGGAAGATTTGGAGGGGAGGGGTGAGATTGGATTTTTTAAAGTGTAAGATCTATGGGAAACGAACATTTATTGCAAAATGAGTTTCTTGTGACCTTCGAGTTAAAAATACGTTTAAGGACGCTGGATGGAGGATGGAGTGCAGGAGAGTTTAGGGAATGTAGAAAAAAGGCACTATAGGAGATGGATATTTTTTTTGGGATGAATTGATTTGGTGAGCAAGTCGAAAGCAGCCTTTTAAAGAAGAAGAAGAAAAAGGTGTTATAAAATATGACGGAATACATAACTTGAGGGGAAAGTGTAAACATTGAAGGTTAATGAGTGAAAACTATCTGGGGAAATGGGGGAGAAACACGTGGTCGAAGAACGAACGAACGAATAAGAATGAATAAACGAATGAGAACAGAGAAGGAAAGTAGTAGGAGGGTGTGGCCTGGCAATCAACAACCCCAGGGGTTAGGGGTTGTTGATTTATTTTTATTATTGAACATTCATGAACATTCATTGAACTGTGGTGACTGCACCGATTGGTGCTTGGGTGTGTATTGGTGCGTTATAGGTGCTTTCATGGTGCATTGATGCAGAGCAGACTGTCTCCCCCCCCCAGAAAGAACAATTACATGTCCTGGGTTAGTCTTGTAAATAAAAGTAGCGTCAAGTGTAAATAATGCTCCCCACCGTCAGTGTGTAGTTTGAAGACCATTCCGCAATTCGGTTAACTGTGGGCGTAAGTCTGTTAGGCAGGGTGCAATGGAGCAGCGGGACACATTTATTTATGTTTTAAAACTGTCGCACTCAGGGTCAGGTTAAAAGTAGAGGGAACTACACCTACGTGTCACACTAAATTAAAGTTGTAGGCCCGGGCCGTGCCTAAGAGGAGGAGGGTGCAGTGTTGCGGATATGAGGACTGTATTTTTTTATTGTGTGTTTTATTATTATTATTATTGTTTATTCTGCGCCTCCTGCCTCCGGAGTTGTGTAAAGATAGAAAGGGCGTCTCGGTAATTAGTCCATAAAGCATCCACGTCAGCCAACCATAGAATACCCCTGTTCGATAGCTTATATCTTACTATGTGTCTTAGGGTAAGGCCTTGTCTTCCATTAGAATAATTCTCCATTGTACCAAGTGAAATAAGAATAGGTCCCCTTTCATTTCGTTTCGATGGCCAACTGCATTTTGGGCGGTTTTCTCTTCAACCACCATTGGCCACGAGGCAGGGTTGGGGAAGAAAGGCGCATCTCCACCTCGTCATAGAGGGGAGGAGTGAGCCAGCCCCACTCGACCAACCATGAACAAGGGGTTTGGCTTGAGAGGGCGGAGAGAGAACGTTTGGGGGGAGGTTCGCAAAGGTTGAGGGGCGGGGCCTATATAACCCACGGCAGGGCGTTCCCCAAAAAGAGATGAGCTTTTAGAGAGAAAGGAGAGGAGTCCAAGGGAGGAGACAAGCAGATGCGCTTTGAGTTGAGACAAGGCGGGAGGAAAAAGAGCCGGGTCGTCAGAGCAAGAGCGCGTAGAGAGGAGAGAACCCGTCATGCCAGACCCCCCCACCAGCGCGTCAGCTCCACCAAGCAGCTCCGACCCATGATCCCGCGCACACGACAGGCCCGGTGGCATCAGCCACCGTCGAGGTCCAGCCTGACATCCCGTGCGGGATCAAGCTCCAGCCAGCTCCGTGCCGTCCTCCCCCTCCAGCCACACACCTCCTTCCAGCAATCCACTCTGCAATTCCCCGCGTGAGTCAGTGTCTTTGTTTGTTCTGTCCTGGGTAGTAACTAAGTCTGTATAAGCTAATAATTTTCACTGTGTCACCTGCTTCTCATGTCCCTGTAAATAAACGTGACTGCTCCTTTTTGCTTGTGTGTAAATAATAATAAACCCCGTTACTCTTCTGTACGTCTTCTTCCTCTTTGCATTCGGTCGCTTTAGAGTTTTCCATATTGGGCAGCTGCGGTGCGATACGGCCAACGTTTGGGTTGAATCGGGTTTTAGTCGGGGAATAACTGTTCGGTCGCGGAGCCTCCGCTCGGCAAATATACCATCTTTAACCGCGTACCGTAACAATATATATATATATATATATATATATATATATATATATATATATACACACACATACACATATATATATATATACAGACGGCATTTAATATGGATTATTTTTTTGTGGGGGTGAACTTACTTTTCAAGATGACTTAGAACCAAAAGTTCATTGGAATTATGTTGAAATTAGTCTAGATTTTGTTAATGTGACCTTTAAAAGAAACAAAAACCACATTTGACATTTCGAAGCAAATAAATTGATCCTTGAAAGTGATGTAAACTGATATCGAACTCAAATCACGGACAGTACTGTGTTAAACTTCTGTACGTTTTCCAGAAGTATCTCTTTATTTTGCACATTAGCCAAAAAAAAATTCAACAAAAACAAAACCTAAATTATGACTGGGATTACGGACAGTAAAATTACAGTTCAGTACTTCGTGTAACCCCCACGAGCATTCAGGAGAGCATGTACACGTCGAGGCATGCTGTTCACGAGATTTGCCAAGGTTTGGACAGGAATCTCTTGCCATGCAGTGACAATAGACTGCTGCAATTCACGCACAGAGGTAGGCTGCTGGTCCAAGTTGTCGATTTGATGCGTTAATTCTGCCCACAAGTTCTCTATCGGATTCATATCCGGGGACATGGCAGGCCACTCCATATGCTCTACACCACGCTCAGCAAGAAAGTGTTGGATCATGCGAGCATGATGAGGCCGTGCATTGTCATATTGAAAGACAAAGTTTCCTCGAAAGGCTGCACGAGCAAATGGAAGCAATGTTTCTTCCAGAATGACCCTGTACTTGAACTGGTTCAGGTTTCCATTCAGAACAACCAGGTCAGTTTTGCCCCCTGCATGAAAAGCAGCCCAAATGGTCACCCTACCTCCTCCAGCTTGGACTCTTGGCACTATACAATCTTCGTTGTGGACTTCATGCACTTGTCTGCACACTCGGACGGGGCCAGCTTGACGATAGACCAGAAATCTAGACTCGTCACTGAAGGTCACGTGATTCCAGTGTCCTGGCTGCCATTGACGGTGCTCTCTGGCCCACTGCAATCGGCACTGGCTGTGTTGTCTGGTCAGGCGTGGCTTTCTCAGGGGACGCCTGGCACGATAGCCTGCTTGAACCAGTCGTTGGTTGACTAGCCTTCTGGATACAGGCACATTTGTCAGTTGCTGCCACTCAGCCCTAAGCCGATTAGTTGGCTTGTTACGGCCATTGCAGACTAACCGGTGCAGCTGGCGATCATCTCTCCTTGTGGTTCTGCGTGGACGTCCTGGCCTCGATATTGGGGTAGGGACACCCCTCTGAGCATTTCGTTTCAGGATCTTTGACACCTGACCTTGAGTGATGCCATACTGCTGAGCAATAGCACGCTGTTTCATGCCAGAATTTCGTAAAGCCACCACTCCATGACAAACAGCATTGTCAAGTTGACGGACCATTTCCAGAGGAAGCGGCAATAACTTTTGTAGACGTGCAGCAGTTGTTTTCCACTAATACAGAACGCAACAACCCTTATATACCCGATTGTGAAGCCAATCGTCTAATGTACCTGTCCTTACATTTTGTCACGCCACCTGTGATATAATCCTGTTATTGACTTCTTGCTGCGAAAGACAATCAGTGACATGGTTCTTTTAACAAATAAATCACCACAGGGTAGAAGAAACTCACCAGATTGATATACTGAGTTCAGAAAGTAAACGCAAGTCAAGAAAAAAAAAAATTCCATGTAAGTCTGTATATACACACACATACACACACACATATATATATATATATATATATATATATATATATATATATATATATATATATATATATATATATATATATATATATATACACACACACACACACACACACACATATATATATATATACACACACATACATATATATACACACACATAAACGCATATATATATATATATATATATATATATATATATATATATATATATATATATATATATATATATATTGTTGCGGATATGGCATTTGGCCTCCATATCCGCTTGTAAATATTCCCCTATTTCCCCAATACTCCCCAACTATCCCCAATCCCCCATTCCCTAGTCCCATTGCCTGTAAATAACACTCTGTAGAACCGACCTTCCCCTTTTTCCCCCATTAAATGTCGTGCCCAGGTCCACCGCATCTCACGTAGACAACTTTCGGACATCTTGCTAGTTATTCTTAGTCTATGTCAGTTAAGGACTCGTTTCCATTAATTCTGACTCTTCGTTGCACCAGAATGTGATTGTATGGCACCAGTAGTGAGTTTAGGACCTCCCCATACCTCCTCCCATCTTCCCCATGAAACAACAACAACTACAACAACAACAACAACAACAACTTCAACAACAACTACAACTACAACAACAGAGGAGATTGGGGGCGGCGCGGCGCGGGGAGTGTGCGTCCTCACACCGGCTTGGTTAGCCGCCATTGCCATGTGCGCCCACGGGGTTACCACGAAGGGGCTGGCTGTCAGCCCCTCGTCAAGGGCGGAGCCGGTAACCCCCGCACCCAATGAGAAGCAACGGGCCGATTCCATCTGGGGCGGAGCTAACGAGCCGAGGGCGTGTCACTCCCCGCTGGATATACGCAGCGACTTACCGGACGTGACGTCAGATGCGCCCCCAGCTTGAGAAGACAAGTCGCGACCTCCGAGCGCTGAGCGACCTCCCCGCATCATTGGACCGGACCGGGTCGATTTTGCCCCTGAGCCAAGGTGCACCTTGAGCCATCGAAGACCTGCCCCTCCTTGCCATCAATCCCCGTGTGAGTCAGTTTTGTCCCGTTTATCTGTGGTCTGTCGGGAATAAGATAAGTGTGTCTAAGTGCCTATCTTTCTATGCTGTCCCTCTCATTCCTGTAATCTAACCTTCCGCCATATTATAACCTCCTCCGGAGGTCTTGAGAACCGTATCCCTGGTGTCGTGTCATTTTAATCCCAGCCGTTGTGTCCTTTTCCTTCATTGATCTAGCGTAGCGCGACTCGGCCAAGGTTCGAGTATAATCGGGTAACTTGTGCGGACACGGCGGCCATTCCGCTCGGCCCACCATAACATCAAAGTCGTGTCTGTAACAATTGGTGTCAGGAGTGTCGGATTCGGACCTGGGACTAAATTTATTAGGCCCAAATTTTGGAACACCAATTGTACCACTAGGTGACTAGGGTAACAATTGGTGTTGGGAGGTAGAATTCGATCCGGAGCGCGTTTCCCGCGCTAGAAATTATAACGGCGAAATTTTATTGTGTTTTACCAAATATAAAAACCCGAATTTTGAAAGTCGCGCTATGGCGGATCAAGACAGCTGGGCTCCGGCAGAGGAGAGCGAGGCAGGGTCGGTCCAGGACCAAATTGAGGGACGTGAGGAGAGCGAAGCAGTGAGGGTAGCAGACGCACAAAATAGCGTCGTTGCGCCCGACGTTGCGGGCGCGCGAAATGGCGCCTCGCACATAGCTACGGCGGCCGCACCCACTGCACAAGTGGGAGGGATGGCCCAAATGCAGGCCCTCATGGAGCAATTTATGGCGCAAATGCAGGCGTCCCTCAACCTGCAGAAGGACGATATGAGGACTCAGAGTGAGCAAATGAGGGCTGATAGTGAGCGATTGGGTGAGCAATTGGGGGTAATGGGAAACCAAATGGGGGTAATGAGGGACGAAGCGAGGGGTACCAGTGAGGGGTTAGACAATAATTTTAAGGGATTAGACAAGAAATTTGGGAAGTTAGACAATAATTTTGAGGAGTTAGACAAGAAATTTGGGAAGTTAGACAATAATTTTGAGGGGTTAGACAACGGGATAAAAGAGGTGAGAAATGGGTTAATGGGGGTAGAAAACAGAATGGCCGCTCAAGAGAATCAAATGGAAGGGATGCAAAAGGGGTTAGAGGGGTTAGAAAACAGGATGGAAGGCAAATTGAGGGACATGAGGGACCAAGCGGAAAGGGAAGTTAAACAAATGGGGCAGCAGATAGAGGGGGTCAGAATGGGGGTAGAAACCAAACTGGATGCTCACAGGGAGGAAATGGAGCAGATGAGGGTGGCATCTGGGCAGGAGATGCAGGTGATGGGAGAGGAGATCAGAAGAGGAGTGAGTGAGGAGGTCGGAGGAGTGCGCGAGGAGGTGAGGCACTGTAAGGAGCACATGGAGAAGGAGGTGAGAAAGGGGACTGTAAAATTGCAAGGGGGCATAGAGGACCTGACGCAGGAGGTGGAACAGCTGACGGAGGGACAAAAAGAACTAACGGAGCAGGTTCAAAGGAACACTGCGGTATTAGGAGGGTGAAAAGTGACACAGAAAGAACTAAAAGATGACTTGATAGCGACGAAGAGGGAATGTCAGATGGTACGTGAGGGACTGACAACGAGGTTGGACGAGGTGATAGAGGTAATGGAGACGAAGGACCGGCAGGTGAGGACGCACATGGAAACGGTCAAGGTAGCATTGGAGGACGAGCTTGAGGAGACGTACCGGGGAATAAAAGAAGTGAAGCAGAAATTAGAAGAAGTGGAAGAAGGGGTGAGCGAAATTAAGAAGCGACGGAGAGGGGATAAGAAAGAGATAAAAGAGGAGATAAAAGAATTGGTCCAAAGTCTGCGTTTGGATCGTGATGATGTGCTCATTAACCGGATGAGGGATTCGCAGGTGATGGAGGAGAAGCGAAGAGGAAGAGGACCCGGTGTAAGTGGTGACCAATATGGTCGTGCGTATGATGCGCCAGGGGATTTAAGGAGCTTGGGGGTCGAGATGGACCCGGGTGTTCGTGAGAGGCCGTTGGTGAAGTGTGCGACAGGTCTGGTGTGCGAAAAAGGAGGTGTGCGAGAAAGTCCGACTCTGGGGTGTGTGAGGAAAAAGTGCGTGCCAAGGAGTGAGGGTGCTGGCGAGAAGGAGTCGGTCGTAGCGCGTGTGCGAGGGAGCACATGGAAGCGCGGTGTGGTAAGTGTTACAGAGGGTGTGACGGGAGAGTGTGCGCAAGAGTGTGCGCGAGAAAGGTGTGTGACGGACGGGTGCATGGGGAAAGAGTGCGCTGTCAAAGGCAAGGAAGAATGCATGCCTGTGGTGAGTGTTACAGAGGGTGTGACGGGAGAGTGTGCGCGAGAAAGGTGTGAAACGGACAGGTGCCTGAGGAAAGAGTGTGCTGTCAAGAGTAAGGGTGAGTGCGCTGTCAAGAATGGAGGTGAGAGTAGTGAGAGTGACAAGGAGAGTGAGTTGGTTGTGACAGGTGAGCGAGGATGTACACCTGGGATGGAAGGATGCACACCTGGAATGGTAGAGCGTGAGTGGGAATGCACGCTGGAGTTGGTTGTGAGGCACGTGGTTGGGTGTGCGAATGAGAGCACACCTGTGATGGTCACAGAGGAGGTGACAGAGGAGGGGGCGCGAAGAGGTGTGTTGGTGAGGTGTGCGACCAACGAATGTGTGCCAAAGTGTTCGGTGGTCAGGTGTGTGACCAAGGCTGTGAGTGGAATGGGTGTACCTGGGTGTGTAAGGAAAGGTACGAGGAGCATGGAAACGGCTGGATGTGTGAGCAAGGAACGGGCTGCGGGGTGTAAGCGTCCAGGTGAAGCATCGACGGTAACCGGTTTAGAGGTTAGAGCGACTTTTAGCCGAATCGGGCCCTCGGTGCGTGCTGGGCCTCGCTTTGAACGGCCGCGTCCGTGCTCCACTAGGCGGAGCGGGCAGCCCGATAGAAAGGGTCGTCATGGCGACCACTTTTTGTTGAGGCAGTCCGGCAGGTCGAGATCGGGACATTGGATGGCTCCACGCCGAGATGGTGCGTGGGATCTCGGCCCGGGTAAGCCCCCGTCCCTGCACCGAATGCGGGACGTATCCAGCCGCTGGCACCAAACAACCCGCATTCATGGCTTGGCTTTACGAAGCCGGGCTTTGGACAGGAATTGGCGCACCGAGAGGCATTAGTGAGTAGACTGGGTGATGAGGTTAGTGTTTTGGACCCAAAATTAGAGAAAAACAAAATTTGATGATTGGCAAGGGATTGGCAGTAATGATTGGCAGATGATGAGTAGGATTGGCAAATTTTTGATTTGTTGAAATTTGATGTGCAAAATTGGTAGTGAGCGATGGGCCCGGTGGGTAAGGGGGGCATCCCTGCCACCCTTCCCATAGTGGGGGCAAAGGAGCAATAGCTTATGGGGTGTATGGCAGTGAAAACTAGCCCGGGTGGGTTAGGTTATATTGTAGGGATCTAGCGAAGATGACATTAGGTAACGTTAAGTTTAGTTAGTGACTGATACCTGTAGTGGGGACGCAGGTAGATTAGTGTGGATTATAATGACGTGGGAGCGCAATAGTTTAAAGGGACGACTGGGAAGCGCAAGTTTCAGAGGGGAGTAGTTAGATGAGATGATGCTGTGTGAGGATGGAACAGGTGTGATCGAACAGGTGTGATTGCACAGGTGTGCAACTGGACAGGTGTGTGGAGCAGTGTGTGAGTAGTGAGTGTTGTGGATCAGCGCGAATGCGCTTGGGGAGAGAAGGGTGCAGGTGGCACCAGGTGTGAGAGCACAGGTGTGCAAGTACAGGTGTGTGGAGAGAGTTGGAGTAAGTGGTACGGAGTGGTGTGCATGGTGCGAAGGTGTGAATGGGGGAAGAGTGGACCCCCATCACGGATACCCGGGGCGGGTAGTGTAAGTGTTAGGTAGAGGGTATAGGTAAATTGTGGTTGGATATTGGCATTTGTGGTGCGGTTACAGAATGGTATTGTGGATGGGTGCATTAGTGTTGTGGAAATGGCTGGGCGTGTAGCCTGTTAGTGCGTGTAGTTGGTTGGGCACTCCACCACTGTGAGGATGTCGGCCAGGTGAGGCCGCAGGTGGGCTCTGGGAGCCGGTAGAGTTGTGGATGGGGCCCGAGGATCCGGAGGATGGACCCGGGTAGCCCAGTGCCAGAGAGGGCACCGAGTGGGGAGAGCGCCAGAGGGCCTTCCCCAGGTAGTTAGGTTAGGGTAAGGAGCAGGTAAGCTCGGAGGCAACTGCAGTGGTGGAGGTGTGCAGGTGGGTAGACCCGCTGGGAGAGGTACACGTCGCGGCCCAGAAATTGTGCGAGGGCACCGGGAGATGAATCGGGGGAGTGAGACCCCAAATTGAAAAGCACCACAGTTTGCTCAATGGGAATTGGTTTTTAGAACCCATAGTGTAAGAGGGCCAATGGTTTGGCCGGAGAAAGACCCCGGGTAATGTAAAGTTGTTAAAGTCATTTAGGAAATAGTTAGGATTGATGAACCTGTCGCACCATACGCAGCCACTTACCTGTGGTGATGATGATGACTCCACACCTGTGTTTTCTTTGTTCTGTGTGCAGGAAATGAGAATTGCTGTGTGGATTGGTGAGACGCATCACGACGTGGATGAGACATTGGGGTGATTCCATCTCTCCCTCCCTCGGAGGGACTGATGATGAATTGGTAATGGCAAATTTTGATGTTCAGTTGGAGATGGCAAATTTTGATGAGAGTTGAAAATGGCAAATTTGATTGGTTAGGAGGGAGAGAAGACGAATTTGGTTTATGGGAGGAACGGGGAAGACAGTAGTGACGTTTGTTGATTTGTAAAGTAGATGTTTATGGGTAGTGTTGTGTTTTGTGGATACAGTAAGGGGTAAGGGAGGGGCCATGTAGGTTACCTGGTGGGGGGGGGGGGCGTACGGTAGGAACGTACCTGTCTCACCTGGTTCCCATGTGCCCCCAGTGTGCATTACCTTACATTGCGTGCACTTTTGCGCCCTTACCACCTTACTCACTTGTCTTTTCTTTTGTCTCCCACCTCCAAGGATCTGGTTTTGGGGTAGAGAGAGAGGAGAGAGAGGTGCTGGATCCGCAGTTGTGGGCCTGCACTTTCGCTGCTCGCTGCCTGGATCGATACACCATATGGACCGCAATTTTGGTGGCCACCCACAATGGACCGCAGTTCTTTTGCGGCCAAGCACCACCCGTGGATGGACCTATGGGTCAACGTGGCACCTATGCCATCCAGGTGAACCACTAATAGTTGGCCCCCTGACGGCCACAATACAGAAATGGACGCGGTTGGCGCCTTTCTTTATTTTTGAAGGAAGCCAGAAGGCCAAGTGCACCACACGAAGAGCAAGAGACACCTGCAGGGTTAGGGGTTGTTGAATTTATTTTTATTCATTGAACAATGGTGACTGCACCGGATGGTGCTGACTGTGTGATGGGGTGGTGCTTTTGGTGCTTGGAAGGGGTGCTCTGCACATTATTAAAGGCCGTAAGGCCACAGAGCACTCGTGGGTTGGTGTATCGATGCTGGCATGCGTGCTCTCTCTATGCATAACATCTGCATGTGTTCCTCCAAAAACAGGTCCTGGATCGTAGTGTAAATAGCAGCGTAGTCTTGTAAATAATGCTCCCTACCGGCTGTATGTTTAGTTTGCGAATTCTTTCCGCGATTAGGTTATCCTGTGGGCGTGTTTCTGTGAGAAGGGTGCAACGTTGCAGGGGGACATATTTACTCGTTTGTGAATATCTGTAAAACTGTCGCACTCAGGGTAGAGTGAATAGTAGAGGGAACTACATCTGAGTGCCACACTAAAATAGGTAAAAATTTATCGGGTCGGGACGCCCCGAGGGTAGAGAAGGGTGCAATGTTGCGGATATGGCATTTGGCCTCCATATCCGCTTGTAAATATTCCCCTATTTCCCCAATACTCCCCAACTATCCCCAATCCCCCATTCCCTAGTCCCATTGCCTGTAAATAACACTCTGTAGAACCGACCTTCCCCTTTTTCCCCCATTAAATGTCGTGCCCAGGTCCACCGCATCTCACGTAGACAACTTTCGGACATCTTGCTAGTTATTCTTAGTCTATGTCAGTTAAGGACTCGTTTCCATTAATTCTGACTCTTCGTTGCACCAGAATGTGATTGTATGGCACCAGTAGTGAGTTTAGGACCTCCCCATACCTCCTCCCATCTTCCCCATGAAACAACAACAACAACTACAACAACAACAACAACAACTACAACAACAACTACAACTACAACAACAGAGGAGATTGGGGGCGGCGCGGTGCGGGGAGTGTGCGTCCTCACACCGGCTTGGTTAGCCGCCATTGCCATGTGCGCCCACGGGGTTACCACGAAGGGGCTGGCTGTCAGCCCCTCGTCAAGGGCGGAGCCGGTAACCCCCGCACCCAATGAGAAGCAACGGGCCGATTCCATCTGGGGCGGAGCTAACGAGCCGAGGGCGTGTCACTCCCCACCGGATATACGCAGCGACTTACCGGACGTGACGTCAGATGCGCCCCCAGCTTGAGAAGACAAGTCGCGACCTCCGAGCGCTGAGCGACCTCCCCGCATCATTGGACCGGACCGGGTCGATTTTGCCCCTGAGCCAAGGTGCACCTTGAGCCATCGAAGACCTGCCCCTCCTTGCCATCAATCCCCGTGTGAGTCAGTTTTGTCCCGTTTATCTGTGGTCTGTCGGGAATAAGATAAGTGTGTCTAAGTGCCTATCTTTCTATGCTGTCCCTCTCATTCCTGTAATCTAACCTTCCGCCATATTATAACCTCCTCCGGAGGTCTTGAGAACCGTATCCCTGGTGTCGTGTCATTTTAATCCCAGCCGTTGTGTCCTTTTCCTTCATTGATCTAGCATAGCGCGACTCGGCCAAGGTTCGAGTATAATCGGGTAACTTGTGCGGACACGGCGGCCATTCCGCTCGGCCCACCATAACATCAAAGTCGTGTCTGTAACAATATATATATATATATATATATATATATATATATATATATATATATATATATATATATATAAATATATGTAGCGACCCATGGGTCCCCCAAGCAAGACCGGCATCAGAATCTCCTTGCTCCAGCCGGTGACGTCACCGGCGGGGATCCACGGCGCCAGAGTGGCTGGTCACGTGACCGCCAAAGCGTGCCGCGCTGCGGGTATAATGAGCTACACCTGTGGATCACGTGACCACCGAAGCACGCCTCGCTTGAGAGGCGTGGCTTTCGGTTTCGGTTTCGGTTTCTGGTTTTGCTTTATAAGGCAGCCCGATAAACGGGCTTTTCAGTGTTCCCGAGTTGGTTTTACGAATAAATATCTTCTCGGACGAGTTTGTGCCTTGCCATCCTTTATTCGTATTCTGCTGGAGTCCGGACACCTTCACTGGTGACCCCGAATTTGAACACGTAACCCCGACTGCCCCCGCACGGATGCGGGGGCTGCGAACGGACATGGCGAGCACGCCCTAGCCAGGGAAGCCACCTAGGCTGGTGACGCCGGCTTCTCCCGCATGGCTTCGGGCGCAGTTTCGAACGCGGTTTTGAAATGCCGGAGTTTCGGAAACGACGACGGCCATGACTATGAGGTTCGCGCACCGCGCTCGGCTCCTCCTCTACGACCGGAGGGGCAAACCTATTCCAAGACCCTCCGAAGGCACGGCTGCTTTGTCACCTTCGCGCGCACTGACGTTGGCAGAACGGCTGCTTCGTCACCTTCGCGCGCACTAACGTTCGCGGCACGGTCAGGCCACGCCTGACCAGATATATATATATATATATATATATATATATATATATATATATATATATATATATATATATATATTGTTACAGACGCGGTTTTGGATGTTAGTTTACCGAGCGGTTTGGTATGACCGCGTCTGCACAGTTTACCCGATTATACTCGAACGTTGGCCGAGTCGCGCTACGCTAGATCAATGAAGGAAAGGACACAACGGCTGGGTTTAAATGACACGACACCAGGGGTACAGTCTCAAGACCTCCGGAGGAGGTTATAATATTTGTATGCGGAACGTTTAGATTACAAGGACAAGAGGGACAGCATAGGAAGGTTGGCACTTAATCACGGTCTTATAGTAGCCCCGACAGACCACAGATAAACAGGACAAGACTGACTCACACAGGGATTGATGGCAAGGAAGGGCAGGTAGTCGATGGACAGCACAAGGTGCACCTTGGCTCAGGGACAGGATCCACACGGTCCGGTCTAGATATGCGGGGAGGTATCGTCGCGCTGGAGGTGGCGTCTCTTTCTCTTCAAGCTGGGGGCGCATCTCACGTCACCTCCGGTAAGTGGCTGCGTATATCCAGCGGGGAGTGACACGCCCTCGGCTCGTTAGCTCCGCCCCAGATGGAATCGGCCCGCCGCTTCTTATTGGGTGCGGGGGGGTTACCGGGCTCCGCCCTTGACGAGGGGCTGACAGTGAGCCCCTTCGTGGTAACCCCGTCGGAGCGCATGGTCAATGGCGGCTAACCAAGCCGGAGTGAGGACGCGCACTCCCCGCGCGCTGTTGTTGTAGTTGTTGTTGTTGTTGTAGTTTCATGAGGAAGATGGGAGGAGGTATGGGGAGGTCCTAAACTCACTACTGGTGCCATACAATCACATTCTGGTGCAACGAAGAGTCAGAATTAATGGAAACGAGTCCTTAACTGACATAGACTAAGAATAACTAGCAAGATGTCCTATAGTTGTCTACGTGAGATGCGGTGAACCTGGGCACGACATTTAATGGGGGAAAAAGGGGAAGGTCGGTTCTACAGAGTGTTGTTTACAGACAATGGGACTAGGGAATGGGGGATTGGGGATAGTTGGGGAGTATTGGGGAAATAGGGGAATATTTACAAGCGGATATGGAGGCCAAATCCCATATCCGCAACAATATAGATATATATAGATATATATATATATATATACACACACACATACATACACACACATATATACACACAATAACACATACACACACATACTTGTATGTTACACACACACATACATGCAACGCATTAATTTTCACGATCCCCAAGAGGAAGTGTCTCATCTTCAAATGGCAAGTAAATTACATTGTGCAAATTAAAGATTTCAAATAAACTTATTTAAAGTGTATGTGCACATAACTAATAAAATAAAAACGAAGAAATATCTCTCGGTAATTTCCTGAAACACATCGTCTTTGGGCGGTGTATAATCGCTCTGAACGAAACAGGCAGTTTCCTTTGCTTGAGTTGTAATAAAAATGTACATTTGTTTCTTCAAAAAGTAATTTATGATCGAAGACGTGTTGATTGAGTCTTAAAATGCACATCAGTCACGGGTGACTTCATTTTTAAACTTGAATATATCGGAAACCTTTCGCTTTACAAAGTAAAATTTTAATATATCTCACCATTTTCCCGTCTGTTATTTTAGGTGGTGTATGACAGACCGTGCCGCGATATTTTTTTATATATCTCGGCAATTTCCCGTGTGTGCGTGAATGTTCTCAATTATTGCTGACACCGAGTCTAAAACCATTGATAAAAATGAAATCAGATGGTGAGTTATAGTGGAGATAAAGGCGTGAGAGAGTGTCAATGGTCTTTATGTTATAGGCCTTTGAAAATGCATTTCGTTCTATAAACGGAAACTTTCATCGGATTTTATTCCCGTTTTTTTTCAACCGAGTCTAAATCCATGTTAGCAACTGTGAAAAATTAAATGAGATATCGAATTTAGAGTTGAAATAAAACTGTGAGAGAGAGAAAGACACCACAGGCCTAACAAAACAGGCCTCAAAGCTATGCGAGTAAATAAAATGGTGGATATTTGTTTTTTAAGCCTCTTCCAGAATGGGAGGAGCTACTCTCTCAACGGAAGAAGCCACACTCCCAGACAGACATTTGACAGACAGAATCACCTACGTAGAATATAATATAGATTTTTATGCCGAACCAAATACATATAGCAACTTGCAAAGCCATTAAATTAAATTATTGACCTCAAAAACATGCATTTAGACACAAAGATCACAAAAATCTGATATGAAGAAGCAAACATATGCCTTTTATTACTTACCGAAAGTTGTGTGGCGAACATCTTCAATTTTGACATCTAGCCGAGTTAGCCCACATTTTTATAGGTTCACCCCAGCTCATTTTATTCAGCACCATCAAATTAGGTAAAATCAACCTTCAAACATTGGGTGTGACAAAACAATCACGAGACCCTATTGTAGGAACCCCACTATGACTCCAATCTACTGGCGCAGATTACTGAAAAATATCTGATATCTGCCTGTTCTGATTACTTGTTCTGACATCGGCCCAGCACTATATATAACAAAGACTCGCTCACATATCTCACATGTGAATGGAGTGAATAACCAATCACCTCTCAACAAATAAATTACCCGAGGTGGCTTGGATTATATAAACAAATTGACTCCTCCAATGCTCTTCTAGCCAATGAAAGCTGCTTAACTTTAACCATAAAGGCTACACAAGGTAAGCTTTTTGCTGTTTCAAACTCTTCCCAGAGTCCCCTCCGCAGTTGTAATGGCATTTGCACATCATGCACACAAGAGAAACCCAATGCTACACACCCCTGCAGCTGCTGGACCGGTTTCATCGCTTATTCGCGAGTCATCAGCGATAATCCAATAGGCCAATGTGTTGTCTCGTACCTTCCTTTGGATTTGGAGTCCCTTCCTTATGGCCGCTACCTTTTGTCCCTCAATTCCATCTTCTACCTTTTCCCCCTCTTTTCCATGTTGCACCTACCTTTGTAGAGGGGTGACCCTGATATTACCCCTGTCCAAAGGGGTAATATCCCTTTGGACAATTTGAAAGATCTGTTGAATCGCTGTCTGTTGAATTGAGCACGTAATCGTAAGAGTAACCGTCTCCTCAAACGAGAAGTTTTTTAAAATTTGATCAAGAGGTTCGTTGCGAATTGTGTTGAAAATTGAAAATCGTGTTGGCTCAAACCAAAGGGTGAGTTTTTGGACAAACACCACACAAACGGAAGTGTTAGGCCCAATAGAGAGCACAGTAGAGTTGCCTCCGCTACCCGGAGCCCCTTCATCTCCCGGGAACTCCCAGTGGTGGCATCAAGCCACCATCACCAGGAACCATGGGCATGGGCCTTTTAATGGGCACGCTTCAAAGCATGGAGTCAATCAGGACAACATGGCAGGAGAAATAAAGGCTAGCCAGGCTAAACTGGACAGCATGGGTGCCTACTTGGCCAATATGGTAGCCGAGCCGAATGCTAATGGGGCTACAATTGAGGCTGGCCAAGCTAAGATTGGGCCAGCCAAGATAAATTGGCCACATCCATGGCTGACTGTGAGACACACAGTGGGGAATGACAACCGGCCAAGCTAGAACAAGAAAGGGAATTAGGGATGCTGTAAGGGTTGCCCAGAGAGTAGCAAAGAGTGACATAATTTCGAATGAAGAGAACATAGATAAATGAAAACAGGAACAGAGAGCGAAAGAGAGACAGAGAAAATTAAAACAGAAAAGGAATGGAGAAATGAAATAGCGAGGAGATCAGGAATAGCGCCAGAGGGACGCTTTTGACTCAAACTGTAGCTTTTAGAGATTTTAAAAAAACAGAGCATGGTGACATCACGAGATTAATTGTGCTACCAAGTACAATCAACTCCGTGATTTTATCCTTTGTACATTATAAACAAGACGCTAATTGCCCTTTTTTGGTCTGTCTGTCTGGACATATGTAATATATGCATCTGCAATTTAGGATTCACCATTGTGTTGATTTTGTTTTCTTCCATGTTCATATATTTAATTTCACATTTTGGGATAAAATATACAAAGCAACAAACAAAGCAAGATTTCTGCAAGAAAATACTTGGTTGAGTTATCAGAACACTAGAATGTGTTGAACCAACTCGCCAAACGGATTGGTGGCACTAACGAGGTAAACAGAGTACAAATAAGTGGTATTTACTGGTTTACTTGCACCAAAGGGGGATAGAGAAGATCAAGTCCTGAATAAGGCACCAAATAGACAAGTTAGCTTGAAGGTCCTGGTGGTGGTTTTGGGGACGACGATGATGAGGATTGCAGACACAGCATTAACGAGGATGAAGGGCAAAGCACCAAGCATTTATGAGGTATGTACAAGCATGACAATTGAGGTAGGAGAAGTCAGAGTCAGTTGGATAAAGAGGTTGTTGAATGTATGAGAGATGGGTAAATTCCGGAGGAGTGGAGGACAGGGATAATTGTGCCGATATGTAAGGGGAAGGTCGATGTTCAAGATCCGGGGAAGTTCAGGGGCGTTACACTTCTAAGTCATGCCATGAAGTTGCTGGAGAGGATTCTGGACGGGAGGACAAGGAAGAATGTGGAGACAGAGATCAGAGAGGCGCAGCCAGAGTTTAAAAAGGGTAGGGGGATGACGGATGGGATATTCGCCTTGAGACAGCTGGTGGAGAAGATGTTGGAGGTGAAAGTTTAAATGGCATTGGGAATTGTGGACGTGTTGAAGGCGTATGACACTGTTCCAAGAGAAAAGGTGATGGCGACACTGAGCAGGATTGGAGTGCTGGAAGCAGAAGTTAGGTTGCTGGAAGGGATGTACAAGGGAACGAAAGGAGTTTTGATTGATCCTGGGATGTCTGAAGAGTTCAGTGTAAACATCACTTTGAGGCAGGGAAGTGCTCTCAGCCCACTCCTGTTTTTTATCATTGTGACTGAGCTGGTAAGCAGGAAGGTGAACATGAGGAATTATATGGGGAGGATATTGTATGCGGATGATGTGACCATTGTAGTGGAGAGTAGGCAGGATATGCAGGAAGTACTGTAGGAGTTGAAGAAAGCATTTGGGAAACATGGCTGAACATGAGTATGGAGAAGACTGAGATGATGTGGGTTGGGCAGCAGAGAAAACAATTGCATATCAGGTTAGAGGGGAAGGAGATCAGACAGGGAAATAGGTTTGAGTATATGGGGGGAACAGTGACCGGGGATGGTAAGTTGGAGGCAGAGGTGTGGAGGAAGATTCAGGTGGGTGTGAATACGTGGAGGAGGATGGACGGAGTAATGGCAGACAGAAAGATATCAAAATTGAAAGGAAAGGTTCTGATGTCGTGCGTAACGCCGGCCTACCTTTACGGTCTGGAGACAATGGTGCTGATAGAGACAACAGAGGCTTCAGGTTTGTGAGAACAACTGGATCAGGAGGATTGTGGGAGAGAAGAGGGTGGATAGAAGGAGGATGGAGGAACTGAGTGTGTGGATTGGTGTGCAAATGAGCTTGACGGGGAGTTTAGTGAAATGCCGGCTGAGATGAGCTAGAGACATGGTGCGGATGGGAGAATAGAGAATGGCAAAGATAATGAATCGGTTGAAGGCGCAGGGTAGGAAGAAAAGAGGGGAACCACGGTTGAGATGGAGAAAAAGAGGGGGACCACGGTTAAGATGGAGGATTGTTTGAGGAGGGATATCAGTATGATGGGGGTGTTTGGAGAGTGAAAAGAGTTGGCTGAGGACAGGGGGAAGTGGAGGAGTATGATGGTCAAGGCTGGGTAGAAGCTTGGTGCCATTGGACTTCACCCCTTATGAAGGGGTGAGGAGGAGAAGAAGATGCATCCAGTGGTGGACTTGAAGATGGTGATCTATTATTCCCAGTTTGAGAGTGAGTGAGTATTTGTGGATTATACCCAATGAGACACCACATCCGGATTCAGAGGTGACTTGTCCCGGTCCTTCCTTGATGGCTGAGACCTTCCTGTAGTCTCATTTTGCGTTGTATTGAGTAAGTGTTCTTCTTGTCTCCACTGTAATTGCTGGCGTGGATGCTCATTTTGGTGGCGTACTGTTTGGTTCGTGGTCCATGTACAGATTGTTGATGTCCATGTCCATCTTGTTGTTTGGATTGCTAGTAATTCAGAGCAGATAGTGTATGTGACAGTTTGATCGGCAGAGATGCACCTGATGGAGTAGTAAATGTATTGACACCGGATGTTGCATGCAAGTTGAAGGCTATTGGTGGCTCTCCTGTTTATCGTGCAGATGGAAAAGGTTCGGTACAATCGCGTACCTCTTCTGCCATGTCTGATTGTAGAACTGGATTACCACTTTGGCTTGGCATAGGGATTATTGAGGTTTGGGTAGTTCCATATTCTTTCCATTTCCTAATGATGGAGCTCACTTTACTCTTGGGAACTTTAAACACTCTAGAAATTGTTTTATACCCTTCCCCAGACCTATGCCTCCTCACAATTATATCTCGGAATTATATGGACAGTTCCTTGGACTTCATGGTAGAGCTTCTGCTCTGACATGCACTGTCAACTGTGGGACCTTATATAGAAAGGTGTGTTTCTTTCTAAATCATGTCCAATCAATTGGATTGGCCACAGATGGACCCCAATCAAGTTGTAGAGATATCCCAAGGATGACCAAAGGAAACTGGATGCACTTGAGCTCAATTTGGAGTGTCATAGGAAAGGGGTTGAATACTTATTGATTTAAGACATTTCAGCATTTCATTTTTAATTATTTTGGATATATTTCTAAAAAATAAATTCCACTTTGACATTATTGGAATTATGTGTGGATCAGTGACACAAAATCTCAAATTAACCTAATCTGCTATATATTGTCTTTGGTCCCATTTCTCCATGCTGAAGAATCACTTAAAATTTTCGTATCCAGTCTTCACCAAACTTGAATGAATTCGACCTTGGCAGACAGCTAACCAGTCCAATAAGTTTTGTCTGAATGCATCCAGTTTCGTCCAAATCGTCTATCCGTCGACATTGAAATTTTTTTCATTCCAGTATCCGGATCTGGATCCAGATCTTGACAAAAAACGATCCAGATTTTGTCCTTGTCAGTGTCACACACCCAAGCTGTCCGCCAAATTTCATCCGAATCCAACTTTTTTGAGATATCTAGCTCAACGTCAAAGAGACAGGGGTGAAAACATAAGCTTCGCCCACCTTGGGTGTCGAAGATAACAATAAATAAACGATGAAATTAAAGTTCAAAGCTAATCCAAAGGGATATTTATGGCACTGTATGCAGTTTTCTAATAATGCTGAGCCTGTCGTTTTTTCCCCCTACATCTGTTACTGGTTAATTGAAACTGTCAAGAATTCAATCGTTAGATGACAAAATTGGTATGTGGTATGATCACTCCGTTTTGATATTTTGGCTAACTTTGTGATGGCGATTATCGACTACAGCGGTGTATCAAGTTTTGCTTTTTGTTTTATCGGTAGATAATGTGTGATGAGCATTTGCGTGGATGTATGTCCAATATTATGGTATGTCAAACATGGTTTATTTGTTATGCATGGTTTTATGTCTCATATCATGGTATGAAGAAGAAAAAGAAGAAGAAGAAGAAGATGAAGAAGAAGAAGAAGCCTGGCTTTGGCTTAGCGGTTAGGGTGTTAGCTTGGGATCCTAGGATCCTGAGTTCGAATCCCGGTTGATTGTTGAATTAACGTCAGGGGGGTTGACTCAGCCTGTCATCCTTCCGAGGTCGGCAAATTGAGTACCAGCTTGCTGAGATGAATGTGCCGGTGTGTGCCCCGGTCGAGAATAGGTACACCGTATCCCTGCATGTCGTAAGAAGCAACCAAAGGGTTGACATCAGGAATGGCATCCAGTGATTGTCATGGGGCCCGCAAGGCTAACCCTTGCTTTAGCAGGGAAAATGGCCTTAAAAAGGGAATTTTATTTTATGGTATGAAGAACCAAATTGTATGTTAAGTCCCTAATTAAGAGGTTGACATGTATGCAACAGGTTCCCTACCATTTGATTTGTTTTACTTGAAATGGCGGCATCACGTGTGTTAATTACCAGTGGGTAATTACCAGTCTGCACTACAACAGACCGATAGGGAGATGACGCATGTACATTTAAAAACAACTAAACAGGAAGACGTCATGCAGAGCACGATACTTGCAAAATCCACCCACCTCCCCTCCCCCACCAAAAAAGGTTGCCATTGATCCATAAAATTGTCCATCTCATCAAGATTAAAATTGACGATCTTGATCAAAGCTCAGGTTTATAGGATGTAAAGTGACGATTTTTCAGATGAAAATTGATGATTTTAGAAGTTTGACCTTGAGTTTGACATTTGACCTTTGCAAGTGCTATTCAATTTTCAAGTCATCATGTCGCCCCGCCGTTACGGCGTTGGTGTTAGGTAACAGACTGCGCGAACGTTTTAGGAGCAACAGACCTTGCGCAGAAGTCAGTCGCTCCCTCTCGCCAAACAACCCAAAGTGCAGTAGCAGGCCGAGGCCCGACAACCGGAAGGGAAGTGTGGTGCAGCGGCTGGCCGGATGCACAGGGAATACCCGTAGTGCACCACCCTTATTTTACAGCATACCAGAGGTGCTGCTGGTTAATGCAGTAACTCGCTGCCGTTGTTCCGGTAAGACCGGACATCCGCCAAACGAGCTCATCATTCATCCCAGCAAGCTGGTACTCAATTTGCCGACCTCGGAAGGATGACAGGCTGAGTCAACCCCCCTGGCGTTAATTCAGCGATCGACCGGGATTCGAACCCAGGATCCTAGGATCCCAAGCCGGCACCCTAACCGCTAAGCCAACACCATGTCAATCGGATGAAAATTGATGAGATTTCAGATGAAAATTGATGATTTTTGAAGTTTGACCTTGAGTTGACCTTTGACCTCTTGACCTCAAAAATAGTTCGTTTCCCTATTTAGTGACTCGATATGCAAATGCTGTTCTATTTCCAAGTCAATCAGATGAAAATTGATGGTTTTTCAGATGAAAATTGATGATTTTATGAGATTGACCTTGGGTTGGCCTTTGACATTTTGACCTCAAAAATAGTTGGTTTCCCAATTTAATGACTCAATATGCAAATGCTGTTGAACTTTCAAGTCAATCAGATGAAAAATGACAATTTTAAAAATTCGATTTCAAGATGACCTTTGACCTCAAAATCAATCGGCATCTTCCGTATGACCAACTCTACCATTAGGTGAAGTTTTGTGAATATTGGTTTAAAATTGTGACTTGCAGGCGATTGACATACAAACAAATAGACAGACAGACAGAATAACGATAAAAAATGATAAATAACAATCGGTTGGTAAACAAGGGACTGGTAATAAGTAGGGATCCAAAGTTAAAGGAAACAACTCCTCTCCTCCTCTCCCCACACCCCCTCCCCCCCCCCCCCCCTCTCCCGGAGCCCCCATGATCCGAAATCGAAAAACAGAAGCCTGAGAAATTGTGCAAGCCATTGAGTAGAATGTGTGTGTCGGGTTTCAGAGTGATCAGTTGGTAAATACGGGAGAAGTAGGGATCCAAAGTTTCAGGGGATAACTAATAATCAGGGGATAACCCCGGGAGCCCCCATGATCCGAAATCGATCAATTGAAGCCTGAGATATTGTATATCGAGTAGAATGGATGTATTGTTTTTTTTTCAGAGGAATCGGTTGGTAAATACGGGAGGAGTAGGGATCCAAGGTTTGGGGGTTAACACCCCCCTGGGAGCCCCATGATCTGATATCAAAAAATCTAAGCCCGAGCGATTGTGCGGGATACTATCTTGTATGTATTTGTCAAGTTTCAGAACAATCAGCCAGGTGATTAGGGAGGAGTAGCAAAAAGTTAATGGACGGTCGGGCGGACAGACAGACATCCAGACATCATGACCCATTTTATAATGTCATCTCTTCGAGAATCGAGATGAGATGACCGAACAAGTAATAAAAACATTTTTTAAATGCAAAGGGATGTAGGGATGTTACTCCCAAAACGTATGTAAACAAGATCGGGATGATCACAATAAATGATCTTGTGATACTATCCCTACATCTTTCTATGAATAAATAAACGTCGTCCCAAGAAAAGACAAAGTTATATCGAAAATACACACACGTACACACACACACACACACACACACACACACACACACACACACACACACACACACACACACACACACACACACACACACACACACACACACCGATCCTTTCAGCCCAGAAGCTCGCCAAATGGCGGATCCACAACGTCAGCCACGAATCCACATCAATAGATGGTACATCAGTAGATCCACAACCTCAGTTGCATCCAGGTAGTCATTAAACTCATCAATACAGCATCACTTATTCTAACTTTTATCATTAGAGGATTTAATGTATTAATCTATCACATATTTATAACTCTCCTTACACACTTCATTATATGATAATGCATTAAATCATGCACATCTTACCTTAAATAAACCATATCTACCAGCCAGCATGACCACACCACCTACCTCTGGATTAAACTCCACTAGCAACGGTATCCGCCCTACAGGCGGGGCTTCAATTGGGAGGCCCAAATGAAAAGGTAAAATATCAGAAATTGAAGGTTTTTTTATTTTAAACGATTCATATAAACATACGTTAAATCATATCACACGCAAATCATCAAAATCTAAACAGTATCTTACTATAATTCACCAAATGTCCCACATTCCACACAATCACGTGTATGGATGTTACGTGTGTGTGCCGTGCACGTGCCGTGTGTGTGGATGCTACGCACGGGTGGGAGGCCAGAAGCAAACAGGCAATGCAGATACGGCGAATGCTAAAGCATGAAACCAATAAATTCCACATTCCTGTAGCACCTTCAGTTGCACGTCAGACATGGACAGCAAGTTCGTGAAGGACTTTCATGAAAAACGTACCTGTTCGCAAACAAACGGGTACGTTCAGGTTTAGAAACATCGATCGTGGGACCGTGGCGAATCTGCATATGGCGATCAGCGAAGTTCACGTTCAGAAAGTAGAAACCATCATGGCATGTCGTCATTCACTTGAACTCGATATCTCTTTTTAAATTCCAAACAACATAACTCCAATTAATCACAAAATAAACTTTTAACAATATTGTTAATGTTTCCTTCATTGTAAAAACTACCAAATGAACAGTTAAAAGGATTTTGAGCTGATAGGTGTTATGGCCTTGGCAAGATCGATGGAGACAGCGATCTGTTAGCGTATCCACCGCCCAAATAGCTATGTGGAATTCTCTCATGTAGACTCTCATGAGTTTTAAATGTCTTTGAACTTTTCCCGAGGTCATTATTTACTTTTAATGATGTTTATAGCCGGCGAAGCCGGTGTTGTCAATAAATGCGTACGTATTATGTCGAAAACCAGATTATGCCTTGGCTTGAGAATTCCGAAGCTCAATGGAGGCCGCCATCTTGCGGTTGCGGAAGTATGCATAACAAATTGAAAAACGTTCAATATGAGTTTCTTTCACCCGTCTTTGTTTGATTCACATTCTTATGCACCTCCAATTTATTATTAAAATACTTTAAGACCAACCTCGGCCCGCACGGGCCTGGTTATCTTCAACGAAAAGCGTCACCAAACACTGGAACCAATGAGATTCGAGCATTTGAAAAAATATTTCTAAAACCAAATCACGCAATGGAGGCTGCCATCGACCAGATGCGGAAGTTTGCATAAAACAATTGCAAAAAAGTTCAATAGGAGTTTGTTTCACCCGTCTTTGTTTGATTCACAATCTAATGCACCTCTAATTTGTAATTAAAATACGTTAAGACCAACCTCGTTATCTTCAACGAAAATCGTCACCAAACACCGGAACCAATGAGATTCGAGCATTTGAAAAATATTTTTTTAAAGCTTATTACGCGTTTCGGACGCTAAAAACGGCGTCAAATATTCTAAAATTGACGAAGAATTGTTTTTTAGAAATCTCGCGGCCGTCGGGGATAGTTTTTCACGGCCAGAAATATGGTATAAGCGGTTTACATAAAGAAAGAAAGCTCGGTTAGATTAACGACAGTCACACATTGCCGTTGAAATGGCGCTATCGTCTGATCTGTCGGCACTGATCTTACTGCAAGCTAACTTCTTCTGGTGGGGGACGCCGCCGTGCCCGGAGAGAACCAGCCCTGACAGCGACTGAAGTTAGAAGACTACACACATATTGTGAAAACGTATGTTAAGCCCAGTTAAAATTTCTTAAAATAGGCCCTAAGCTAGCACATCGTATAGTTACTTCCTTAAGCTTCTTGTGACATTTATTGTATGTAGGTATTGGGGAGGACTGTCTGCTCTTCTCTTTTACCAAGTCTTACCAGGTACGGTACCTACACCGACCTACTATCAACTACCTAACCTACTGATGCCATCGTGATGGGTAAAATAGTGGCAAGAGGCTTTGGCTTCGCCGGCTCATTGCGGCTTTGCAGTCGGGTACTAGTATACGAATGATGTTTAATGATGTTATATATTAGTTTTGGGTCGTCCTTTCCGCATATCTCGTGGGATTGTAAGTTGGATAGACGGCCGTGATGGCGGCGAGGGGGATGGAATTCTCTCAAGCAGGGATTCAACGCCCACAACGGTACAGTCACCCTGCGGGCGGGGCTTCAATTGGGAGGCCCAAATGAAAAGGTAAAATATCAGAAATTGAAGGCTTTTTTTATTTTAAACGATTCATATAAACATCCGTTAAATCATATCACACGCAAATCATCAAAATCTTAACAGTATCCTACTATAATTCACCAAATGTCCCACAGTGATCGATACACTATGATCGTGATGATCGTGGTCGTGAATCGTGATCGATAATCGTGTTCACAATCGCTATGTCATATATACTCCCGATACGTGTTTCCTTCAGTTGAAATGGGTTAGAATTCTCCCAAGCAGGGATTCAACCCGTGTCCTTATAAAAGGTCTTTGTCCGAGGTCACCGAGTTCGATCGAGTCCGTGCAGCGATCGGTGCAGCCGTTTGTGCGGCACCCGGGAAAACAACATCGTCACAATGAGAACAATGAACGTTATGCGAATGCGAATGTTATGCGTGAGTCCAAACCCGAGAATGCTGGAGACTAAAGCTGAAATTGGGGAAACGAAATAGCCTATTTTACTCCTGGAGATCCCAGGATTATCCACCCAAAATATCGTTGAGATCGGTTCAGCAGTTTTAACGGTACCTTCGAACAGACAGATAGACAGACACACAGACGGACATTTGGTGAATTATAGTAATATTTCGAATGTTCAAAATGTCACCTATAACAGTTTTTTGCATGCTGCCATATCCTAGAAACCACTGATTCCTAGCAACATTGATTTGTAGTTTATTTAATTCTTATATTGTACTGTATTTACATAAAGATCTCATGAATGATATTTCTACTATTCGTATTGTATTTTACTAATTTGATTTGGTGTCGTTTTGTGATATTAAAGAAAACTTGTTTTAATCTACCAATTGTAGCTCCCTGTGCTAACATATGTCTGACTAGTTGTTGTAATCTATTGACAAGTTCAGAGCTGTGTGTGGTTGCTCTCACAGTCCTAATTATTACCCTGCGCTCGTGAAGCGAAAAGCGGGGTTAAGCATTCAGTGGCGTACGTGTGCTGTGTGCCATGTGCCGTACGTATGTGTGCCGTACATGTCTGCATTTTAAAAATTAATTTTCTCGGCAACCGTTGGTCCGATTGACACGAAATTTTACCAAAGAAGCGCCTCCGCCTATCTAATTTTTTTATTCATAATTATGACGTCATAGGTCACGTGGTACGGTCGCCATCTTGGAAAAAGGTTACACCTCTATATATCCGAAACCGCTCAATGGAAAAAATTGAAAGATGGCTCATTGTCAAGTACTCCCCATGGGGAATAAGATATTTTGATGGTGATGTCATCGGTGCCTTAATTATGACGACATAATTCGACAAGTACAATGCTTGATCTCATCAGTATGAATAAAACAAAAATTCCTCTGCAACTGTTAGTCTGATGGACACAAAATTTTCAGAATATATGCGGCTCCTCCTGTAGAATATTTTAATAATTATTATATCGTCATAGGTCACGTGGTACAGACGCCATCTTGGGAAAAATCCAAAAAAGTTGCATTTTCTTGCAACTCCGAAAAGGACCGGAATATCTCCGAAACCACTCCATGGAAAAAATTGAAACATGGCTCGTTGTCAAGTACTCCCCTTGGGGAATAAGATATTTAATGATGATGTCATCGGTGCCTTCATTATGACATCATAATTCGACAAGTATAACACATATCCGATCATTGTGAATTTATTTTCTCAGCAAGTTTTGGTCTGATGGGCACGAAATTTTCACCATAGGAGCGCCTCCTCATGTAGAATATTTTAATGATAATGTTGAGGTCATAGGTGATGGGGTACAGGCGCCATCTTGGAAAAACCGAAAAATGTTGCGCCTCTATATCTCCAAAACAGCTGCATGGAGAAAATTTAAACATGGCTCATTGTAAATAACTCCATATGGGGAACAGGTGTTGTTAACGATGACGTCATTGGTTCCCTAATTATGACGTCATAATTCGACAGGGACAATGCTTAGTCTGATCAGTTTGAAATGTATTGAGCATGATCTATGCAACAATTATATTAGAGAATATAAATTTATGATGTCATCGCTCACGTGGTCTGGTTTACCGCCATTTTCTGCAGCATCCATCACATCACCCTATTTAACACATTGCATTTGTTATTCATGCCTGTTGCTTGTTTGCCATTATAAAGTCATTAAAAACACCGTTTCCTGTTTGGAATTATTTTAACTTTTGTTTACCTGCCAGACAGGTAGACAGAGTAAAAATATGATCTCACTCCTCTCTGCGCATGTGCGATTTGAACTCATTCTGAGCCAAGGTAGGTAAAACTAGATGTTTGTCTTCCGATTTGTGTTCAAAATGTAACATTTCATTTAAATAAGTTGTTCCTCGATCATAAACTGATGAAACAGAGACGGATGGACACGAAACAATTGCTTAACCCTGCTTTTCGCTACGCGTGCGTGGGGTAAAATGGTTTTTGACAATAATAATTATCACTCGAGACCGATACTCTTTATAGAGCTCTGGGCATTACATGACGAGTCGAAAAATGTGTTCGGCTAAAACCAGTCCTTGGATGGGTGTGATGTGAATCTGCCATTTTAGCCCGGGGTGCCAGCGACAACTCGCTACCTCTTCACAAAAGACACTGTGGGATCTTTAATGACTACCAACAGCAAGTGAGGCCAGACAGGCCCTCTAGCTTACCGTCCATGACTGAATATGAAACAAGAGTGACTGTTTTATAACTGGATCATGATTCAAACTCAGACTGGACAACTCAAAGGTGAATGCACATTCCTCTCGTCTGGACTACTCTGCCGGCTCAGCTTGAACAACGTAATTGGTTAAAATGATCCATAAATATATAACTACACGAGAACCTTACCGAAGACTTTTGGATATTTCAACTGAGTGGACAACAATGTGGTTTCTAGACTGTCGCAACAAAGAAAGCTGTTTGTTACTTGCAAAATCGAAGATTTTTAGCTCTTATACGAGCCTCGATCTTGTATCCAAATGTTACGGTCTGTGACCTTTTTATTCTTCCTTCCCGCCCCTCCCCCCCCCCTCCCCTCCCCCCCTCCCCTCCTCACCACTCCCACCCCTCCCCTCCCCACCACTCCCCCCCCTCCCCTCCCCACCACTCCCCCCCTCCCCTCCCCACCACTCCCCCCTCTCCCCTCCCCACCACTCCCCCCCCTCCCCTCCCCACCACTCCCCCCCCTCCCCACCACTCCCCCCCACCACTCCCCCCCTCCCCTCCCCACCACTCCCCCCCTCCCCTCCCCACCACTCCCCCCCCTCCCCACCACTCCCCCCCCTCCCCTCCCCACCACCCTGTGAGTTAGACCAAGTGGTTTGGTCCATGTGTATAAAGCCTATGATTGGCTGTGGGGCAGGGGAGGAGCCAGGAAGGTGATTTAGAGTGGAGAGTGGCCATTTTGGAGAGTGGCTCATGGCGGCGAGTGGCTCATGGCGGAGAAGGGCTCATGGCGGAGAAGGGCTCATGGCGGAGAAGGGCGCATGGCGGAGAAGGGCTCATGGCGGAGAAGGGCTCATGGCGGAGAAGGGCTCATGGCGGAGAAGGGCTCATGGTGGAGAAGGGCTCATGGCGGAGAAGGGCTCATGGCGGAGAGCCTTTTCGGGTGTCGTAGAGTTTCCAGCTGCAATCTCTCCACCTGAAGGGTATGCCGGATCAACCCCCTGCAGCCGCCTCTCTACCTGAAGGGTGACTTTGATTGAACCCTTGCTGCCGTACCTCCACTGCCCTGGGGCCTACTGTTGGGCCTGCCTTGGGGCCTACTCGTGGACTTGCCTACTCCTACCCTCTCATGCGGGGCCTGCACTGGGGCCTACCACTGGGCCTGCCCTGGAGCCTACTGCTGGGCCTGCCTTGGGGCCTACTGCTGGGCCTGCCTTGGGGCCTACTCGTGGACTTGCCTACTCCTACCCTCATGCGGGGCCTGCACTGGGGCCTACCACTGGGCCTGCCCTGGGGCCTACTCGTGGACTTGCCTACTCCTACCCTCTCATGCGGGGCCTGCACTGGGGCCTACCACTGGGCCTGCCCTGGGGCCTACTGTTGGGCCTGCCTTGGGGCCTACTCGTGGACTTGCCTACTCCTACCCTCTCATGCGGGGCCTGCCCTGGGTCCTACTGCTGGGCCTGCCTTGGGGCCTACTCATGGACTTTCCTACTCCTACCCTCTCATGTGGGGCCTGCAGTGGGGCCTACCACTGGGCCTGCCCTTGGGCCTACTGTTGGGCCTGCCTTGGGGCCTACTCTTGGACCTGCCTACTCTTGGACCTGCCTACTCTTGGACCTGCCTACTCTTGGACCTGCCTACTCTTGGACCTGCCTTCTCTTGGACCCGCCTGCTCTTGGACCCGCCTGCTCTTGGACCCGCCTGCTCTTGGACCCGCCTGCTCTTGGACCCGCCTGCTCTTGGACCCGCCTGCTCTTGGACCCGCCTGCTCTTGGACCCGCCAGCTCTTGGACCCGCCGACTCTTGGACCCGCCTACTCTTGGACCCGCCTACTCTTGGACCCGCCTACTCTTGGACCCGCCTACTCTTGGACTGGCCTACCCTGGTTGTTCCCTCTCTTCTCCCTTCTTTGTTTTATGTGTAGGAAGAGATTTTTCACGTGATAATCCATAAATAAAGACAGTGTGATTGAAGGCTTGGCTTGGTGTGCTTCAGGCCGTAACACCAAAAAAAAAAAAGTATAATGGTCGGTTACGGTTGTTATTCACTCGAATTATTTATTAACAGACATTTGTTATTCACAAATTATTCTATTTGTATATTTGTTATTCAAATCGAGTTTGTTATTCACAGACAGTCTGTGTGTCTGTTTGTCACTGGCCTTCAGGTCACAATTATAAACTGATCGTCATGAAACTTCACCAAGTTGTAGAGGTCGTTGCAATTGAGAAGCCCATTGATTTTGAAGTCAAATGTCAAAGGTCATCTGGAGGTCGAATTTCTAAAATCGCCATGTCAAGTATATTGGTCGGTTGCGTTTGTTATTCTGTCTGTCACTGGCCTACAGGTGAATTCTAAACCAATCGTCATGAAACTTCACCAAGTTGTAGAAGTCATCACAATTGAGAAGTCTATTGATTTTGAGGTCAAAGGTCATCTGGAGGTCGAATTTCTAAAATTGCCATGTCAAGTATATTGGTCGGTTGCGTTTGTTATTCTGTCTGTTTGTCACTGGCCTACAGGTGAATTCTAAACCAATCGTCATGAAACTTCACCAAGTTGTAGAAGTCATCACAATTGAGAAGTCTATTGATTTTGAGGTCATAGGTCACCTGGAGGTCGAATTTCTAAAATCGCCATTTTTAATCCGATTGACTTGAAAATTTAACAGCATTTGCATAACGCCTCACTGAATTGGGAAACGAACTATTGTTGAGGTCAAACGGTCAAAGGTCAACTCAAGGTGACACTTCTACAATCATCAATTTTCATCTGAAAACTCGTCACTTTTCATCCTATTGACCCGAGCTTTGATCAATATCGTCAATTTTCATCTGGATAAAATGGACAATTTGATGGATCAATGGCAACCTTTTTTGGGGGAGGGGGGTCATCCTATTGACCCGAGCTTTGATCAATATCGTCAATCTTAATCTTGATGAAATGGACAATTTGATGGATCAATGGCAACCTTTTTGGGGGGTGGGGGGGGGGGTAGATTTTGCAAGTATCGTGCTCTGCATGACGGCTTCTTGTTTATTTTGTTGTTCAGCAATAGATTAGTTGATCTAGTATGGCCAAGTTGAGCTGTAAACAGGGTTGACCACGTTCCACAGTGCACTCTTATGTGCTGAATAGGAAGGGTGTAAGAAGCACCACCACTGCAAACAAACACAAACAGTTGAGGTTGTGATGCACAAACTGTTCTGTTCAGGAAATTATGTCTTTGGACAAAAAAATATCTTCCGTTCAGTGTACCTTAGTAAGAACATACAATTATTTTGTCTGATGTCCCATTCTGCTGCGCTAAAAATAAAAAAGCTTAATCCGAATGGCTAAGAGTTAAATTTCGAATTTTTTTTTCTATCAGTCGTACAATGGGATGTTTGTGCTGCCTTGGAAGCGATGCTCACTGGCTATGCCAGCCACGCATACATTTCATGATTGGCTAAGTTGAGTTCAATTTACCATTGCACTTGATTTCATTTCGCAGCCGCAACAAACAGCGATGTCAAGTTCGGCCGACGGCACAACTTCTCGTCAACACATGGAGGACAAAGATGTCAGTACGGAAAACTATGTGGTCCTCAAAAAGAAGATCACGCTGCTGAGAGGCATCTCATTCATAACGGGGACCGTCATCGGCGGTGGAATTTTCATTTCATCCAAGGGTATCCTGGAGAACACAGGAAGCGTGGGGCTCGCTCTCACTATCTGGGTGGTTTGTGGAATCGTCTCTTTCTTCGGTAAGACGCCAAATTTGTGTAAATTTAATGTTATTTTACTGAGTGATAGCAGCAAAAAAAAAAAAATTTTTTTTTGCCTTTAAAAGCTATTTGTAACTTAGCAGCTGAGCACAACATAGCAAAATGCTCGTGAACGATTAAAGGAGATTGTACATAATGTGTTACCATTCCATCATCAACTATGCTTTTAGCCTTTCAGTATGTGATGCTTTTGAACAAATATAGGTATGAATGATGACAGCATAATATGTTGTTCGAAATATCCATCGCCACACTCTGTCTACTTGTCCACTTGGAACATCTCTTTGGACATGTTCTTTTCTGGCCATCATTCTGTGCAGCCACAAAATTAGATAGGAAATGTATTCATATGAGTGGTGTTCCAAACATTATAGGAATGAGATACTCACAATTGTCCAAGAAATGTCACTTCTTGTAAACCTATCATTGTCATCATCACCCATGTACTAGACTCTTGATTGAGCGATCATCCTGCTGAAGCAGTTTCTTGGCAAGGACTATGCTGGGTGATTTGCCAGGAGTCAATCGGGGAAGGAATTTGGAATTTCTTCCAAATATTTGCGATAGGTCAACCATTGTTCGTGAAAGACTGGAATATTTCAGACTCACCAACGACCAGTTCTCACATACAGATCCTCCAGCTTAACGGCCTTCCGATGGATTGCGCAAACAACGGTGCATTTCCCTTCACGCGAAGACACCAGGGCAGCATTTTAAAGCTGGATGAAGATTTTAAAATGAATGTGCTTATGTCTGAGCTATCCTGTCAGCTAGTATCCCTAACTTAAGGTTCATCTGTGAAAAAATTTAAAAGAAGCTAATTTCAACTGATTTGGGTAGGTATGGGTATGGACAACTACCAAAAAAAAGTAAGGAGGGATAGGGGTTGGGGAAACCTTTTTATTAGAGGTCAAAGGTCATTGACCTCTGCCTAAATCATATAAAATTTTATTTCAGCAACAAAATATGGTATATAGATGATCTTGGTGTCAAAATGCACAGGATTACGAAAGAAGATGACATAGAATAATGACTGACCCATGGAACCAATTACTGACCTCCGAAAATGAGGTCAAAGGTCAAAAATAGACGTCTTATCACCAAAATATCATATCAAATATCATATTGGTAACAGTAACAGAATTATACCAAGATACAAACTAAATATGAAATGGATTCTTCACCACCAAAATACGAGGTTAATGGTCAAAATAAGCAGGGGGGGGGGGGGGGTAAAGTTAATTAGTGTCAAATAGTTTGTGTATGTAAAGTATATGTGAATTTATAATCAACAATTTGCAGAATACTACTCACAACTTAGAACTTACAGTATCTATCGGCAACAACAAATTAATAATACTCAGTCTGTTTCCTCTTCATCGCTACCAATTTCTCCTTCTGCATCTATGCTATCTGTTCCATTGTCGCAATGCCCACAGCACACTCCACATGCAGATACACACGACATGCGAGCTTTCATGCAGCTGCATCTCATTGTTTGACATTGCCTCTCCCCTTCCTTGCAGTTGCAACAAATTACTTTCAGAAGGTTGTCTGGCGCGATACCAACAGATAGCATTTTTGGTCTGAGTTTTCTGTTGGAATCTAACTCCCATCCTCTTCCTTTGGGATCAAGAATAGAGGTGTCAAGATGCTTCCATACCACAACTTGAAGATGGACACGAAGGGAATGTTGAGCTGTTGCATCTTCCGCTGGTGGTAGGTGGTCAGGATCGATTTTGCCCTTGGCTGCTTGCTTCTTGAACTTCATGTAGCGAGACTTTTCTAGGGGAGTATCCCCACAGCCATATGTGATCTGCATGGCTTTTAATCCAGCTGTTCGAATTATGGAGTCGGTTGAAGTGGGACTTGTGAATGCAGTAATGACACTGGCGTGTCATTTGTCATTTGTCAATGACACTGTCATCATGTCAAAACGAATTTTCTTCAAAATGAATTGTTTAAATGTGTGTAGGACTGCGTTTATTTCAAAATGACCCGCTTATAAGCCTTGACCAACTGTTGAATGCCTCTTTTGAAATGTGAATATTTGAATGTATTTCACATTGTGACATACTTTACTATTCCGCAGTACCCCATATTACAAGGAACTTAACAAATATGTACATGTATGTATATTGTATTAATATACTTACATTGCATTGTCCTGGAACATTGTACATGGAACAGTAGCATTTATTATGATAGACAGCCTCTTCCGCTACAAGATCTGCCATTCCTTCCAAGCGTCCTTTCACAGCCATTCCAAGACTATCTTTTCTTTCACTTGCGATTCTCAGAAGTGATTTCTTTAGCGTCATAGTTGATGCTCGATGTATGGTCTGCTGTCTATCAGGATGTCTTTCATCAAAATGGATGTCCTCATTGCATATGAAACATCTTTCACTGTACGGAAATCGAGTAGAACCCTGGCCTGAAAACATTACATGAAAACATGGACAAAGTTAGTTGCCATCCCATGTAAATCACCATACTAACTTCAAACATTCAAAATTCAAACAAAATAACATAAAACAGGTATGGGCTTGGAATCTTAATGAAATTTACATGAATCAAGTAAAGAATTACTTTATCTTACCATCAACTTTGTCATCATTTACTGCTTGAGACACCTTTTGTCGCTTTGGTCTTGGCGCATGCTCTTGCTCCTCAACATCTGGCTCCTTTTGCATGAAAAGGGTTCGGCATCTACGATGGACTGTCATAGGAGTGTTGCTACTCCATTTTTGTTCCAATCGCTCCAATAATGAAGAGTTGTTGATAAGTCTACACTGCTCTATTAGATTCTCATATCCCTTTCTGTACAACCTCTGTAGCTTTCCTGCTTCTGAAAAGTCCTCACTACATATTTCACATATATCCATCCTGGTAATTTTGTTATTTTACAGTATTGTTCCAAAGGCCTCAGGGAACTTTTGGGACATCTCACTGCACTGGGGTAGTCAAGGTACATGTAGGCTAGCTAGGTTTTCTCAGTAATCACTCCTGAAACAAAGACAAAACAAAGACTTCATTCATGCAATATATAGTGTTTTAGTCTAGGGTCAATGACATTTGATCCCAAGAAAGGTAATTTCCCCCTCCCCCTCTGCTCTTGGAATAAATAATAACCCCCATATCCACCACGTAAGTTGAAATTAACCTCTTCGGTTTTTTTTTTGCTCATTTTTATATAATATGGTAATTTTCCTGTTATAAATATGACATTTTAGTGATAAAACAGCTTTTTTGACCTTTGACCTCATTTTCAGAGGTCAGGATTTGGTCCCAAGGGTCAATAATTATCTTATGTCATCTTCTTTCGTAATCCTGTGCATTTTGACACCAAGATCATCTATATACCATATTTTGTTGCTGAAATACAATTTTATATGATTTAGGCAGAGGTCAATGACATTTGACCTCTAATAAAAAGGTTTCCCCAACCCTTATCCCTCCTTACTTTTTTTTGGAAGTTGTCCATACCCATACCCACCAAAATCAGTTGAAACTAGCTTCTTTTAAAATTTTTCACAGATTGGCTAATATATGGCTAATTTAGGGTTACTAAGCCCTTTAAACATATAAGAAGATGTAGTTATTTGGGTTGTTGATGTATGTGAAAAATCCATACACATTAGGATAACAGAATCGAATGTGTTGTGCTCTCAAGTGATGTCTAAAAGAGAGGCTTTACTTTTTTTGTCAACATCAGTCACAGGGTGTGAAATAATTCGTCATGTACTATATTATTTCCAGGGGCCATGTCTTATGCCGAACTTGGCACCTGCATTAAGAAATCTGGAGGTCATTATACCTACATCCTGGAGGCATATGGACCCCTACTTGCCTTCCTCCGTATCTGGGTAGAAATCATTATTATAAGGTACGTGCATGATTGTTCGAAATATTAATCCACATCTTATAATTATTACTGTGATTTTCAAACATAAACGGGTGGCATGTTTGATGGTTCAAGCAATGTCGTTTTGAAGGTTTGGATGCCAAACAGCGATGAGATGGCAAAAGGGATTGTGAAGTCATGGGATGTGTTTTTCTGATCATTGAAAAGGAGTTTGGTGTGAGATTGTTGTTTTGTTTTCTTGTTATTTACCCTGGCCGTATCTCAGGCTCTGCCATGGACCATAGGTCCAAAATGAGTGAGAGGGGCCAGAGCCCCAACTCACGGGAACAATAGTTTGGGCAGGAAATTGAAACTAGGAACAATTGTGTTGTGAAAGACAATGTGGGTCCTCTGACATCCACCAGAAATCAATGCTGACAGATGGGTCCCCAGCTTACCATTCCAGGCGAGGTATGGCGCACTTCATGGTGCAATGCCCTGCTTGTGAAGCACCTCCCCGAAAGTTTGTAGTGGGGTCTAGAATTGAACACAGATTAGATTGCTCAGACTGAAGTGTGTGCGCTCTGTGGCAACCTGTTGATTCAGCATATGTTAATGTCGTCTGTAGTTCCACTGCTACATCCTTGTACACTAGATGCGGAAGATTTTTTTTTTTTTTTTGTTTCAACTCATCATCTATTGAAATGCCCACTGGAACCGACTGATCACTGGATTATTGTCCCCCGTCGCACCGCGGAGCGAAAGGGGGACTATGGTTTTCCCGTCCGTCCGTGCATGCGTGCGGGCGTGCTTGAGTGCGTACGTGCGTAAGCGAAGGACCGCATTCGAATTTGGTGTGTGGGTGCAACGCACGTCAAAATCCAAGATGGCCGCCGCCATGTATGTCTGACGCCATGTATGTCTGAAACTTGTGAGCAGAATATCTTGAAAAATAAGCGAAGTACCAACTTCTAATCTGGTGTGTGGGTGTACCTAGGCATAAGGAAGAAAGCTATTGAAAATTGGGTCGCCACGTCAAAATCCAAGATGGCCGCCACCATATATATGTCTGAACCTTGTAAGCGAAATATCTTGAAAAATAAACGAACTACTAACTTCTAATCTGGTGTGTGGGTGTATCTACGCATAAGGGAGAATCCTATTGAAAATTGGGTCGCCACGTCAAAATCCAAGATGGCCGCCGCCATGTATGTCTGAACTTTGTGAGCGGAATATCTTGAAAAATAAACGAACTACTAACTTCTAATCTGGTGTGTGGGTGTATCTAGGCATAAGGAAGAACGCTATTGAAAATTGGGTTGCCACGTCAAAATCCAAGATGGCCGCCACCATATATATGTCTGAACCTTGTGAGCGAAATATCTTGAAAAATAAACGAACTACTAACTTCTAATCTGGTGTGTGGGTGTATCTATGCATAACGGAGAACGCTATTGAAAATTGGGTCGCCACGTCAAAATCCAAGATGGCCGCCTTGCGTCTTCCACTTTGTCAACTCGCATCACTTCACCGACGGGGGACCTAGGCGTAACGCTTGTTTAGCACTTGAGGTCTTCGGGTCTTGAGTTTGAGCCCCTGCCGTGTCGTTGAATTACACCAGGTGGGTTGACTCAGCTGGAAATAGGAGCACTGCATCAGCGGCACAGCCACGCTTCCAGAAAATGATGCAACTAGCAGACACCGTCTGAATATGAAACACCAACTGGATTATTTCAGTAATTGGCTTGTGATCCAGAAGATTCAGCAGAATCTAGTCAATGGTTTCAGCATTTAATAAATGTCACGGTACCCTGAGGTGCCTCCAACAGTTTATGCTCCTGTGAGCCATTTTGTTCAATTTTTTTTGCAAAAGGTGAAAATCATTTTGAAAATTCTGAAATTAAATCCAAATATGAATAGTTATGTTAAAACATAATACCGTTTGAAATGATCACCCGTTATCACTGTTTTATACAGCAACTATACAGTACAGGTAAAATAATCGAATTTAGAGAAAAATAAATAAATATAATATCTCTTAAATTTCTTTCTTCTGAAAATATATTTAGGAGCAAAATCAAACAGAAGTAGTCTCAGCATTTTAGAACTATTTTTAATTGTGTAATTTAATGCACAACAAGAAAGAGCAATCAGAGATTGCAGATCCTCACCAGGATGGGTTTATGTGGTGTATTTTGTGTGATGTTTATTAGCTGCTGTCTTTGTGCAGTTTATTGATGACGTGGATTTCTGTTCAATCCAATATGCCTGCCAAACCACGTGACGTGATCAATTTAATTCTCCCATACAATTTTTTGTGTGGATCACACTCAAATTTCAATCTGTTCGGATCAAGCGTTCTACTTGTCAAATTATGATGTCATAATGAAGGCACTGATGACATCATCATGAATGTATGTTGTTCCCCATGGGGAGTATTTGATAATAATGAGCAATGTTGCAAAAAAAAATTCCATGACGCAGTTTTGGAGATATGGAGGTGCAAAGTTTTTGTTTTTTTCCAAGATGGCACCCTTACCACGTGACCTATGACATCATAATTATCATTAAATAATTGTACAGGAGGAGGTGTTCTAATGGTGAAAATTTATTGGCAATCGGACCGTTGCAAAGAAAAGCATACTCACCTTCTGTGCCGACAAACAAACGGACCAAAATGCAATACGCGATGAGAAAGTATTTATTCAGTACACCTGTACATTCATTCATTCAGTATGTACATTCAGTACCCAAGAAAGAAAGTGATGTATTCAGTACACCTCTCCTCGTGAGGGTAATAACTTTTCTTTCTTTTACTTTTTGGTGAGGGTGGTTTTAGGGAATGCTTTCATTTCATTGTGAGTACGAGCAGAGTACCCGCCCTACGGGCGACCCTCTGGGCATTCTTGTTCCAAGCGTACAACACATTTTCTGCCATCTCTTATTGTAGGATATTTTCTGCTGATACAACTGATTTGACTTCGATTTCTTAATTATTTCCTTTGGTAATATTGCTGGATCGCTGTTCAACTTAAGTGGCCTTGGTTTTTGAGGCATCTCAATTTTCCAGAGAAAACAAACATCAACCGTCACCCTCGGTAACAACACCCACGACCAAACCACATTTACCTCCTCCCCCTCCCCCTCCCCCTCCCCCTCCCCCTCCCCCTTCCACCATCTATTCACAAATTCCCATCAATCATCACCCTAGCTAACAATACCCACGCCAACCCCACACCACTCTTTCCTCCCCTCCACCATCTCTTCACAAACTCCCATCAACCTTCACCTGAGCTAACAATACCCGTACCTCCTCCCCCCCCCCCCCCCACCATCTCCTCAAAATCCACCTTCAACCGTCACCCTAGCTAACAATACCCACGCCAACCCCACACCCCCCCACCCTCCCCTCCACCAACTTCTCAAAATCCCCTTCAACCATCACCCTATTTAACAATACCCACATCTCCCCCCCCCCCCCCACCCTCCCCTCCACCATCTCCTCAAAATCCCCTTCAACCATCACCCTCGCTAACAATACCCACATCTCCCCCCCCCCCCCCCCCACCCTCCCCTCCACCATCTCCTCAAAATCCCCCTTCAACTGTCACCCTAGCAAACAACACCAACGACCAAACCACACTCACCTCTTCCCCCCTCCGCCCGCTTCCACCATCTCCTCAAAATCCCTCTTCAACCATCACCCGAGCTAGCAATACCCACGACAACCGCACACCCCCTCCCACCCTCCCCTCCACCATCTCCTCAAAATCCCCCTTCAACCTTCACCGAGCTAGCAATACCCATGGCAACCCCACACCTCCCCCGCCAACCTCCCCTCCGCCATCTCCTCAAAATCCCCCTTCAACCATCAACCTAGCTAACAATACCCATGACAACCCCAGACCACTCTCTTTCCTCCCCTCCACCATCTCTTCACAAACTCCCATCAATCGTCACCCTAGCTAACAATACCCACGACAACCCCACACCACCCCACCCCCCCCACCCCCATCTCCTCAAAATCCACCTTCAACTGTCACCCTAGCTAACAATACCCATGACAACCCCACACCACTCTCTTTCCTCTCCTCCACCATCCTCTCACAATCCCCCATCAACCATCACCCTAGCTAACAATACTCATGACCATCCCACACCATCTCTCTGTTCAACTTAGGTGGCCTTGGGTTTTGAGGCATCCCAATTTTCCAAAAAAACAAACAAACCATCAACCATCACCCTAGCTAACATTACCCACGACCGACCTATACTCTCTTCCTCCCCCCCCCCCCCCCAGCTGCCCCTCCACCATGCCCTCACAATCCCCCTACAACCATCACCCAAGCCAACAATACTCACGACCACCCCTCACCACCACTACACAGTCCCCCATCAGCTATCTCTGTAACTAACGATACTCACGACCACCCCACACCATCCCCCAACAACCATCACCCAAGCTAACAATACCCACGACCAACCCACACATCCCACCCCCTCCAACATCCCCAATCATTATCGGAATCCGAGCAGCTCGGAATGCACTGTCTCTATGTACTGTCGCCAGCAGGATCACAGCGAGTTCACAATGTGATGTCACTGGCAAACTCGAAAATCGACACTCTAGGGCTTTTTTCGGCACTTTGTGATTCAGAAATAAAATAAAATCCCCTTCAAATTAGACTGTGATTGATTGTCAATGGTTTTCAGAAGAAATAAAAATTTGGTTCCCCTTTAAGGGTCTTTTTGGTATTTTGGGTGTTTTGGTCTTCAGGGTCTTTAAGGGTATTTGGGTCTTTTGTGTTTTCTGGGTCTTTTGGGTCTTCGAGGCCTTTTGGGTCTTTGGGGTATTTTGGGCCTTTGGGGTCTTTTGGGTCTTTTGGGTCTTCGGGGTCTTTTCAGTCTTTTAGGTATTTTGTGTCTTTGGGTCTTTGGGGTCTTTTCAGTCTTTTAGGTATTTTAGGTCTTTTGGGTCTTTTGGGTCTTTGTGGTCTTTGGGGTCTTTTCAGTCTTTGAGGTATTTTAGGTCTTTGGGGTCTTTTGTGTCTTTGGGTATTTTGGGTCGTTGGGGTTTTTGGGGGTCTTTAGGTCTTTTAGGTCTTTGGGGTCTTTTGTGTATTTGGGGTGTTTTGGGTCTCTTCAGTCTTTGGGGTATTTTGGGTCTTTGGGGTCCTTTCAATATTTCGGGTCTTTGGGGTCTTTTTGGTCTTTGGGATCTTTTGGGTATTTTCAGTCTTTGGGGTATTTTGGGTCTTCAGGGTCTTTTTAATATTTTTAGTCTTTGGGGTATTTGGGGTCTTTTCAGTCTTTGGGTATTTTAGGTCTTCAGGGTCTTCGGGGCCTTTTGGGTCTTTTGGGCCTTTTGGGTCTTCGGGGCCTTTTGGGTCTTCGGGGCCTTTTGGGTCTTTGGGGCCTTTTGGGTCTTTGGGGTCTTTTCAGTCTTTGGGGTGTTTTGGGTCTTTTCAGTCTTTTGGGTATTAGGGGTCTTTTGGGTCTTTGGGGGTCTTTGGGTCTTTTTAGTCTTTGTGGTATGTTCAGTCTTCGGAGTATTTTGAGCCTTCGAGGCCTTTTGGGTCTTTGGGGTCTTTTCAGTCTTTGGGGTATTTGGGGGTATTTGGGGTCTATTTAGTCTTTGGGGTCTTTTCAGTCTTTGGGGTCTTTTCGGTCTTTGGGGTATTTTAGGTCTTCGGGGTATTTTGGGGTATTTCGGGTCCTTTGGGTATTTTGGGTTCTCGGGGTCTTCTCGGTATTTTGAGTCCTCGGGGGGTATGGCGGGAGGGGGTCTTTTGGGTCTGCTGTGTACCTTAGGTTAAGTATTTCAGGTTACATTTGTGGGTGGAGTCGTCAGCTGTCCAACCAATGGGTGAATCCCAAACCCCTTTTCCCCACTCCACTTCCCCCCACAATCCCCCTTCAACTGTCACCCTAGCTAAAAATACTCATGACCACCTTACCCCCCTCCCCCATCCCATCACAATCCCCCATCAGCCATCAACCAATGGGTGAAGTGCGGACATACATACATACATACATACATACATACATACATACATACATAGATACATACATACAAACACTTGCTCCATTATATATAGATTTCAGTACACATGTCGTTGTCCTGGGAGCATTGAGAGTCATTGCAATATGTTGACTGGTATCACATGTTGACGAGACCATTTGGGACAGGAAGATTCCATTCCCTGAAAGCTACTGGTGAGCTCGTTGGGTTGTTACTGACAATGGGATAACATGGTGATTCCCCAGGTGATTCTTCTGAGATTATCACAACTTCCAGAAGCTTAGAATCCAAACTATTAATAAGGCAGCCATGAGTCAGATTTGAACCAGCACCCTCCATGAGGCCAGGTAATGTCCTCACCAATACCACGTTACAATAATCCTCCTGTGTCACTAAAGCTCCATTCACTGTTCATATATAGTGCCCTCCATACGTATTGAAATAGTGAAGTCAAATTTGTTATTATTGCTATTATACTCAAGAAATCTGGATTTGAAATCAAAAGATGAATGTGAGGCAAGAGTACAGAAGGTCAGCTTTTATATATTGGTATTTCTATGCATATGTTTTTTTTACCATTGCAAAACAATAGAGCTTTATATATTCAGTCCCCCCCCCCCCCCCCCCCCCCCATTTTAGGTAAGCATAAATATATGAACAGATCACTGACAGGTGTTTCTTGTTGCATTTATCGATCATACATAAAAGAGCTGTGAATGTCTTGTGATTTTGCCTTTGGAGTCAGTAGGCATAAACCAACAATAAGAACAGACAACTGTCTATGAAAGAAAAGTAAGCAAATTTGGAAGCTGGAAAAACAGAAGAATTTAATTAGAACCATAGCACAAAAATTGGGAAGAGCAAATACAACAATTTGGAATATCTTGAAAAGGAAAGAAACCACTAGTGTACTTAGCAATAGACAACGGCCAGGTCGGCCAAGAAAACCTGGCTGCCATTGACGGTGCTCTCTGGCCCACTGCAATTGGCGCTGGCAGTGTTGTCTGGTCAGGCATGGCTTTCTCAGGGGACGCCTGGCACGATAGCCTGCTTGAACCAGTCGTTGGTTGACTAGCCTTCTGGATACAGGCACATTTGTCAGTTGCTGCCACTCAGCCCTAAGCCGATTAGCTGACTTGGTACGGCCATTGCGGACTAACCGGTGCAGCTGGCGATCATCCCTCCTTGTGGTTCTGCGGGGACGTCCTGGCCTCGGTATTGGAGTAGGGACACCCCTCTGAGCATTTCGTTTCAGGATCTTTGACACCTGACCTTGAGTGATGCCATACTGCCGAGCAATAGCATGCTGTTTCATGCCGTAATTTTGTAAAGCCACGAGCAATAGCAAGCCACATGACAAACGGCATTGTCGAGTTGACGGACCATCTTCAGAGGAAGCGGCAATAACTTTTGGAGATGTGCAGCAGTTGTTTTCCACTAGTACAGAACGCAACAACCCTTGTATACCCGACTGTGAAGCCAATCATCAAATGCACCTGTCCGTACATTTTGCCACGCCACCTGTGATATAATCCTGTTGTTGACTTCTTGCTGCGACAGACAATCAGTGACATGGTTCTTTTAACAAATAAATCACCAAAGTGTAAAAGAAACTCACCAGATTGATATACTGAGTTAAGAAAGTAAACCCAAGTCAAGAAAAAAAAAAATTCCATATTAAATGCCAAGTCTGTATATACACACACACACACATATATATATATATACAGTATATATAATTATATATATATATATATATATACATATATATATATATATATATATATATATATATATATATATATATATATATATATATATATATATATATATTCACGACATCCATTTTTCCATTCTCCAACCTATAGCTTTGTCTTTAAAAAACTCAACGTTTCGGCCAGCAACCCAGCGTGCGCTGGGCCTCCACTAGCCTTCATCAAGAGAAGTTCCCTTGTTCACCTCCTCCCAGATATACCTGGGGGGAGGGGTGGGCCTAGTCTATCAACCAATCACAAAGCTGTGTTGCGAGACCTCGTGACTATAGACCCATGATCGGCTTATGTTGCAAGTGTTTTGTGTGTGTTTGAGCGGTGTATTGTGTTTTGTTGTCCTTGTTGCCTATGTCGGCTATGTCCCACTTTGTCTTTGTCCTCCTCCCAGCATCGGTGTCTCTCTGGTGTATTTATGCATGAGAGGTCTGTTTGCCTGTAACGCCACAGTCTCCTCTGTCAACGATGCCCTCGTTTGGCCAGTGTGCCAGGCCTCCAGTATTCGCCTCCTGGCCCGGTTCGGGGATGCCGCCAGCACGTTCACATTGTCCCATAGAGGAATATGGCCCGCCCTTATTCCATGCTTGGCGATAGCAGATCTTTCTTGGTGATTACACTCAAAGGCCTTGTGGTGTTCATTAACGCGCTCGCCTAAGGTTCTTCCAGTCTCGCCTATGTATTCTCCACCACAGTCACATGGAATGGTGTATACCACACCTGTGCAATCATTCTTTTGTCTTTTGTCTTTGACCTTGGTCAGTGCACGTCTCAAGGTGTATATAGGTTGGTAGTTAAACCTCACCCCGACCGGTCTCAAAATCCTGCCAATCCTTTGAGCTACTCCTGGCACAAATGGTAGCACACAGAAGCCATTAGGTGGACACTGAAACAGTTTCTGATTGATGCATACTTTTACAGGAATTTTAAGTTGAGTTATGAATACCCTGCAATGCAGTTATGAATACCCTCAATACCCCGGTAATGTAAGACGTTAGTGTAAGACCATATGGGGAAAATTCGATGACCATGAGCTACCCATAAATATTATTCAATTTCACGTTTATTTCACCAGCAGTGTTTTTTTAGTTATTGGAACAGTTCTGGAAGGTGAGAACATGACATTTCAAAAGAAAGAATTGTGGACCACCCTAATATATATATATATACACAGAAATACCAAGAAATAAAATCTGACCTTCTGTACTCTTGCCTCATATTCATCATTTGATCTCAAATCGAAATTTCTTAAGTATGTAGCAATAATATATTTGGCTTTACTGTTCCAATACTGTGCAGGGCACTGTATTCTCATAATTGTGATGCAGTTGTGGAGATGGGGCGAGCCTGCAAATCATGTTTTGAAGAATGCCCTGTTAGTCATTGCTGTCCACACAATTTATAAGAAAGTTTAACGTCATTTCCCTGTGGGAGGATGAAATCTTCAACAAATAAGTGTTTATTTCCAAAATGCAATAAAAAACCTGCTCTTGATTTTGTCAAATATCACGACCTGAACTTTGTCATAAAAACATGATATTTTCGCTGCAAAAGCACAGTATCCACTTTGTGCTTCAGTTCAGAAATGTTGTCTCCATTCTAAATTACAATAAGCACCATCCGATCTTTTTCACAAACCACAATGTATCCACTCATTGATTGATTCAATAATGCTTTCAGTGGATAGGGAAAAAGTTGGATTCAAAGCTTGTGCACAATGGTAATTTCTGTCACCATGGTAAATCTAAAACGTGCAATAAATGGTGATCACAATGAAGGAGGCAAGAAAGCATAATGTTCTCAATTTCGAAAATAAATTGATTCATCATGTAATTGAAAGGGGATTCTGCCATGAAGCATGAACTCAAACTAATGATGTCATCAATGCTGAACGTGATGAGGCAGACTGTATTATTCAAGAACATGACAAAGAGTTGGATGCGATGTGGAAACCAAGGCTTTTAAGATTATTGGAATCTCCCACGATGAAGCTCAATCTATTGAACTATCACTTCGCCATTGCATACAGGTCGGTGGTCTCTGCATTCAACCACATCCTTTCTGATCTTGTACCCCCTGCTCTTCCTGTGCTTTCCCCTCTCTCTCCCCAGGTTTCTGCAGGGCTCACACAATCCACCATCAAACCCTTTCTGGTGAAACTACCTAAATCCAGGATCACTGTTCACCTCCACTCATTTGTTCCTCTTTTTCCCCACCTGTGGAACCAACTTCCACATTCTCTTCAATCTCATTCTTCCATCCAGATCTTCAAGACAGCTGTTCGCCACCATCTGTGAAAATCTGAACCAGAATAACATTAAGTTCCATGATTTCGCAAGATGTCGTGGACTTTGGGTGGCTGGTTCATGGTTTCAGCGTCCACAGCCACATCGCTGGACTTGGTATTCCAACGCTGGTGGTGTGGCAAAGGAGATTGACCATGTGCTCATTGATGGTCGCTCCAGAACTGTAGGGTTTACCAGAGTGCTCAGTTCCTCAATACTGATCATAGGCTTGTTGTAACAACTCTGAAGTTTCAGCTCAAATCCAAGAGAAACTACCATCCCAGCCTAGGCTGGATGTTCTCAAGCTTAAGGATAAGAGGATATCTGAGGTGTTTGCCAACTGGATGAGTGGGGACCTTGGGAGTCTGGGTGTTTTTGGGGGATCCTAAAGAGTTGTGGAGAGCCTTCAAGACTACCATCCTTGATGCTGCCAGTGGTTGTCTTGGAACCCACCTTCAGGCAAGGAGTAACTTTGTCTCCCAAGGGACATTGACAGAGTACCATTGACCATTGACCAGAGTCACATGGCCAGGCTTAATGGCAGAACTGAGCTGTTTGTTCAGACAGCTGAGGCATAAAACTGTACGTTTGCTGAGGGTGTACAAGGAGGACTATGTGCGAGTAATCTGTGAAAGGGTAGGGCATCACCTGTGGTCAAATGATTCTCGCGCTGCTTAGAGGAATCCGTCCATTGCGGTCTTCAAAGCCTGACCCTCGACGTACTGCAGTTAGAGCGGAGGGTGGTGAGCTCTTGACAGAGGAAACTGAAGTGAAGGCCTGCTGGGCCGGTTACTTTGAATGGCTGTACCAGCCTGAACCACCAGCTGTTGAGTTGGGTGTCAGGGGTGTTACTATCCCTATTGATGACCCTCCGATCAACTGTGAACCGCCTATGTTTGCGGAAACACAAGCTGTGATGAACCAATTGAAAGTCGCAAAGCTCCTGGGATTTGTGGCATCCATGCTGAGCTTCTCAAGGCTGGTGGAAATGCTGTACTCAATGTGCATGCAGTTCTGTGCTCTGTTTGGAGCACAGGCATCATTCCAACTGATGAGAAGAGGGGCCTTGTTGTCCTTCTCTGGAAAGAGAAGGGTGATCGCCAGGACTGCAACATCTACCAAGGAGTGATGCTGTTGCCGGTGCCGGGCAAGGTCTTTGATCGGATAATTATTGCTGGGGTCTGCCACCATCTACTTGAACACCAGCACCCAGAGAAGTCTGGCTTTACACCAAAGAGGTCATCATTTGACCATATCCTTGCTCTTTTGTCCTCACCGAACGCATGCAAGAGTTTCAGCAGGGGCTGCTTGCAGCCTATGTTGATCTCTGCAAAGCATTCAATTCAGTGAATTGCGATTCCCGCTGGAGGATTCTCGGTGTTCGTGAGGTGCCACCAAAACTGATAAATCTGATTTTGAACTATACTCTGCTATTGAGAGTGCTGTGCGGTGATGTGGTTCCATTACTGACTTATTTCCAATTATTACTGGAGTTCGTCTGGGGTGTGTACTGGCCACAACACTTTTCAGTGCTTGTTAGGACTGTATTACGGAGAGGATGTTGGAGAGATCATGCTGCGGTACATTGTTTGGTAATGTCAAGATCTCTGACCTTGATTTAGCAGATTATGCAGTCATCTTTACAGAAACTCCAGATAACCTCATGGGGGCCCTCCAGGTGCTGAATGAGGAGTCAGAGCCACAGGGATTATGGGTCTTCTAAGTCAAAAATATGATCCAGGCTTTCAAAGACATATTGGATGCTGCTATTCTGTCTGTACCTGTCTGGTGAGTATTTTGAGGTCACAGAGATTCACTTACCTTGGCAGTGATATTCATGTCTCCGCATGTTGTGAGCCAGAGGTCAATAGACGTCTGGGTCGGGCATTCAGTGTCATGGATTCACTGGATCATGGGGTGTGGTGCTGTCGGTACCTATGCAGGAGGACAAAAGTCCGAGTCCAAGTCCTTGGTACTTCCAATGTTGCTCTACGGGTGTGTGACTTAAACTCTGACCAAGGATCTGAGATAAAGACAACTCCTTTGGTACCAGGTCTCTAAGGAGAATCTTTGGCTATCGCTGGTGTTACGGCCTGAAGCACACCAAGCCAAGCATTCGATCAAACCGGCTTTATTTATAGGTTATAACAATCAAAGTCTATTCCTATACATAAAGAAAGAGGAAAGAAAGAAGGAAGAAGAGAGGGAAAAACCAGATTAGGCCAGCACGAGAGGAAAGGAGTAGGCAGCCAGGGCTGGAGGGTGCTGCTCGTGTAAAGGACCGGAGTGACCTGAGGGAACCCCTCGGAATCCGGTCAGTCCCAAGGGAGGACCTACATTCTGGTGGTCCTGAAGATGTCAGAAGAGGAGAGACCCAGACGATGAGGACGTGAGGGGTACTGTATCCTCCCGTATCAACTCGAGGCCAGGTCGGGGATCTGAACTGGAGGAGCTGCAGCGAGAGTTTGAATAAGCACGGCATTCAAGGCAGGCCCCACAATAGGCCCCAAGGCAGGCCCAGCGGTAGGCCCCAATGCAGGCTCAGCGGTAGGCCCCAGTTCAGAAATATGGCAGCGATTGTTATTTTATCGTCGATGCGTTATTGTTTGTTTCTAGTTCGTTTTGGTTTGAATTTCCTGTAACTCGTAATTAATCATTTTCTGTTTGCACCGCGTGTGCGGCCTTGTACCCTGAGGCTTCCCCTGTCGGTAAACTTCGCTGTATTGCTTGCCCTCCCACAGATCTCTCGATGTCCCTGCTCTCAAATGTTGTGTTTGTGTCCTTCCCACTCTCTCCTCATCTTGTCTTCTGCTCCCCTTATTATATGTTTTATGTGTCGGTTTGACTTTTTGTGTGATTAATGTTAGCTCTTTCACGAGCCTCGATCTTGTATCCCCCAAAAAAAGGAGTTCGATCAAAGTCAACCTTCAGGTAAAGAGGCGGCCGCAGGGGTTTGATCAGGTAGAGAGACTGTGGCTGGAAACTCTACAACACATGAAAAGGCACTCTGCCATGAGCTGGTCCGTCCCCTGCCCCACAGCCCATCAAAGGCATTATACCCGTGGGCCGAACCATTTGGTCTACCTCGGGGGGGGGTGGGGTGGGGGCGGTTATAGGAAGAAGGCGCATCAGAGAGAAAAGAAAGGTCACATACCGTAACACTAGTGAGACTGTGTGACCAACAAACGTTTGCTTTGAGAGACTCGGATGAGATTTGTTACTGGTATAGATCATGAGCATCAAATGTGGCTATACGGATATGTGGCTCATTTCCTAACGCTGTTCCTGCTCACCAGATTATTTCAGGGAGGGAGCCTCATGAATGGAAGAGGCCAATGGGCCAACCACATGCCTGGTATTTGCAGCAGGTTTATCGGCATCTCAAGGAGGTGGAGATGGACCACTGGACCAGGCATGATGGGGGATGGACCTGGGGGATGGCCAGGTAGAGGCCATTGGAGTACCGGCGGAAAATTATTGTGGCAACACGCTGCTCCAGCAAACGCTCCCATATCTGACCAGGCCTGAATAGCTAGGGAGAGACACTAAGGAGGCAGGACATCCTGTGGAATGAAGAATCATGTTAAACAGATGATGTCTGGTAACACCGGCCTGGATTGAGATTTCTCTCAGGTTATAGCGGAGTCCTCGGATGTGTGAAATCCACAAAGTTATGAACAGGGGAGGAGACGTTGGGATGATGCAGGATGGGGGGGAAGGTTTCGCTTCAGTATGTTCTGCAATGAGATGGAGGCATTTGCCATTGCAGAATCTTCCCTATATGTTCATATTTTAATTTATGCCACGTGACACACTGACTCGACAGAACACTGCATTGTGTGGAAAAGGCTAATTAATTCGTCCAGTTGATGAAGCCATTTTGACACAAACAATCTTGTTCGTGACTATTGCTTTTAAAATGTTGAAAATCCAAGTGACCATTGCACACTGGCCTTTTCGGGTACTGGTCTAGGGGGGCTGCTGTGCCACTGATGCACTTCCCCTTTACCATCTAGCTGGTACTCATTTTGCCAACCTCAGAAGGATGAAAAGCTGAGTCGATCCGGCTGGTGCTAATTCAACGGCTTTACAATAGCTTGAACTCAAGACCCTTAAGATCTTAAACCTCAACCTTTAAGCCAACACCAAGCTTGGTCCATGGTAATGCCCTGTGGGCATCTCAATCTCTCAGTTCTTTGAAGTATTGTGTGTGTGTGTGTGTGTGTTTGTCTGTTCGCTCACTTATACTTGCCTACAGGACACAATTTTAAACCGATCTTCACGAAACTTTACCAAACGGTAGAGCTCGTGGTCCGACAAAATCCTAAATATTTTTGGGGTCAAAAGGTCAACATAGGCCACATAGGTCAACACCAGGGGATCTTTAACATCCACCAACAAATGCTGGCAGACAGGACCCACATTTAACATTCATCCAATGGACGGCAAACACATTGATGATTCATTCACCCGTCCTGTGAAACACCGGGATGACAGATTATAGCTGGGTATGGAATCGGGATTCAAACGCAGACTACACAGCTTGGAGGCAAGTGTGCGTACCTCGAGGCCACCCTTTCAGCCCAGAAGCTTCAGGTGACGAGTGCTTTTAAATTTAAAGACATTAGGCAGACACTCCTTATGTACATTTTTCCAAGACTGCAAAGTCCGTAACGACAAACTGCATCATATACAACCTCCATTGAAGACCTTCTCTCCTCATCTGGTATGGTGTAGTTAATCCATGGAGGCTCCACTTTGATGGGCAAATTGCAGATGGCCACCCTTCCTTGCACTTGCATTAGTCATATGTTCCTTCCCTTTATACAGTCTTAAGTGATGTCTTATGCAGTCTTAGGACTGTCTGTGCCATCTTCATCCCATCTCCTCATGGATGAAGTTCTAAAGCTTCTAAAGCTCTTTAGCTAGGGAGGGATAGACATAATATTGCGGCAGCAGACCACTACCAGCAAAGGCATTATGCGATTCATTATTGTTTCAATTTTAATGCTATTAAACATGGGGCTAGCCTCAATCACTAAATTAATTACCAATCACGATAGTTATTAAATACTGCAGTTGCAGTGCATATATGTTATTAGTCTATTTACCTAATCACTGTTGGGTGATGTCAGCCAACGGAGCCCAGCAATACCGTGGCCCAACCCTGGAAATGAGATTCCGTTCTCTACGCTCAACCGGATGGCCTTTCCAAAGGGTTAATACATTCATTATACCCCGACTTACAAATTCTGCAAATGTCCAACAAATTCAAGATGTTACATTTTGTTCCTCAGCTATTAATGCAATAATTATTACATGGCTGGGCCTAAACTGGGTTTCTGCACACAGCCAGCAAGGCCTGAATCAAAACATTCCCTGGCTGATTGAAGTCGATGCAAAATTAAAATCATCCTTCGCACAGGCAAGATAATTTCACTTACAGAGCTTTTTCCATGAAGGTAAACAATTTATTTGCACTAATTATTCCCACAATTACTTCAAGATGTTTACCGAACATCTGTTGTAGTATTTTTTGTTATTTTTATTTTTATGAAAAAAAATTTTTTTTTCATTTTTCATTTGTGAACATCATTTGTTTGAGGGCAACAATTTTATCCTTCATGATAACCTCTCAGTATTTAAGCTTCCTTTGATGTTTGCCTGTTTGCTCATGCACAGACCAGGGGTCACGGCATTGGTATCCCTTGCAATTGGACGTTACGTGCTGGAGCCATTGTTCGTGCCTTGCCAAGTGCCAGAGATCGCAGTGAAACTCATCTCAGCCATATCTCTCCGTACGTTTCTGGTCTTCATTTCTAAGTCAGCTGGAAAGCCATTCCTCAAGGATAAAAGCTAGTAGTTACAATAAGAATGCCATTAAAGCCTCTGATCTCTTCCGTGACTCATACCTTTTCACATGCAAAAAAACAACATCACATATAGCTGTCAGTCGATGATTGCATATAAAATGTGCAGGTGCCTTCCAATATTCGTTTTGGCAAATCGGAGACAAGATTTGCCTTTCTAAGAAAAATTACTTTGAAATTTGCTGAAGTTGGAATTATCATGCTTAATGATGTTTTTTCTCATCTTTCATAATATGTAATGTGAAAAATTTGATAATGATTATATCTCTAAAAATTATTACAACTCGGTTTAAAAATGAATATTACTATATACAGGTAGTGGACAAAACAAATGGAAACACCAATGTAAATAATTTACTGTAATAGAGTGTTGGGCCACCACGTGCAGCCAGTACGGAACATAATTTAGAAAGAAACAAACCTTTCTATATAAGGTCCCAAACTTGACGGTGCATGCCAGAGCAGAAACTCCACCATGCAGTCAAAGGATATGTTCGCAAAACTCTGACATAGAATTGTGAGGAGGCGTAGATCTGGGGAGGGTATAAAACAATTTCTAGTGTTGAAAGTTCCCAAGAGTACAGTGAGCTCCATCATTAGGAAATGGAAAGAATATGGAACTACCCTGACTCTTCTTAGAGCTGGCGGTATGACCAAACTGAGCAACGGGGTAAGAAGGACCTTGAGCATGGAGGTGACTAAAAACCCAATGATCACTGACAAAACTACAGAATTCCTTGGCTGATATGGGACAATAGTCTCTGCAGCACTTCACAAAATGAGGCTTTCTGGGAAAATGGCCAGACGGAAGCCACTCTTGAGAAAAAGGCACATGCAGCATGCATGGAGTTTGCAAAAAGGCACGTGCAAGGCTCAGAGCATGATGCAAAAGATTCTGTGGTCTGATGAGATGAAAGTTGAACTCTTGGGCCTGAATACAAAGTGCTATGTCTGGTGTAAACCAAGAACAGCTCATCAACCATCGAACACCATCCCTACCTTGAAGCATGATGGTGGCAGCATCATACTATGGGGATGCTTTTCAGTGGCAGGGACTGGGAGACTTGTAAGGATGAAAGGGACAATGAATGGAGTCAAATACAGGCAAATCCTTGAGGAGAACCTCCTTCGGAGTGCAAAAGACCTTCGACTGTGGTGAAGACTTGCATTCCAACAGGACAATGACCCTAAACATATGGCAAAAGCAACACTTCAATTGTTTCAGAACAAGAATGTGAAAGTCCTTGAGTGGTCCAGCCAAAGCACAGACTTCAATCTTATTGAGAATCTGTGGAAAGACTTGAAGATTGCTGTTCACTGACGTTCCCCATCCAACTTGACAGAGCTTGAGCAAATCTGCAATGAAGAATGGGAGAAACTACAGAAATCTAGATGTGCAAAGCCAATGCAGACATACCAAGAGGACTTGAAGCTGTAATCGCTGCCAAAGGTGCTTCTACGAAGTTTTTTTTTCTATACTCAGTCAAGGCTCGTGTAAGAGCTAACACACACACACACACACACACACACACACACACACACACACACACACACACACACACATATATATATATATATATATATATATATATATATATATATATATACGTATATATATATATATATATATATATATATATATATATATATATATATATATACACACACTACATGACCAAAAGTATGCGGACACCCCTTCTAATTAGTGGATTTGGCTATTTCAGCCACACCCATTGCTGACAGGTATATATAATCAAGCACACAGCCATGCAATCTCCATAGACAAACATTGGCAGTAGAATGGGCCATACTGAAGAGCTCAGTGACTTTCAACGTGGTACGCTCATAGGATGCCACCTTTCCAACAAGTCAGTTCGTCAATTTTCTGCCCTGCTAGAGCTGCCCTGGTGAACTGTAAGTACTGCTATTGTGAAGTGGAAATGTCTCGGAGCAACAACACCTGAGCCGCGAAGTGGTAGGCCACACAAGCTCACAGAACGGGACCGGCGAGTGTTGAAGCGCATAGCGCGTAAAAATCGTCTGTCCTGGTTGCAACACTCACTACCGAGTTCCAAACTGCCTCTGGAAGCAACGTCAGCACAACAACTGTTCGTCGGGAGCTTCATGAAATGGGTTTCCATGGTTGAGCAGCCGCACACAAGCCGAAGATCACCATGTGCAATGCCAAGCGTCGGCTGGAGTGGTGTAAAGCTCACCGCCATTGGACTCTGGAGCAGTGGAAACGCGTTCTCTGGAGTGATGAATCACGCTTCACCATCTGGCAGTTCGACAGACGAATCTGGGTTTGGCAGATGCGAGGAGAACGCAACTGCCTGAATGTATAGTGCCAACTGTGGTGTCCATGAATTTGGAATGAGACGTGTGATGTTTGGGTGTGCACATACTTTTACTTTTGGTCATGTAGTGTGTTGTGTGTGTGTGTGTGTGTTATATATATATATATATATATATATATATATATATATATATATAGTAACGAATTTGAGAAGTGTAACAATTTTGAGAAAGTGTAACGAATGTGAAAAGTATGGTTTTGTTGTGTGTAACAACCTCGTAATGTAAATAATGGTCGCAGCCCGTCCTCCTAGTTAATTCCATGAAACTTACACACAGGCCACGATATATCTTTTTAAATAGCTTATTTCCTTATTCTATGTAGGCTAAATATGTGTTTCCCACTAGATTGACTCTGCATTGTATCAAACGAAATAAGCGTAGGCCCCTTTCAATTTCCCCAATCATCTCCGCTCTCCAAAGTTCCTTTCAAAAGCGGTGCGAGTGGTGTTCAATCCCGCAAGCCGCCATTGCCCATGTGCTAATCTCGGAGAAGAGGGGGGTAGGAGCCGCCAACTCACGGGCGTGGCACGTCGTCATGATCAAAGGGGGAATCGGACAGCCCTAACAGCCAACCAGCACCCCGGTGAGCGCCCCGGTAGGCGTGCCCTCGCAGCCGGTGGCTTGATTCCGACCCGAGTAATAAAAGGGACTGCTTCAGGAGATGAGAGAAGAGATGAGAGGAGAGATGAGCTGTGAGATGAGCTGTGAGCTGTGAGATGAGAGCTGAGAGACGCTCCAAACCAAAAAGGAGAGGTACTTGGAGATGAAACAAGCTTTGGAGAGACGCGCTGAGAGGAGGGAGACGGCTCCACCAGAAGGAGAGGAGCAGGTGTGACCGAGCCAGCGCGTGACGTCCACAGCATCAGCAGCATCGACGTGACCGAGGGTTTTCCCGCCAAAAACGCGAAGAATTGGGAGCTGCTACCTCCAGCCCTGCCGGTCGCAGGGACCTGACCCTGCCTCCCTCTCCAGCAACCCACCTCCGCCATTCCTGCCTGCAATTTCCCCCGTGTAAGTGTGAACGTCGTCTGTCCTAATCGTTGTCCTGGGGTTAAGTAAATTGAATAGTATAAGCTAACGATTCACTGTGTGACTGCTTCTTCCATGCATTGCTTGTAAATAACTTTGATCGCTCCTTCTTTTTGCTTGTGTGTATAATAAAGCCTGTTATTCCTCCGTACTCTGTCTTCTTCTCTCTTCCTTCTCTTTCGGTCGCTTTAGAGGTTTCCCGATTGAATACCTGTGGCGCGATTGGTCAACGTTGGGGGAGTCGGGCTAATCTGGGATCCTGTAACGGTCGCGGTTGACCATCCGCTCGGCCCAAAGTAACATCTTGTCCGCGACCCGTAACAATTGGTGTCTAGGAGTGGGATACGAGGCCCGAACCAAATTTTTAAAACGTGTAAAAAAAAAAATTTGGTCAAAATTACGAGCTGCCGAAATTTTGTTGTTTTATAAAACCCGAATTTTGAGATCGCGCCATGGACAATCAAGGCGATCGGATGTCGGTGGGGGAGATAGACGGGTTAGGAGTAACCCAGGACCTCGGGGAAATGTATGTGGAGGAAAGGGAGGAGGAGAGCAATGGCAATGTGGTTGAGGGAGTATCAGGCGCACAAAATGGCGGCCTCGCGCACGAGGTTACGGGCGCGCAAAATGGCGCCTCGCACATGGCCACAGCGTCCGCAACCGTAGCAGCGCCCCTGGTGGATTTGAACCTTTTTTTTATACAAATGAAGGCCCTTATGGCCCAGAATAGCGAACGGTTAGAACAAAGGATGGGGGCCAATAGCCAACGGTTAGAACAAAGGATGGGGTCCAATAGCGAGAAATTGAGGGAGGACATGGGGTCCAATAGCGAGAAATTGAGGGAGGACATGGGGTCCAATAGCGAGAAATTGAGGGAGGACATGGGGGCCCAGATCGGAGGGTTAGGGAGTAGAATAGAGGGATTAGGAAACAAATTTGAGGGATTAGACAATAATTTTAAAGGATTAGAAAAAAAATTTGAGGGGTTAGACAATGGGATAAAAGAGGTGAAAAATGGGTTAATGGGGTTAGAAAATAGGATGGAAGACAAATTGCGGGAAATAGGGGAACAATCTGCCCGGGAAATCAAACGAATGGGGAACCAGATAGAGGAGGTGCAAATCGGGTTAGAAGGTAAACTGGATGCTCAGAGGGATGAATTGGGACAGATGAGGGTGGCATCTACAAAAGAGAGGGAGGAGATGAAAGAGGAGATACGACGAGGTGTAAGTGAGGAGGTCTCGGGGGTACGCGAGGAGGTAAAGCGAGGCGAAAAGCGTATAGAGAAAGAGGTGAGAAATAATACGGCGAGGTTACAAGGGGGAATAGAAGATCTGACGGAGGAGGTGGAACAGCTGACGGAGGGACAGACGGAGTTAGTGGAGCAGGTTCAAAGGAACACTGCGGTACTAGGAGGGTTAAAGGCGACACAAAAAGAAATTAAAAATGACTTGATAGCGACACAGAGGCAATGTCAGATGGTACGTGAGGGACTGACAATGAGGTTGGACGAGGTGACAGAGGTAATGGAGACAAAGGACCGGCAGGTGAGGATGCACATAGAGACGGTCATGGTAGCCTTAGAGGACGAACTTGAGGAGACGCACCGGGAAATAAAAGAGGTGAAGCAAAAATTAGAAGAAGTGGAAGACGAGGTGAGTGAAATTAAGAAGGGACGGACAGAAACTAAGAGGGAGATAAAGGAGGAAGTAATGGAATATGTACAAGGTCGGTGCTCAACTCATGATGTGATGCTCACTACCCAAATAAAGAGTTTGCAGGTGGCAAAGGAGGTGCGGAGACGAGGTGCCAAGGTGAGTGCCGATATAATCGGAAATGTACATGATGTGAGGAAAGCTTCAGTCGGCTTGGGGGTTGATGTGGACCCGGGTGTTCGTGAGAGGCCGTTGGTGAAGTGTGCGACAGGTCTGGTGTGCGAAAAAAGAGGTGTGCGAGAATGTCCGACTCTGGGGTGTGTGAGGAAAAAGTGCGCGCCGACCAGTGAGTGTGCTGTCGAGAGTGAGTTGGTTTTAGCGCGTGTGCGAGGGAGCACATGGAAGCGCGTAGTGAGGGGTGTTACAGAGGATGTAACGGAAGCATGCACGCCTGTGATGAGTGTTACAAAGGATGTAACGGGAGAGTGTGCGCAAGAGGATGCGCGAGAAAGGTGTGTAATGGACGGGTGCATGGGGAAAGAGCATGCTGTCAAGAGTAAGGGGGAATGCACGCCTGTGGTGAGTGTTACAGAGGATGTAACGAGAAAGTGTACGCCTGTGGTGAGTGTTACAGAGGATGTAACGGGAGAGTGGGCGCAAGAGTGTGCGCGAGAAAGGTGTGTAACGGACGGGTGCATGAGGAAAGAGTGTGCTGTCGAGAGTAAGGGTGAGTGCGTTGTCAAGAGTGGAGGTGAGAGTAGTGAGAGTGACACGGAGCGTGAGTTGGTTGTGACAGGTGAGCGAGGATGTACACCTGGAATGGAAGGATGCACACCTGGAATGGTAGAGCGTGTATGGGAATGCACGCTGGAATTGGTCGTGAGGCACGTGGTTGGGTGTGCGAGTGAGAGCACACCTGTGATAGTCACAGAGGCGGTGACCGAGGAAGGGGCGCGAAGAGGTGTGTTGGTGAGGTGTGCGAGCGACGAATGCGTGCAAAGGTGTTCGGTGGTCAGGTGTGTGACCAAGTCTGTGAGTGGAATGAGTGTACCTAGGTGTGTAAGAGAAGGTGCAATGACGAGCAGGGAAATGGAAGGATGTATGAGCAAGAAAGGGGTAGCGTATGCGTGTAAGCAAGCAGGTGAGGCATCGACGGTAACCGGGTTAGCGGTTAGAGCGACTTATAGCCGAATCGGGCCCTCGGTGCGTGCCGGGCTTCGCGTGCCGCGAGAACCAGCGGGGATCCGAGCCACGGCGGGTTCAAAAGGACCGCCGTACGCGATCCACGCTGGGCCGTGCTGAGAACGGCCACGTCCGTGCTCCACTAGGCGGAGCGGGCAGCCTGATAGGAAGGGTCGTCATGGCGACCACTTCTTGTTGAGACGTGCCGGCAGGTCGAGATCGGGACATTGGATGGCTCCACGCCGAGGTGGTGCGTGGGATCTCGGCCCGGGTAAGCCCCCGTCCCTGCCCCGAATGCGGGACATATGCAGCCGCTGGCACAAAACAACCCACATTCATTGCTCGGCTGTACGAAGCCGAGCTTTAGAAGGGAATTGGCGCACCGAGAGGATCTAATAAGTAGACGGGTGATGAGGTTAGTGTTTTGGACCCAAAATTAGAAAAAGGCAAAATTTGATGATTGGTAATGGTACAGTGATTGGCAGATGATTGGCAAATTTTTGATTTGTTGGATTTGGACGAGCGAAATTGATAGTAGGACCTCCCCGATGTGGTGGGATGGCAAATCCACCATCCCTCACAGGGGGGGGGGGGGCAAAGGAGCACTAGCTTATGGGGTTGATGGCAGTGAAAACTAGCCCGGGTGGGTTAGGATATTGTGTGTAGGGACCTAGAAGATGACATTAGGTAACGTTAAGGTTAGTTAGTGACAAGGATACCTGTAGTGGGGACGCAGGTAGATTAGAGTGGATGATAATGACGAGGGAGCGCAATAGTTTAAAGGGGTGACTGGGAAGCGCAAGTTTCAGAGGGGAGTAGTTAGATGAGATGATGCCGTGTGTTTGAAGATTGAACAGGTGAGATTGCACAGGTGTGCAACTGAACAGGTGTGTGGAGCAGTGTATGAGGGAGTAGTGGTGATTGCGTGTGGTGTTGACCAAATGGTCCAGGAAGAGGAGGAGGGTGCAGGTGGCGCCAGGTGTGAGTGCACAGGTGTGCAACAACAGGTGTATGTGGTTGTGTGGAATAAATGGTATGGGATATATGGAGTATTGGAATGGATGGTCGTGGAGTGAGTATGGTGGAAACAATGGAGTGGAGTGGATGGTGCGAAGGTGTGAATGGGGGAAGAGAGGACCCCCATCACAAATACCCAGGGCGGGTAGTGTAAGTGTTAGGTAGAGGGTATAGGTAAATTGTGGTTGGATATTGGCATCTGTGGTGCGAGGTGAAAGAATGGTATTTGGATGGGTGCATTAGTGTTGTGGAAATGGCTGGGCGTGTAGCCTGTTAGTGTGTGTAGTTGGTTTGGGCACTCCACCACTGTGAGGATGTCGGCCAGGTGAGGCCACAGGTGGGCTCTGGGAGCCGGTAGTTGTGGATGGGGCCCGAGGATCCGGAGGACGGACCCGGGTAGCCCAGTGCCAGAGGGCACCAGGGGGTGATAGAGCCAGGAGGGCCTTCCCCAGCTAGATAGGTTAGGGTGAGGAGCTAGGTAAGCTCGGGTGGCAACTGCAGTGGTGGAGGTGTGCAGGCGGGTAGACCTGCTGGGAGAGCTACACGTCACAGCCCAGAAATTGTGCAAGGGCACCGGGAGATGAATCGGGGGAGTGAGACCCCAAATGGAGAAGCACCACAGTTTGGTCAATGGAAATTGGTTTTTAGAACCCATAGTGTAAGTTGGCCAATGGATTGGCAGGGAAAGACCCCGGGTAGTGTAAAGTGTGTTAATGTCATTTAGAGGATAGTTAGGATTGGAGTCTCCTCGCACCATCTGCATCCACTCACCTGAGATGAGGTAACTCCACACCATGCCATGTTTTGATTATTTTTTTTGATGCAAATGTTTGGATTGTGAGACGCATCATGACGTGGGTGTGACATTGTGCGTAATTCCATCTCTTCCTCCTTATGAGGATTGATGATGAATTGGGTGATGGCAAATTTTGAAGTAGAGGGATTGGAGACGAATTTGGTGTGGAAGGGAAAGATGGGGAAGACGAGACGTAGTGACGAATTTGTAAAGGTGTAAATTGTTGTAAATATAGGGTAAGGGCAAGGGTAGTGTAGGTGACAGGGGGGGTGACGTACGGTAGGGATGAGTTTTTCTCACTTCGCTCTCCGTACGCACTTCACCCTGCATTACCTTTATTTAAGTGTACCCTTGTGACCTTACCCCTCGCTCAATTGTCTTCCCCCCTTTTGTCTCCCACTTGAGGACCTGTGCGCCGTTGGGCGCCGAGGGGAGCGTGCGTGAGGTGGCCATTGTGCGCACGAGATTCTCAGAACCAGCATGCATTGCGTTGATGTACCACTTTATGGACCGCTGTTCTGCGGCCAAGTTCCACTTGATGGACCCCAGGTACTGGGGCAGGGCACCTCTGTTGGAGACCGGCCATAGTTGCCAGGGAATCTTGCTTGCGGACCTCGGTAAGGTGGCACCTATGCCAAACAGGTGGACCACCCTTAGTTGGCCCCTGAGGCCCTAAATAAAAATGAACACAAGATGTGCTTTTTATTATTTCCAAGTAGGCCGCATGAAGCCAGAAGACGTCGGGAAGAACATCGGCCCAGCAGAGAAAGAGAAGACCACCACCAGTTGTTTTGTTGTGTTTATTATGAACAGTGGTGACTGTGCACCGAGTGGTGCTTTTGGTGCTTTGGTGGTGCTTTGTGGTGCTTTTGGTGCTTTTGGTGCTTTTGGGTGCTTTGGTGGTATTGGTACTGGTACATCGATGCAATGCGTGCTGTCTCCTCCCTCCCAACAGGAATTTCTTTTTCTTGTTCCCTAAAAAAGAAAAAAAAAACACAGGTCCTGGGTTGCATTGTAAATAAGAAATAACGTCACTGTAAATAATGCTCCCCACCATAAATGTATAGTTTGAAAACAATTCCGTAATTTGGTTATCCTGTGGGCGCAAATCTGTTAGACAGGGTGCAATGCAGCAGGGGGACATATTTATTTGTGTTTTAAGATTGTCACACTCAGGGTCAGGTTAATTGTAGAGGGAATTACACCTACGTGTCACACTAAGTTAAAGTTTTGTAGGCCCGAGCACGGGCCTGAATAAAGGAGGGTGCAGTGTAACGAATTTGAGAAGTGTAACAATTTTTTAGAAAGTGTAACGAATGTGAAAAGTATGGTTTTGTTGTGTGTAACACCCTCGTAATGTAAATAATGGTCGCAGCCCGTCCTCCTAGTTAATTCCATGAAACTTACACACAGGCCACGATATATCTTTTTAAATAGCTTATTTCCTTATTCTATGTAGGCTAAATATGTGTTTCCCACTAGATTGACTCTGCATTGTATCAAACGAAATAAGCGTAGGCTCCTTTCAATTTCCCCAATCATCTCCGCTCTCCAAAGTTCCTTTCAAAAGCGGTGCGAGTGGTGTTCAATCCCGCAAGCCGCCATTGCCCATGTGCTAATCTCGGAGAAGAGGGGGGTAGGAGCCGCCAACTCACGGGCGTGGCACCTCGTCATGATCAAAGGGGGAATCGGACAGCCCTAACAGCCAACCAGCACCGCGGTGAGCGCCCCGGTAGGCGTGCCCTCGCAGCCGGCGGCTTGATTCCGACCCGAGTAATAAAAGGGACTGCTTCAGGAGATGAGAGAAGAGATGAGAGGAGAGATGAGCTGTGAGATGAGCTGTGAGCTGTGAGATGAGAGCTGAGAGATGCTCCAAACCAAAAAGGAGAGGTACTTGGAGATGAAACAAGCTTTGGAGAGACGCGCTGAGAGGAGGGAGACGGCTCCACCAGAAGGAGAGGAGCAGGTGTGACCGAGCCAGCGCGTGACGTCCACAGCATCAGCAGCATCGACGCGAACGAGGGTTTTCCCGCCAAAAACGCGAAGAATTGGGAGCTGCTACCTCCAGCCCTGCCGGTCGCAGGGACCTGACCCTGCCTCCCTCTCCAGCAACCCACCTCCGCCATTCCTGCCTGCAATTTCCCCCGTGTAAGTGTGAACGTCGTCTGTCCTAATCGTTGTCCTGGGGTTAAGTAAATTGAATAGCATAAGCTAACGATTCAGTGTGTGACTGCTTCTTCCATGCATTGCTTGTAAATAACTTTGATCGCTCCTTCTTTTTGCTTGTGTGTATAATAAAGCCTGTTATTCCTCCGTACTCTGTCTTCTTCTCTCTTCCTTCTCTTTCGGTCGCTTTAGAGGTTTCCCGATTGAATACCTGTGGCGCGATTGGTCAACGTTGGGGGAGTCGGGCTAATCGGGGATCCTGTAACGGTCGCGGTTGACCATCCGCTCGGCCCAAAGTAACATCTTGTCCGCGAGCTGTAACAATATATATATATATATATACAGTAGTGACCCCTAATTCCGAACGCCCCTCATCTCGAACTACTCTAATTCCGAACCGTAAATTCGAGAAAATTTTGTCCCTAATTCCGAATGTATTTCTATAACCGAACCGCCAACATAGCGTTAGCGTCGTTCATATTTCCCGCCGCGAGCGTCGTTCATATTTCCAGTGCTGAAATTAGAGAACTGTGCTTCCATTGGTCTAAAACACAGGCCATTGTTGAAAAGTGGCACCCTATTAAAGCAGTGGTTAACAGGAGCATTAACTTGTTCAGTGACGATGTGATTGACCACTTCAGAAAAATTAAGAAAAGTCGCCAACACCAGGCAACTTTGGAGAGGTGGTTCTCTAAAGAAAGCAAGCCTAGTGAGCCCCAACCCTCTACAAGTGGTGTTAAGAGACAAAGAGAGCAAACACCGTAAGTCAAGTCATCTGATGTTAGCTTGGAAGGTGCCTCACCTTCCAAGCAATAAAACCCTCTCCCTCCTTCCTCCTCTCCAGCCTCCACATGCACCATCAGAACTCTCCACGAAGGCAAATGCAGTTATTTTCATGTTAGTACATTTACTTCTTGTTTTTATTATTATTATTAGTTGATATTTAGGGCATTTACTCATCTTATTTTACCTTGAATCATGTGTATTTGCAGTTAACAGTGTCTTGATAATGGGTTTTTGGGGTCCAGGAACGGATTAATTCACTTTCCATTATTTCTTGTGAGGAAAATAGTTTCTAATTCCGAACTTTTCCCAATCCGAACTGCCGCTGGAACGAATTAAATTCGGATTTAGAGGTTCCACTGTATATATATATATATATATATATATATGTCGGATTGAGACTTAGAACTTGGGACTCAGAAGACTCAGAGAAAAGGAGCAACGGATATATTTATTAGAACTCGATTACACAAGCTTGCGGGAGCAGGTGTCGCAGGAAGGTTCACATGGAATGACCAACACTACAACAAGATGCTCTGAAATAATTCAATTAAACCTTGCTTTATATAAGGAAGATCAGGGGTGGGGTTAGCTCACAAGATACAGAGACAGAATGGGCTCATTGGTCCTCCCACCATAGTCCCATCCTGTTGTTCAGTTAGTTAGAGGAAGCTCATCAAGGCCACTCATAGGTTAACTCAGATAAGGAGATGGTCAGCCATATGTGGCAACATGTTTACAACTTTCTGTATAGAAACCTTGGTTGGGAAAGTACAAAGGGAGGGGACACTCATAAATGTGTCAAATACAGGACATTGGCAAAGTCTAGAGGGAGGCAGAGAGATAACAATTGCCTCCAAGGCCAGGGAAGGGGAACTAGAGATTGTGCCCACGCAGGCCAGGAGCTCACAGGCAAAGAACTCCTTATTAGGATATTACACATCCTCAATGCACAAGAAAGAACTAAGTATTATAAAAGAGTACAGCAGTCAGTCAAAACAAAACATATAATTGGTTATACTTGGTAATTGGTAAAGCAGCAAGGATATACAAAGGGGGAGGGGCATTACAGCTCCCGACATACCGCCCTTTTGGATCTAAGATACAAAGTTATCTACGAGCCAATCAAAGGCCTTTATTTCAAACAAAGCAGAAACAAAACCAATCAGGAAAGTCATTCAACATATCACGCGAAGGCAGCCCAGTAAGCATGTCCCGTACCAAAGCACCACACACACTCAGTAGGATGATTCGCGTCTGTATGTGAGTATGCAATGTAAATCCGAAAAGCGGAGTGATCAAATGGCATACAAAATCCACCAAGAGAGGTGAGAGAGACAGTGTAAAGGGTTCACTAAACATAACGTACCACGCGAATGCAGCCCAGTGAGCATGTCCCGTACCCAGTACCGCACATCGCACTCAGCAGGATGATCCGCGGGTGTGTGGGTGCAAGTGGGTGTAAGTGGATGTATGATGTAAGTCAGGTGTAGATGGGTGTATGAGGTGAGACCGTAGAGGCATGAAGATCGAATAGCGCGTCAAATCCACAACGAAGACCTCTGGTTCCACCGGGGTCCACACCCAGGAAGATCTCCCGACCCACCCTTTGACCACAGAGGTGCGGCCGGGACTCCTCCCCAACTGGAGCTCGCCCAGGCTTTTCCAAGTGAAATCCTTGTAGATCTTCAGCGCTCAATCGATATTCATGTTCATGAGGTCTCTTACGTGCTGGTGATCTGGGGAAGACACAACATCGTCAGTATCAGGTGGCTCAAACCTATGGCCATAAAATAAAGCATAACGGTCCAAAGGTGGGAGAGAAACTTCCTTTGGGTCAAAGTCGAGATCGTCCGAGGCGATGCTGCTTGCATCGCTGCTATCTCTGGACAAATTCGTAAAACAATCAGACTCGGAACTCAGAGTATCTCCACGATCGAGTTCCTCTCCATCCGGGCTTGGGTTAGCAGCTGGGTCCAAATTCCGGACTGGGTCAGTAGCGTTTGACTCACTGTGGGCTTGTGAGACATAAAGGTGAGCTCGTGAAACATAAAGAGGCAAGGCCTGCATTGAGACATAAACATCAGTCGGGGACCCTTGCAAGTGGCCCACAACATCATTGGAAACATCATCAGTAACATTATTCTCAGGTGGCATAGGCCGGCGGCGTCGGCGGCCACCAATAGTCACGGCCTTGCACATCGAGAAGAAACGAGAGGAGTCCCTTAGGAACTCGTTGACATCTGCATGCGACGTATTGGGGCCCAGAGTAAACGGCCTCCTGGCAGCCTGAAATGCTTCGAGGTCCGCAAAAGTGTAATCGACATCATTATCGGTAATATCAACAATGGAAGAACAATCTTCGGAAGCGGAGATCTCATTGTCGCGGCCCAGTGGCTCGTTCGGGTCGTCGTTCCAGGATCCACGGTCTGCAGTCACGTTGACGGCCAGTGTGTCATCTGGACCTGCGATCAGCTTGTCGATCATCACCATGGCCTTTTCTGTTGTCGTCTTCAGTGTCCATCCTGTGGAAAACTTTCTCACACACGCAAGGACTAAAGCCTTGATTATTACACAACTAACCACGATTCCGAGGACTATTGCCAAGGCGGTCAGTACCCACTTTACTATCGTACCTGTCCACCCTTTGAACCAGTCGGTAAGCCACTGGTGGGAGGCTTCCCGATCCATTCGATCCCTTGTCAATGTATGAGCACTTTCCCTTAACCTTATAATAGCAGCGCTGACCCCCTGTGAGGGGTCAGGAATAAAAGTGCAACATCTACCCTCAATTATCCCACATACCCCTCCTCGTTCTGCCAATAGCATATCTAACGCAACCCTATTTTGCATAACCATTGTACGCAGGTGGACAACTGTGTCCAACATTTCGTCATGTGCTGTAGCGGTGGCGTTGGCCACACTTTCTAGGATTAACGCAATTTTGTCAATGCGGTAACTGCTCATGACCGTCCCAGCCCATGGGAAGAAGAAACTAACGGCTTTCTCCCAATCAGCGCCATGTAAGGTGGTGGTACCGTCGTCGTGCCAATAGGTGCTTCGTGGTGTCCTTATGAGTGCAGGGGTATTATACAAGTGTTGTCGCATTTCCATTTCTGGGAAAACTGATCCTAGATAGCAAATTCCTCCCCAATTATCAGGTAAATACGGGTAAGCTTTGTTCCCGCATACAAACATGGTTCCGTGTGGAGCCACTAAATGAGTGGTCATGCAAGTGCGAAGGTCTGCGATAGTGTTTGTTCCGTTTTCCCCTTCCCATGCCAACTGGAGGTGTGTGAGGTTATGTAAGGGTGAACTTGTAACATTTACTAACAGCATGTGTTTCCCTTCCCTAGGGTCCGCGAGGAGGGTATCTCTACACACAGATTTGCCTACCGTTATTGGGCCCTTTCCTTCTAAGCAGAGGGCCCCTTTAGCCGGCTTAACCCAAACCGGCGCCGGACGTTCCTCAAAGTGTCGGGACTGGATGGGGGGCGAGTACTGGAAAACTCGTTTACACGCGGTTTCGTCCGAACCTTGGCTTGTCAGGGTTGTACTAAGGCATTTGGTGTCTAGTGGCTTCGAGCACAAATCATTGAGTGATAGGGGTAACACTACCATTGGTATTCCTGCTGTGCTGGTGCGGGGAAGGTGCATACACATCCAACACCGTGTCCTGTTCTGTATTGTGGCCATATGCCGTGCGACCTTCCAGTATGTGTTCTCCTCTGGTTTCCTTCTTACTTTCTGGGCAGGCGGGGTTTTAATGACGTAAGCGGCGCAACTAGGTCGAAGGTAAGATGCAGTTCCATTAGGGATTATGTGCGAGGGGGCCATATTCCACATTCGAGTATCATTGTTGTATCCGGACCAATGGGGGTATAATGCAACATGAGGGTAGTATTCTCAATGCCCTTGCCCCATCGATATCCTGGGGCATATCGACTGCTTATGTCCCCTGTGTATGTTCCATTTTCCACTTTCCTCACCTTAGTCAGGACTAGGCGTGTTCTTGTCATGCGTGCCTGTGGTGTGTTATTGTGTACCACTATAGCTTCCACCCATCTTACAGATAACCACTTAAAGCTCGTTTCCAAGTTACAGCAATTCACCGCTATTTTGTCTCCCCAGCGAGCCGTTATATACTTGACGGGGTAGAGGGGAAATGCTGAATAATTGTCGGGTCCTGGGTACTTGGGGAGGTCCTTTCTCGATAGTTCAAAGTTCAAGAGCCTATCTTGGGCAGGGGGTTTTCGGCAGTTCCCCAGCGTTCCCATCATCATGACCGTCATCGCCGCCCTTAGGAGACTGTGGTGCCCTAGATGATGCATTGTCTTCAGCAGTGTGAGGTGTGGTGTCTTGTGTGACTTGTGGTGCGGGGATGGACAACTTACAATGGGTGGCGTGGATCCACGAAGGTTTACCCTCGCAGAAGACTGCCGTCGGTGTGACCAGTAGCACCTGGAATGGTCCCTTCCACCGTGGCTCCAAAGCAGCCTTGCGGGTGAAGTGCTTTACGAGCACCCAGTCGCCGGCCTGGAAGTCGTGGATGGCGTGGCCTATTGGTTCAGGCAGCGCCTCTCGTACTCGAGCATGGATGCTGCGTGCCACATTGGACAAGCCTATGCAAAATCTCAAAAGCATGTCATCCATTACCGGCAAAGCAAGGGTGGACATGTCTGTTGGTGCTGAAACGGGCAAGCTCATAGGTCGTCCCATTAATATTTCGTGGGGGGAAAGGCCCGTAGTGCGACCCGGGGTGGAACGGATGCTCATCAACGCAAGCGGGAGAGCCTCTGGCCACCTCAAGCCCGTGTCTGCGCAAAGTTTCGCTAGTTTATTCTTTAAAGTCTTATTCGTTCGTTCCACAAGTCCCGATGACTGTGGGTGGTAAACGCAATGGAAGGACTGTTTAACGCCCAACGCCTTCAGGATGCCCTTGACCACCTGCGCCGTGAAATGGCCCCCTTGATCTGACGAAATTATCTGGGGGATGCCAAATCTGCACATAAAATCCCTTACGAGGCGCTTCGCTACTGTCGGGGCATCGGACTTGACGCATGGGTAAGCTTCGACCCATTTGGTGAACGTATCTACGATTACCAACACATAGCGAAACGACATGCTTGGTTCCAATTCTGTAAAATCGAACTCAATAGTTGCAAACGGCCCACTAGGCGGGGGCCGTCCCCCATCATGTGCATGTCTCGGCGGCGCCCCTCTATTGTGTTGCTGGCAGACCACGCACGATCGGCACACTTCGGATACAATCCGTGACAGTCCTGGCACTGCCCAAGTGTAGTTTATCTGTCCCATCACCCCCCTCTGGCACACATGACCATTCTGATGAGCCATGCGTGCCAGCCAAGGCAGTAAGGCCTGGGGTGCTATAGGTTTCTCGTCAAGGGTCCATATTTCTCCTGGCCCGAGGCGTATCGCCCCTCGCTTGAGCCAGTCCTCGTGTTCGGCCGTCGGTGCAGCGTTCTGCAAATTTATGATATCGTCCTTAGTTGGTGTGGCGGGTGGTCCCACAGTCGGTATGTCAGCAATCTGTGCGGATGTCGCCTTTGCTCGTGTCACCATCGGCATGTTGCGTTCTATCTGTTGGTTGGCGGCCTTTCCTGCTGCCTCGTCCGCCCTTGCATTGCCCCGGGCAACGTCAGTGTCCGCCCTTTGGTGGCCACGACACTTAATTACCGCGATAGCGCGGGGAAGTAAAATACTTCGGAGGAGCCCTTCTACCAACGCGCCATTTTTTATTACTGAACCGGCAGATGTGAGAAAACCTCTCATCTTCCAGATGGCTCCTTTATCGTGGACTACGCCGTGAGCGTAGGCCGAATCTGTGTAAATGTTGACGGCAAGGCCTTCCGCCAAGCTGCACGCTCTGGTCAAGGCGCACAGCTCCGCCTGCTGTGCGGAAAATGTAGGTGGAAGACGCCCGCTTTCTACCGTTTCGCTATCCGAGCACACGGCGTACCCGGACAACAGGGACCCGTCCCATGCGCGCCTAGCTGATCCATCGACATAATATGTGCAGTCGGAGTATTCTAAGGGATTGTCCTTTAAATCCGATCGCACCGTGGAAACTAGCTGCACAACGTCGGCGCACACATGGGGTTCGCCCTCCTCAGGGGTGGGCATCAGTGAGGCTGGGTTGAGTGTCGTGCAACGTTCGATCTTGATGTTGGCTGCAGTGATCAGTGCGGATTCGTATTGCATTAATCTAGTATTAGACAAATGCTGTGTGCTTCGCTGTAACAACAGCGAAGTGACGCAATGCGGTACCCGTAGCATTACTGGGTGTCCCATAACGATGTCCGCTGTTCTTTCTACTGCGTACCTGGCCGCTGCCACGGCTTGCAGGCACACCGGAAACCCTTGTTCGACCGGGTCTAACTTTTTACTAAAGTAGGCTACCGGCCGCTCCTTATCCCCATGGGTCTGTGTCAAAACTGACTGGGCGAAACCTCCCACGGCGTGAGTGTAAAGGGTAAATGGTTTCGCATAATCCGGGAGTCCTAATGACGGTGCCGTGACCAGCGCCTTTTTCAGCCCGTCAAAACATCGCCTCAATTCATCCGTCCATACCAATTCGATCGAGGCGGTTGATTTGGTCGCCTCATATAGTGGCTTAGCCAGCAGCGCAAAATCAAGTATCCAAGTGCGGCAATATCCCGTCATACCTAGGAAGCGCAGCAGTTGCCGTTGTGAGCGAGGGCGAGGCAGCTCCATGATAGCGGTCACCCGTCCAGCATCCAATTCTCGTTTTCCGTGCGAAATGGCGTGTCCCAAGTAAGTTACAACCTTTCGCACAAACTGAAGTTTTGGTCTGCCTACTTTGTGGCCTTTGGCCGCCAAGGCCTTTAATAGGGCCATGGAATCCATTTCGCACGCCTCCTTTGAAGGGGAGCAAATCAACAAATCGTCAACGTATTGCAGCAACACTGACCCTCCCTTCAATTCCACATCCGCCAGGTCGCGGTGTAGCGCCCGGGAAAACAGAGTGGGGCTATCTGAAAACCCCTGAGGTAGTACTGTCCAAGTATACTGGCGCCCCCTATGGGTAAAAGCGAACAAGTATTGTGACTCAGGCGTGATGGGCACAGAGAAAAACGCAGAACAAAGGTCAATAACTGTGAAATATGTTGCGTCCGGCGGGATTGACATCATGAGGGTTTCTCCGTTTGGAACTAATGGGTGTATGCCCTGTATCACCTTGTTCACCTCCCTTAAATCCTGTACAAACCTCCATTTGTCCTTCGACGGCTTTTTTACTGGCAAAATTGGTGTATTACATGGGCTGTTAGTTTCCACGATAATTTTCTGTTCCACTAGGGATTGAATTACTGGTGCTATGCCTACGTCCGCCTCAGGTCGCAGCTTATACTGTTTTACGTTTGGCAAGCGCATCCCCGGCTGCACTGCTATCACTAGGGGTTTGGCGTCTCGCATCCGCCCAACCTCACCGTCGCTTTTAGGCCATAAATTGTCTGGCACCTCCGCTCGGAGGTAATCTGACTCACCCGGGTCCGTTAGCACTGCCCTCATGGCATAAGTGCCCTTAGGAGGCAACTCAGTTGCTTCGAACACTCCATCCCTCCGTTGTGTCTTGAAGTCAATTGAGAACCCTTCGCCATTTTGGAGCCGTTTCAAAGTCCAGCGGCCTCTCTTACTCCGATAACCTTGTAAGGGGACTTCTCGTAACCTCCCCACCATCCAACCTACACTTTCCGGCGGCCACCCCTTGGCAGTGGTGAGGGTAACATGGGCGGCCACTCCTTCGGGGTATTGGGTCAACGCACGCTGACTCGAGGTTAGGACTGCCTCGATTCCTATTCCCTCACGGCCGATCCATATCCGTGATAAGTGTAGAGGCGTGCGCTCGCCCAGCTTTTCCTTAACCTTCTCTCGATAATTCTCGTCGTCGCCCGTTGCATCATAGTACGCAGTGCAATGGGGTGGATTGTCCTTTAAGGTTTTTATCGAAATTTGGTGCAGTTGTAGCCAATCTCGCAGAACTGAACTGTCCAAACACACATTATCTATGATATGCGTCCAAGTAGCCAGAGCCCCGTCATCCATGCGCCACCAATACACGGTGGGGCCGGGCCGAGACAATGCCGTCATTACCAAGTCGCGTTTAGATTCCGCGACGTCTACAAAAACTCCCTCCTCTGTACATGAGATTTGACAGCCCAATCGGCACAACAAGTCCCGTCCCAACAAATTTGTCGGGGCGGTAGTGGTCATCAGGAACGCATGTTTAGCCTCCAGCGGGCCGCATGTTACTCGCACTTCTTCCGAAATAGGAAGCGCTTGGGGTAAACCCGAAACACCCAGTATTTGAACGTTCCTCGCCGTGGGGCGCAAAGAGGGCAATTGCCCCTTGTTAATTGTGCTGCGAGTCGCACCCGTATCTACGAGAAATTCTAATTGTCTCCCCTCCACGTCCAACATCAAGGTCGGTTCCTCTTCCGGTGTCATGGTCAAGAGAGGACACTCCTTGGGCGACCCGCCAGCGTCCCGTCAATAGGCCCCTCTATTGTATTGGGGCGGAAACCCCTTACGAGCCTTTGGGCAATCACGTATCCAGTGTCCCATTTGCTTGCAATAATGGCACGGTTCCTGCGGAACCGGTGGTGCGGAGGGCATAGGTCGTCCCTCTACAGCTCCCCTTCCGCCCAGCCGGCGTTCTGGCGCTCCCCACTGTGACTGGTTTACTGGTTGCCATTGCGGCGGACCCCGAGGCGGGGCCCAGTTCCCCCTTGGTCCATTCTGCATCCCACTATTGGGGGGTGGTCCAGGGGTTTGGAGAAGGGGTCTTGGTGGATACCAATTTTGGGGAGGGGGCCCTTCTACTGTCCAAGTTTGGGGGTTTTGAGGAGGAGGGGGAAGAGGGGGTGGTATTGTCCATTGTTGTTTTATTTCGTCCATATTAATTAGTCCTAAGTCCTCAGCAGTACAACCTTCGCAGAGGTTACCTTCGCGGTGGATCCACTCTCCGTTGGGGAATTGGCCCCTATAGAAAGGCAAACCGCTCCTCCCAAGGTCCTCATAACCCCGGACAGGCCCCCACTTCTGGCACTGTTCGCGTATGTAGTGACTCTGATCCCCCTTTTTACCTTGATTAAATTGAGCCCGTTTCTCCTGGACAAACATTTGCAATATTTCCTCCTTAATATCCTTCTTCTCCTCTAAGGAGGAGCCCGGGCATTGTTCCAGTTTGTCGCATAACTCGTTGGTTGTCATTCCTTTCCAGCCGAAAAGGCCTAACTGTACCTGTTTCTTTAATGCTGGCCGAAGCCCCTCTATTAAATATTGGTTTACCAATGGGTTGGGTAGTTCGGCCAACAGCATCGGGCCCAGTCCTCCCCAACGCGCGATGGCTTTTTCCAACCTTTCCCGGTAATCCCCAATTGATTCTCCTGCCTTTTGTTTTATGGCCCCAATTTTTCCCCAATCCGGACCTCCTGCTGGCAACAGCGCCTGCTCAATAGCCTCTAGCAGCCGGACCTTTAGATCATCCCATTGTGCTACTGTTATCTGGTTTGCACCCATCGCCCTTGGGTCTATCATCGGCCACTGTGCTCTTTGCCTAGCCTTATCCCATACCTTGGGTGGGAGCACAGAAGTGCCCATATGGGTTATATCTCGAAAATCACAATCGCCATGCTCGCATGTGATCCAATTCGCTATAGTCGGAGCTATCTGTCTTGGGTCCTCGATAAGCAAATGTTGGATCCTTTCCCGCATTACTGTTAGAGCGGATTCTTTCCATGGTACCCTTTCTCGAACCCCATGACCTTGAGCATCAACTCCGATAACTTGTAAGGGGCACAATTTTCCTCCCTCTGTTAATCCAGAACTTTTCTTCAGTGGGGGGTATAAACTAGACATTCCGGTGGTTCGGGGGGTCTCGTTCCCATTGCAACCTACCAGCGAGAGGTATAACCCATCCTGTCCTATCGGTGGCGGGAACCCTGCGATGTCGGTCCCGTCATCTATTCCGTTAGCCCCGAGTTGTGCAAACGGTCTTCCCTGGCTCGGGTGGTTCTGGGGTATCTGGGGCGCGATGGTAGCGGGGTTATAGGGAGGTGGTGGCGGGAGCGCAGAAAGGATAGGTGGTGCCTGAAACCCCGGGACAGGGCTTAGGTCTGGGGCTGGGGAGGGTAGATTGGACACTACTTCCCCTACCGCAGGGTCTGGGTTTTCAACGAGCGACATCAGTCGCGCGTTGGCCTGCCTCTCTATTTCTTTAAGCGCTTCATCCTGCACTTTATTCGCCTGTTTCCTCAGACCCTTGAGTTTTGTTACCTCACCAGCCAAGCTGGCCTGTTTCGACTTTGCGTGTCGCTTCATCGCTTCTTCCTTCCACCAGCCAAAGACTTTCCAATAGTCAGGCGGGAAGTGTTTCGTGGCCTGTTCAAACTTTTCTAATGTCTCATACAACACGTCCAATTTTTCCAGCGCAAAAGACCCTCCTTCGGGCCACGGTTCTCCTAAATCCTTCGTCAGCGCAACCCATGACTTCCCTGGTCTCACAGCATCATAGCCATACCTCCGAAACATGAAAAATGCTGGGGTATTTCTAAGCGGTTCACCTGCCTTTACTGTCTTATTACCCATACTGTTACCCATCCTAGGAAAATTTTTAGTTTACCGACGTAGCCTTGTACTCGTGAGGATCTCCCGCCTCGTGGCACAGCCGTCTACCTAACTCTGAGAGGCTCGCAGCCTTGTACCCGTGAGGTTCGCCCGCCTCGCGTGGTACGGCCTTCTACCTAACTCTTGAGAGACTTGTAGCCTTGTACCCGTGAGGTTCGCCCGCCTCGCGTGGTACGGCCTTCTAACCTACCCTTACTGTACTCTCCTGGCGTCCTACGCCCGTGTAATACTTCTAACCTTACTTATAATTCCGACGTCTCCCAGGTAGGCCTCGGATCGGGACGCCGCCCTTATCCTTACCCTCACAACCCAGAGATCTATTACTCCTTACCCTCAGGCGCCCAACGTGGGGCACTTTCCCTTACGTAACGTTACCCTAACGAGTCCATAAACAATCAGTTGCTCCAGGACCCAAGCGGTCCGTATTTAAATTTAGGTTCGTGGAACAGGTATGAGCAGGGAACGGAACAAACGGCAACCGAGCAAGAGAGTGTGGGTTACAATTTGGACTGACCCCCAGGCTATAAAGGAAAAACAAAAGAAAACCACAGCTCACCTGACCCGGATCAATTGCCAGCTGGTCTCTCACCACTCACTTGCCTGGGACCGCGTCCCGGACTACACAGACTGATCCCACCGCTGCCACCACTTGTCGGATTGAGACTTAGAACTTGGGACTCAGAAGACTCAGAGAAAAGGAGCAACGGATATATTTATTAGAACTCGATTACACAAGCTTGCGGGAGCAGGTGTCGCAGGAAGGTTCACATGGAATGACCAACACTACAACAAGATGCTCTGAAATAATTCAATTAAACCTTGCTTTATATAAGGAAGATCAGGGGTGGGGTTAGCTCACAAGATACAGAGACAGAATGGGCTCATTGGTCCTCCCACCATAGTCCCATCCTGTTGTTCAGTTAGTTAGAGGAAGCTCATCAAGGCCACTCATAGGTTAACTCAGATAAGGAGATGGTCAGCCATATGTGGCAACATGTTTACAACTTTCTGTATAGAAACCTTGGTTGGGAAAGTACAAAGGGAGGGGACACTCATAAATGTGTCAAATACAGGATATTGGCAAAGTCTAGAGGGAGGCAGAGAGATAACAATTGCCTCCAAGGCCAGGGAAGGGGAACTAGAGATTGTGCCCACGCAGGCCAAGAGCTCACAGGCAAAGAACTCCTTATTAGGATATTACACATCCTCAATGCACAAGAAAGAACTAAGTATTATAAAAGAGTACAGCAGTCAGTCAAAACAAAACATATAATTGGTTATACTTGGTAATTGGTAAAGCAGCAAGGATATACAAAGGGGGAGGGGCATTACAGCTCCCTACATATATATATATATATATATATATATATATATATATATATATATATATTGTATATATGTGTGTGTGTGTGTAATCATATCTATATGTAATCTCTGCCAAAGGTGCTTCTACTAAGTTTTTTTTTTTTCCCAATACTCAGTCGAGGCTCATGTAAGAGGTAATACATAGATAAATAAGAAAGAAAAAAATCCTGGGAAGTTGAAAAGTTCGTCGGATTTGGTGAACAGCGAGCGGGTGGTGAAGTAGTACTCTGCTGATAGTCTCAAGGGAAACCAAAGAAAAGTGAAGTACAGTATTTATCCGCTCCACGTTATCACGTCCTTGTGGCTCCTAAATGCCCTCGAGGAACGTGAGAAGCGTACCGCAGCGCAAACCCGCCTCTTATTCTTCACCCTCGTGCTTCCCTCACGTACTCAGAGTTGATTGGTTGTTCCTGGTTGAAAACCACGCCCCACTACCCAAATGTTTGCGAGCAGAGCGTCAGTATGCCAGGAAAAAGCTTGGGGAATTGATTCTGCCTGCACTGTCCATGTAGAAAATGATGCTTGTAAAACTAGAAGTCACTACAAAGTATTTACTCAGGGGTTTGAATACTTATGTAAATTAGATATTTCTGTATTTCATTTTAAATTATTTTGGAAAAAAATATTCCAAGTGAATACTTTCTGAAGGCACTTCAAAGAGAAAATAACACGTACTCAAATTAACTGTTACAACGCATATCTCTCCACATAAATATTGTGAAGAGCTTAATAGAATATGCCTACTATGAGACATAACTCGGTTTACCCTATGTGTTGGTTCTTCATTCTTCCCTGGAGGTTTCAAAACTGTCACAATATAACACACACACACACACACACACACACACACACACACACACACACACACACACACACACACACACACACACACACACACACACACACACACACACACACACACACACACACACACACACACACACACACACACACACACACACACACACACACACACACACACACACACACACACACACATATATATATATATTTGAAGACAGCTTGTTTATATTAATCTGCTTTGTGGTCGAGTAGGTGCGGGTTGTGATCAAGTGTCATGGCGCTGTGGGGCAGTGTGCCTGCATTGTGGCGGTGTATGCATGCCATGTTGGTGTTGTTGTTTTTTTTACTGATTTTTGTCCATTCCGCTATACACCATCCCATTCTTGATGCATTTATTAGTAGATTGCATGGTGTGGAGATATTAAATATTTCACTAAGTATCGACCACCTTCTTGGCCTTTCACGCATGAAGCACCAATCACTGATGGTTATCACAATTTACGCCTGGTGTTTGGGTTATTGATTGGTGTTATACCTAATACAGTAGGCCTATATTGTGATGCCCCTGATGCAGTTCTAGTCCAGCAGCTAAGCTAAATATAGCATAACAATTGTGCATTTTGTGAGGAAAGCACCAAATTTGGCACACTAGTAGACTATCATATTATGAAAAGATCTGGATATTGGGCCATCTCAGATTCAGAGATTTGATTTTTGCAAGATTTGCAGATTTTGCAGATTTGCAAGCTGAGATTGCAACGCCAGGGATGGCTGACTCCTTCCTGCGAGCTGCCCACGTCACCCGCCAAGAAGAGCTCATCAAATCACTGCAGCGGCACTGCACATCCTGCAACACCGCGCGTATGAACGCCACTATATGACATATGCTGATGATGCAGAAGACCTGCCTGAGTTCGAAAACTGGTGTCACCAGAGAAGAGAAGACATTCCCAACTTTCAGTACTGGGCAACTGTGCTGGAACTAGAGATGTTGGTACTGGTCTACGTGCGTTCTCTGCGGCAGGCTTTATTCACGATGTACCTTGATGCCCCGACGGAACTGGTCCCATGGTTCCATGCATTAGACCACACACACTATGCCAGGTGGGTCCCTGTTCACCTGAGGGACATGGTTGCACCCCCAATGAAGCACCCAGATGTAGCCAGAGAATTCAGGGCTGGCAACTTCACTGTACAGAAGACGAAGAAGGTGTTCTCTTCGATCCCAATCGAATGGAAATCTTGCAAAAATCAAATCTCTGAATCTGAGATGGCCCAATATCCAGATCTTTTCATAATATGATAGTCTACTAGTGTGCCAAATTTTGTGCTTTCCTCACAAAATGCACAATTGTTATGCTAAGTTGCCCCACTATTCCCCTGTCGCTCAGAGCAAGAATTTGGAATATAACCAGGGTGACGTGCATGGCTCCCATACTCTTCATAAAATACACCATGGGATATTTCATATCCAGCAATGAATGCCAGCAGATGAGACGCCCAGTTTAACATTCATAATATCTATAATGTGCGCGCACTGATATATTGCACAACCTGCAAAATCCCAGGGTAACAGTTTATACAGCTGGGCCTTGATTCAAACCCAAGGTATACAATTCAGAGATGAGTGCACATACATATAGTCTAGGCCTTCCTGTTAGCCATACCGGTACTAAATGTATATTAACCTGATATTCGAAAATTGTCTTAGTCTATAATTCCGAGAATCATCTTTCATTTGAAAATACAGCCATTAAACATTTACTGCTGTTTTGCGGAGTGATTCGGCCCTTTGGAGACCACCATTATATTGTTACTGAATCACTATAACCATTATTTGGGACTATATTTATATGGCATAAGTGTGTTAAGGGAATGGATAAAATATGCATTTAGGAAAGTAAGGTGGAGCGGAGACGATATGGCGGAGAACCGAGAAGAGCTTTCTTCCTTCCGCCATGAGCTTTATTGCTTTCGTTACAGCTTCATCTCCTGACTTGTTGCACATGATATGTAGATAGACATGGGATGCAATTTTCTTTTTACAGTGGTAAGACTCAGAATAGCTTATTCATATATCACATGTAGGACAAGGACATCAATACACATCAATGTACATCGACATTAATTCTAAGGGCACTATAGTAGACATAATATAGAGACTTATGGTAGGCGATGGTAATTTAGACCTGGTTTCGCTGCAATCATTAGCCTCAGATTAACATGGGAACACTTATAGGCCAACATGACGATTTTCAACAAACAATATACGAAATTATTGAAATTACACTTCTTGTGCCCTTAAGTTAATCTACGGGAAGATTCTGACTCATACGGGCCATCAACGGTTTTCTCTACTCTAACTTGACATCTTCAATTGTTATGGTACCTTATGGTCTCCTCCTATAATAAGATCAATATCAACTAGATATCTGCGATCACAAAGCAATTGCCTCCCCCGACCGGGGGATGCTTACCGTTGGCGATCGCCCGCAACTTACCCTTGGCACGCAATCCAATGATGGCCATATTTTTTCAGACCACCATATGACCTTGACCTTCGACATTTAGGGATAGAGTGTAGATTAACAAAATGTGTCCCCATCCACAATCTGTCCATAAAACTCACATCATGAAAATCGGAAGAAAATTATTCAAGTTATGATCAAAAATGTGCTTTTTATTAATTAGGTCACAATCCAAAAAAGGTATGTCAAGGACACGTATCCAATATCAGGTGCACAACCTCATTGCACATCTCCACTATTATGATGCAAAAACATCTTGAAAAGCCAAGCGGTCTTTGGGATTCCACATTGGCAAAATTGAGCAATGCCAAAAAAAAGTGTTAATTTTTTTTCAGACCACCATTTGACCTTGACATTTAACTCGGAGGAGTATTATGTAAATTAAGGATAAATGTGACTTGCTCTAGGCTATCTAGGAAGGGGTATTTTGTTCTGATCGGATAAACGTTAGTCCAGTTATGGTGAAAAATGTTAAAATTACTATAATTGGGTCATGACCTTCATATTATGTCATGATCAAAAAATAGGTCGACCCCGTGTAATTTAAATTCACATTATTCGTGCAGAATTTATTTCTGAAAGTTACAGCCAGCTCAAAGACACAGTTCGGAAATTGATAAAGTTTTGAAATTTGTAGTGTTGAGAGTGCAGAAATCAATTTAACTAGAGCAATGCGACTGTGTCGCCAATATGCCTCCGCATAGTCCCATAACAGGTAGATTCCCTCGTTCACTGTCCTAAAAATAAACAAGTTTGATTTAAATCCCTTCAGCTGTTTTCAAGTATCACATTTTCACCAGCCATGACAGGTTTCACATCGATTGGTGAAGCGGTTTCAGAGAAGGGATATTTTTTAAATATCGGCTTTCCAGCTAATATGGTTGCCACACCATGCGACATATGACCTTAAAAAATGTACACACTGCATATGTATGGATAAGGGATCATGTTTGTGAAGTTTTGTGTTGATCAGATAAGATTCATTTTTCTATCCAAGATGGCTGCCAAAACACATGACCTACAACATCATCATTTTCAAACTATATGCAACAATGGTGTTAGATGATATTTGTAAAAATTTGCATCAATAGGGAAAGCAGTTTCAGAGATATCATTAGTTAATATTTTCCTTCAATCCAATATGGCTGCCAAACCATGTGACTGATGATGTCATAAATTTGAAATTTCAATACAAATAAGTCACATATCATGTGCATGCAACTTCAGATTTTTAGGATAAGGAACTCCATTAAAACATTTTTGGCTGGTATACCACTTCACCTATGATGTTTTTGTGATGCATCATTATCATGCTTTTGTTCCCCATTGGGAGTACTTGACAATGTGCCAAGTTTCAGAAATTTTTCCATTCAGCAGTTTCCGATAAATAATTTTTAATTATTTGCGTTTAAGCCAAGATGGCTGCCATACCAAATAACCTATGACATCAAAATGATCATAAAAACATTCTGCATGGGTGTTACTCCTACCCTGAAGTTTCGTCTCAATCGGACATGAGGTTGCTGAGAAAAATGGGGTTTGGCCCGTACGGACGGACGGACAACCCAAAAACATAATGCCCCGGCCACCTTCAGGGGCGGAGGTATAAAAATTCGAAGCGGTGGTTTAGTACTCCTGGGGTCTGATAAACTCTGTGCTATCATTACAAATTGGGAGCACCATTTGTAGAAACAAACCCAACAACAGCAATAAGCTTTCCCCAATGCCACAGGGGATGACACAGACATTCCATAATAAAAAAAATTTAAATAATAATTAATCTACCAAGATACAAACTTATAAACCTATTAACTTAACTATTAACTATACAAACTTATAAACCTAACTTAAAATTTAAATAATAATTAATCTACCAAGATACAAACTTATAAACCTATTAGCAAAGTACAATCAAGGTGGGTGGAGTTTTTCATTACTTGCTGAAAAAATGTATCGCCTGTATATTTAAATGTCACTTAATCCAGTTGCTTTTGGGTCCTCCACTAAAAAGGAGTTCATGCTAGTACCGGCCATGTCATCATGCTCCTACCTGCCGTGTCATCATGGTCGTACCTGCCGTGTCATCATGGTCGTACCTGCCGTGCCATCATGCTCCTACCTGCCGTGTCATCATGGTCGTACCTGCAGTGCCATCATGCTCGTACCTGCCATGTCATCATGCTCGTACCTGCCGCGTCATCATGCTCGTACCGGCCGCGTCATCATGCTCGTACTTGCCGTGCCATCATGCTCGTACCGGCCGTGTCATCATGCTCCTACCTGCCGTGTCATCATGGTCGTACCTGCAGTGCCATCATGCTCGTACCTGCCGTGCCATCATGCTCGTACCGGCCGCGTCATCATGCTCGTACTTGCCGTGCCATCATGCTCGTACCTGCCGTGTCATCATGCTCGTACCTGCCGTGCCATCATGTTCGTACCTGCCGTGTCATCACGCTCATATCTGTGCGTCATCACGCTCGTACGTGCCGTGTCATCATGCTTGTACGTGCCGTGCCATCATGCTCGTACCTTCCACATCATCATGCTCGTACCTGTGCGTCATCACGCTCGTACCTGCAGTGCCATCATGCTCGTACCTGCCGTGCCATCATGCTCGTACCGGCCGCGTCATCACGCTCATATCTGTGCGTCATCACGCTCGTACCTGCAGTGCCATCATGCTCGTACCTGCCGTGCCATCATGCTCGTACCGGCCGCGTCATCATGCTCGTACTTGCCGTGCCATCATGCTCGTACCTGCAGTGCCATCATGCTCGTACCTGCCGTGCCATCATGCTCGTACCGGCCGCGTCATCATGCTCGTACTTGCCGTGCCATCATGCTCGTACCTGCAGTGCCATCATGGTCGTACCTGCAGTGCCATCATGGTCGTACCTGCAGTGCCATCATGCTCGTACCTGCAGTGCCATCATGCTCGTACTTGCCGTGCCATCATGCTCGTACCTGCAGTGCCATCATGCTCGTACCTGCCGTGCCATCATGCTCGTACCGGCCGCGTCATCATGCTCGTACTTGCCGTGCCATCATGCTCGTACCTGCCGTGCCATCATGCTCGTACCTGCCGTGCCATCATGTTCGTACCTGCCGTGTCATCACGCTCATATCTGTGCGTCATCACGCTCGTACGTGCCGTGTCATCATGCTTGTACGTGCCGTGTCATCATGCTCGTACCTTCCACATCATCATGCTCGTACCTTCCGTGTGTTACAACCTGACCCCAGGATAGAGGGGCTCGGGGTACAGCCGAATGCTCTGAAGGTTCTAGTTGACGTACTCGGGAGATCAATAAGTTCGCCATGTACGGGTCGCGCCATACAAGCAGTCAGATGTGTCATCATGCAGTCAAAATGCAGTCAGATGTGTCATCATGCAGTCAGAATGCAGTCAGATGTGTCATCATGCAGTCAGAATGCAGTCAGATGTGTCATCATGCAGTCAGATGTGTCATCATGCAGTCAGAATGCAGTCAGATATGTCATCATGCAGTCAGATGTGTCATCATGCAGTCAGAATGCAGTCAGATATGTCATCATGCAGTCAGAATGCAGTCAGATGTGTCATCATGCAGTCAAAATGCAGTCAGATATGTCATCATGCAGTCAGAATGCAGTCAGATGTGTCATCATGCAGTCAGAATGCAGTCAGATGTGTCATCATGCAGTCAGAATGCAGTCAGATGTGTCATCATGCAGTCAGAATGCAGTCAGATATGTCATCATGCAGTCAGAATGCAGTCAGATGTGTCATCATGCAGTCAGAATGCAGTCAGATGTGTCATCATGCAGTCAGAATGCAGTCAGATGTGTCATCATGCAGTCAGAATACAGTCAGATATGTCATCATGCAGTCAGAATGCAGTCAGTTGTGTCATCATGCAGTCAGAATGCAGGTGATGTGTCATCATGCAGTCAGAATGCAGTCAGATGTGTCATCATGCAGTCAGAATGCAGTCAGATGTGTCATCATGCAGTCATAATGCAGTCAGATGTGTCATCATGCAGTCAGAATGCAGTCAGATGTGTCATCATGCAGTCAGAATGCAGTCAGATGCATCATCATGCAGTCAGAATGCAGTAAGATGTGTCATCATGCAGTCAGAATGCAGTCAGAATGCAGTCAGATGTGTCATCGTGCAGTCAAAATGCAGCGAGATGTGTCATCATGCAGTCAGATGTGTCATCATGCAGTCAGATGTGTCATCATGCAGTCAGATGTGTCATCATGCAGTAGGATGTGTCATCATGCAGTCATAATGCAGTCAGATGTGTCAATGCAGTCAGATGTGTCATCATGCAGTCAGAATGCAGTAAGATGTGTCATCATGCAGTCAGAATGCAGTCAGATGTGTCATCATGCAGTCAGATGTGTCATCATGCAGACAAATGTGTCATCATGCAGTCAGATGTGTCATCATGCAGTCAGATGTGTCATCATGCAGTCAGATGTGTCACCATGCAGTCAGATGTGTCATCATGCAGTCAGATGTGTCATCATGCAGTCAGATGTGTCATCAAGCAGTCAGATGTGTCATCAAGCAGTCAGATGTGTAATCATGCAGTCAGATGTGTCATCGTGCAGTCACATGTGTCATCATGCAGTCAGATGTGTCATCATGCAGTCAGATGTGTCATCATGCAGTCAGATGTGTCATCATGCAGTCAGATGTGTCATCATGCAGTCAGATGTGTCATCATGCAGTCAGATGTGTCATCATGCAGTCAGATGTGTCATCATGCAGTCAGATGTGTCATCATGCAGTCAGATGTGTCATCATGCAGTCAGATGTGTCATCATGCAGTCAGATGTGTCATCATGCAGTCAGATGTGTCATCAAGCAGTCAGATATGTCATCAACCAGTCAGATGTGTCATCAAGCAGTCAGATGTGTCATCATGCAGTCACATGTGTCATCATGCAGTCAAATATGTCATCATGCAGTCACATGTGTCATCAAGCAGTCAGATGTGTCATCAAGCAGTCAGATGTGTCATCATGCAGTCAGATGTGTCATCATGCAGTCAGATATGTCATCATGCAGTCAGATATGTCATCATGCAGTCAGATGTGTCACCATGCAGTCAGATGTGTCATCATGCAGTCAGATGTGTCATCATGCAGTCAGATGTGTCATCATGCAGTCAGATGTGTCATCATGCAGTCAGATGTGTCATCATGCAGTCATATGTGTCATCATGCAGTCAGATGTGTCATCATGCAGTCAGATATGTCATCATGCAGTCAGATGTCATCATGCAGTCAGATGTGTCATCATGCAGTCCGATGTGTCATCAAGCAGTCAGATGTGTCATCATGCAGTCAGATGTGTCATCATGCAGTCAGATGTGTCATCATGCAGTCAGATGTGTCATCATGCAGTCAGATGAGTGGAGTTATCATCCGAATGCTGATGCAACTTTACACCCCCATTCACCAATACACGATGCAAATGTATGCAAATCCAGTAATGCCAATTCAAAACAGTTTAATGAATGCAAATCCTTTCCTCAGGATAAATAAAAACACAAGGTCTCGAACCAAGCAAAACAGAAACCACAGGAAATCCTGCTGACACGCAGTGGTAAAGAATAAGTAATTAAATGCAAACAGGCGCCAAGACCATCAAATGCCTCAACAAATATCCCTATCTAATCCCAAGGGGGGAGGGTGGGGGAATTCAGGCCTGTTTGAGATGTTCTGGCGGCCTCGTCTTAGCCGCAGACTCCAAGGTTGGCGCCTCACCACCATTCTCGTTCTCTCTCTCTGGATGCATCTCAAACCTCATGAACCAACAGACCAGAGCAATTCCTGCAACACCATGAAACAGCACGTTGCCTCAGGCCTGTCCACCCGTCACGCTTCCTCCACCTAATCGGTTGGGCAGAAATTAACCAAACTTGGTAATTATGATTACCGGTACCTCGTGGCAACAAGGTGCAAGAGCAGTGTCACCTCTGGCCCAGTTCCGTGGTGCGGGGTCAAATGGTAAAATACCGAAAAATGCAATTACGGGCACATTTGTCAATGCAACTTTGTATATTCAATCAACTTTGTGGAACGCATGAAATATGTAACGATTTTTTGGATTTGACCCCCTGTTCATGTCTCTGGGGAGATGGGGACTTAGGTTCACACTTGAGGTCACAGAGGTCAAAACGGGAAAAAACTTCACCCCAAATTTAATATTAGGTCAATCCTGGTGTAACGTTTTGCCATCCTTCAACTTTGCGTGGGGATTTGGGATGACGTGCCGTCGACTTCGCTCTAGTTACCCTCGCCAGTGGTGAGGGAATTGCATTTGAGTCTGTTTGTCTGTCTATTTGTTTGTCTGTTTGTTTGTCTGTTTGTTTGTTTGTCCATCCACCATAGGTGCAACTGCACCTGTACAATTTTTTAATGATAATTATGACGTCATAGGTCACGTGGTATGGCCACCTTTTTTTTTTCTTTTTTTTTTTTTGTATACTGAATCGAGGCTCGTGAAAGAGCTAACATTTATTTCACAAACAAATCAACCAGACAAACAAAATATACAAAAGAGGGAGCGGAAGCCAAGATGGGGTGAGAAGGGGAAGCACACAACCACAACATTTGAGAGCAGGGAGAAGTGTGGGAGGGAGAGGGCTTGGGGGCAGGAGGCGTGGGAAGGGGAGGGGGGGGGAGAGGTATAAAACACATGGGGACCGAAATTAGCGGCGGTAGAAAAGATCAAGGTTTTGGATGGGGGAGGATAAGAGATGGTGGTGAACAGCTGTTTTAAAGACCTGGAGGGTAGAGTGGGATTGAAGAGAGTGATGGAGTTTGTTCCAGAGGTGGGAGAAAAGAGGAATGAAGGAGTGAAGGTGAGCAGAAAGTCTTGATTTTGGCAGTTTAACCATAAGAGGGTTGCAGGCAGATCTTGTGCGACCTGTAGGAATATTTGGGGGACAGAGCTCAGAGAAGGCTGGGGGGGCAAGGCCAGAGAGGAGTCGGTAGAAGACGGAAAGACCACCAACCTGCCTGCGGTGAGTGAGTGAAAGGCCCTTGGAGTTAGCTTCATCGCGGGAGATTCCAATGATTCTGAACGCTTTGGTTTCAACAGCGTGAAGACGGGCTAGGTGTGAGGCAGGAGCACCAGACCAGAGGGGAGAGCAGTATTCCATAGAGCTGCGGATGAAAGCCTTGTATGTGGTGAGGAGCTCAAGTGTGTCAAGGAAGGACTTCACACGACGGAGGATGCCCAGTCGGCGACTGGCTTTGGAGGCCAGATTTGAAATGTGGTTTTCCCAGGAAAGATCATGGCAAATAGTGAGACCCAAAAGCTTGAGTGACAGAACTTCTTGGAGAGGATTATTCAGAAAGTGGCTGGGAGGGTTTTCCAGTCGGTCTTTTCGGAGAGACATCGTAAGAGTGTGAGATTTATCAGGATTGAAAGACATGTTCCATTTGTTTGCCCAGTCTGTGGTTTTGTCCAGGTCTGCAGAGAGTGAGAAGGCTGCAGTCTGCCGATCTGACGGATGAGGAATGGAGCGACAGAGAGTAGAGTCGTCAGCAAAGAGATAGAGGATTTTCAAGAGAGTCAGAGAGATCATTGATGAAGACCAGGAAAAGCACAGGGCCCAGAACACTACCTTGGGGAACTCCAGCCTGAACAGGCAGAGGAGATGAGAGAAACCCATTCAGGGCCACACGTTGACTACGACCAGAGAGGAAGTCCGCCAGCCATGCGTGGAGATTTCCATGGATACCAAAGGAGGAGAGTTTGGTGAGCAGAGCAGGATGCCAGACCGTATCGAAGGCACGTGAAATGTCAAGGGAGACAGCTCTAAATTCCTGTTTGGCGTTGAGGACCTCCATCCATTGTTGAGAAAGCAGAAGCAGCATGTCCAGAGTAGAGTGACCAGGTCTGAAACCAAATTGATGATCAGAGATCAAGCCATTGGAGAAGAGGAAAGATTTCATATCTGAAGCAATGATGGATTCCATGACTTTGCTGATAATTGGGAGAAGGCTGATTGGTCTGTAGTTGCTGGGATCTGTTTTTGCACCTTTTTTGTGCAAAGCGGTGATGTTGGCTGATTTCCAAGCAGATGGCAGATGACCTTGAGCAAAGGAGAGGGTGAAGAGAACAGAAAGAGGGAGTGAAAGAGCGGAAGAACATGATTTTAGGATCCGTGGGCTGATGCCGTCAGGACCAGTTGCAGAATCAGAGTCGAGGGTTGACAGAAACTTTTCCACCTTGTCAGGAGGAAAGGACACAGAGTCCAGGAGCAGCTGGGTACGACTGGGTATGGTGGGTACAGAGAGGGATGGGTTTGGGACACAAGATTTAGAGGCAAACACAGAGTTGAGGCATTCAGCTTTTTCACGTGCGGAGTCAGCCGTTAAGCCGTTTGAGGTGAGGGAGGGGATGGAGGGGGAACAAACACCAGAAACAGATTTGACCAGACGCCACCAGGATTTGGAAGAGGGAGACAGACAAGAGAGTTCGGTCTTGAGAACGGTGAGATATTGTTTCCTGGCTCTCCTGAGGGTGGACACACACTTGTTTCGGGCTTTGTGAAAGGAAATGAGATTTCCTTCCGTTGGATTTGTTTTCCAGGAGACGAAAGCAAGTTGTTTCAGGGCAACAGCCTCACCACAAGATTCCGTGTACCATGGACGGGAGGAAGGGTATGACAACTGAAGACGAGATGGGATAAATCTGTGCATGAGAGAGAGCAATTTACTTTGAAAGAATTCCCAGGATGAGTTGATGTCAGAGGCGGTAGAGATGGGAGACCAGTCCAGATGATTGATGGCTGCTTGAAGACCGTGCCAGTTGGCCTGAGTGAAATGCCACACTCGTCGACGCTGAGGAGGCTCTCTGAGAATGGTCAGAGAGATGTCCACTTTGACAAGCACATGATCAGATGAGCCGATTGGAGCAGAAGAAGAGCAGCAGACATTTTCAGGGAAGTTTGTCATAACCAAATCCAGAAGAGAAGATGCTCCATTGACTGAGATCCGGGTCTGGAAATTGACAGATTGTGTCAGCCCCAGTGAGTCGCAGAAGTCCTTTGCTGAAGAGCCGTGGCTGGTGAGAGAGGTACCCACACCCAGCCAACTGGCATGGTGACAATTGAAATCACCACATATGAGGAAGAGAGAGTTGGGATGGGTAGATAGAAGTTGGTCCATATTATCAGACAGCGAGATGTAGATGGAGTCATCGCTGTTTGGTGGACGGTACAACACACATATGAACAAAAGGTGGGAGCGAAGGGGAACCCGTAGCCAAAGGTATTCCTGGGGGTGAGGTGGAGAGAGGGCAGTGGAGGGCGAGTGAGGAAGAGAGTTTTTTATAAAGATAGCAACCCCACCTCCAGGACGAGGCTCAGGTCTATCATACCGGAGGAGGGAGTAACCTGGGAGAGATACCAAGGCATCAGAGACATCATGAAGGAGGAAAGTTTCTGTTAAGCAGATCACATCTGGTTTGTCAGAAGCAACCTGTATGGAGAGATCAGTCAAGTTTGAGCGGAGGCCCCGGATGTTTGAGGTCCATACCGTTAATGAAGAGGAAGGGGGAGCATCGGGTCCAGAACAGGGGGGGGAGGGGTAGGGTAAGATGTGGAAGAGGAGGAAGAGGTAGGGAGAGCTGTTGAAGGTGTGTCAGAGATTTCAGAGATTTCAGAATAGCTTGGAGAAAGGGAAGAATGGGGTGGACAAAAGGTTTGATGGAGATTGGGTGAGGCACAGTGAGGTGTTATTTGAGGAGGGGGAAGAGCGAGACAGAAGGTTGGGAGAGATGAAGGTGAAAGTTGGAAGGGGGAAGAAGCAGGGAGGATGCTTTGAGGAGGGGTGAGAGGGGAGTCTAGGAGGGGAGGAGCGAGGGAGAGTCTCGGAGGGGAAGGGTGTGGGGGGAGTTTAGGAGGGAGGGGAGGGAAGGGGCAAGGGGGAAGATTTGAAAGAGATGGGTGATGGGGAAGATTTGGAGGGGAGGGGCAAGGGGGAATATTTGAAAGAGATGGGTGATGGGGAAGATTTGGAGGGGAGGGGCAAGGGGGTGGATTTGGAGGGGAGGGGTGATGGGCAAGTTTTGAAGGGGAGGGATGATGGGGAAGTTTTTGAGGGAAGGGGTGATGGGGAAGATTTGGAGGGGAGGGGTGAGATTGGATTTTAGAAAGTGTACGATTCATGGGAAACGAACATTTTTTGCAAAATGAGTTTGAGACCTTCGAGTCAAAAATACGTTTGAGGACACTGAAGGAGGGATGGAGTTCTGGATAGTTTAGGGAATGTAGAAAGGAGGAACTGTAAGAGATGGTATTATGTATATTTTTTGGAATGAATAGATTTGGTGAGCAAGACGAAAGCATCCTTTTGTAGGAAAAGAAGAAAAGGGTGTTATAATATATGAGAGAAAATAGTTGTTCAGGGGAGAGATTATACATTTATAACCACGTGATCGCGTACGAAGAACGAACGAACATATAAGAACAACAAATAAACGAATAAGACCTGGGAAGGAAAAAAATTTTGGGGGTTTTTTTTTGTTTGTTTTGTGAGCAGAGATATTAAACAAGGAGGTTCGGGGTGAACAACTGGGACGAAACAGTGAACGAAAATAATTGCAGCGGATTCGACGAATCGCTAAGAGAAAAACAAAACCACAAGGTCGGAGACGGTACGGTAGCCAAGCCTACGAGAACTAGGCCGCAGAATACTCGATACGCATTCACCGACGATTGTGTATACATGTACGAAAAATTAGCACCGAAAATTTTCAAAAAGATACGCTATAGGTACATACACCGAAAGATAGATACAGTCTCGACAAAAACACAATTGAGAAGGATCACTTAGCTTCGAAAGCGTGAGCGCATGGAGCAGCTTCGAAAAGACGTGACCTCGCCGTGATCTCGCGAGATCTCTCAATGATTGGAAAAACCGAAAACATTTGCACCTCTATATCTCTGAAAGCACTGCATATAAAAAAATTTAGACATGGCTCATTGTAAAGAACTCTCCATGTGGAATAACATATGTTAATGATGATGTCATAGGTGCCTCCATTATGACGTCATAATTCGGCAAGTACAAAACTTAATCGACCAAGATGAAATTTCTTGAGCATCATCTGGGGATAAATTGGTGGAGAAAAAAATTATCGGTCACGACCTCACCGGTCACGTGGTTCGGCCGCCATATTTGTTTTAACATAAAAGCTGTTAAAACCAATGAAAAACACATCCTGGCAATGGTCTGCAATCTCTGATTGCTCTTTCTTGTCTACCAAACCAATGCAAATGGGCGACTTTGTCGGACTTGCAAGACAAATCAACAATTTGAGAAAGTAGAGCGGAAAATGCAGCTTTTTTTGTACACCTTGAAGACAATACACTGCGTCACATTGTTGGGCCGTATGCAGCACCCAGCTGCTGGTTGGGTCGGTTCTGGGCGTGGCGGGAGTGAGGTTTAGCGGCTGTCCTGCTAATGCAGTACTTCCACTAACCCAGAATATATTAGTCATAATGTATTATTTTCGAAAAATGCAATAGGATTTTTAACATCCACAGACAGACTCCTTAACATTCCTTCCAAAGAATAACTTATTCATTGCTTTATCACCCTGAGATGCATCAGGGTGGTAATTTAAAGTTGGCCCTGGAATCAAATTCAAGAGAGACAAATCAAAAGGGGGTAGGCCACTTATGAGCAACATTGGGTGTTCAAATGTGTATAGGTATACGGAAGTAGTGGGAATGGGGGAGTACTAATTAAGATATTGCCTTGATTGCATGGGATTGATGGGCCTATAAAATGACCTCCTCGTGCGTTTAAGTTTCTTGTATTTTTCCTCGTATAAAAGGCTGTACGAATGAGATGCTCATCTTAGTTCAAGGCATTAATCGACCAAGATGAAATTTCTTGAGCATCATCTGGGGATAAATTGGTGGAGAAAAAAATTATCGGTCACGACCTCACCGGTCACGTGGTCACGACCTCACCTCACCGGTTGACTTCCGTTTCCGGTCTTGCTGGCGAGGGTTCGTTTATTCTCAGCTCTCCATGCTATCCATCGAAATCGAAGTTAAGTAATTGTTCCCATTTGTATTTTCGTTATAACTATTTATTTTATGGTGTATATATTGTCTCCCGACGAAGATTTTCGGTGCAAATCTTTCATACCTGTATTGAAAATCGTGTTAATTCGGGTCGTGTTTTGAGGCCTTGTAGTTGTACAGTGAACACTGTACAACCTTGAGGCTTTGTTTTTCTCTCAGCGGTCCGTGTTTTTGTGATCCAATAACTTTCGTTCTCTGTTTTCCCAATCTTTTCACCCCATAGCCCTCTTCCTTGTGTAAATCACAACTCAAAAAAATCCAAAAAAAAACATTTCCTTCTCTGTTCTCATTCGTTTATTCATTCTTATTCGTTCGTTCGTTCGTTCTTCGACCACGTGTTTCTCCCCCATTTCCCCAGATAGATTGTCAAATTTCAACTCGTTATTTTATCGTCCATGCGTTATTGTTTTGATTATAGTTACTTTTGGTTTGAATTTCCTGTAACTTGTAATTATTTAATCGTGTTCTGTTCCTCGTGTGCGGCCTTGTAGTTGTACCCCCGTCGGTGTTTGTTATCTTAATCGTGTTTTGCTTGGCTCTTAGTTTTTTTCCCTTCTACCCCGAACATAATACTCTGTCTAACGTTCTAAATCCCCACCTCCCCCCCCCCCCCAAAAACCACACAAACAGAAAAAAAAAAAAAAAAAATTATTTTCCTTTCTCCACGTGTACTGTTGACTCATCCTGTATTTTCTGTCCAGGTGTGCTGTTCGCCCCGCCCCCATTAACTCCTTGCCATCCACCGTTTGCCCTTCACGTGACTCGTGGTGGTCCCTCTCGGCTCTCCCCCCGTTGGTATTTTTGTGCACATAAGATTGTTCACGGTTCTGTTTAAATATTATTTAAATATGTATAACCTTTCCCCTTCAGTGTTTTACTCAGTGGTATTTTACAACACGCTGTTTTTCTTCCTATTTAAAAGGCTTTTCTCAATTTCCTCTCCAACTCATTCCACCTCAAAAAAAAGAAATTCAATATCTTATACGTCTCCCTCACTACATGGTCTAAATTCACATTCATTCCATCCCTCCTCCATCATTCTGAACCGGATTGCTAACTTGAAAATCACAACAAACCCAATTTGTTTTCAATGTTCGTCTTTCATTAATCATCCACTTTCTAAACTCCCCTCTTGCCCCTCCCATCCAAATCCCTCCCCTTGCACCTACACTCCTAAACTCCCCCCTTGCCCCACCACTCTTAAACTCCCCCCCTGCCCCTCCACTCCTGAACTCCCCCCTTGCCCTTCCACTCCTGAACTCCCCCCTTGCCCTTCCCCTCCTAAACTCCCCCCTCACTCCTCCCCTTCAAAACTCCCCCCCAACCCCTCCCATTCAAATCTCCCCCCATACCATTCCTCTCCAATTCTCCCTCCTCCCCCCTCCTCCTCAAAGCTGCCTCCTCCCCACTTCGTCTCCCTTCTATCTCATACCTCCACCCCCCCAACCGTCTTCTTTCCTCTGCCCCCCCTCAAACAACCCCTCACTGTGCCTCATCCCTTCACCTTCAAACCTTTCATCCTCCTCATCCTTCCCTTTCTTGGAACTCTTCTGCAATCGCTGACACACTAACAACTGCTCTCCCTACCTCCCCCTCTCATCCTTCATCTTACCCTACTCCTCCCCTCCCCTGTCCTGTACCCGATGCTCCCCCTCTCTCTTCATTAACGGTATGGACCTCAAACATCCGGGGCCTTCGCTCAAACCTGACTGATCTCTCCATACAGGTTGCTTCTGACAATCCAGACTTGATCTGCTTAACAGAGACTTTCCTCCTTCAAGATGTCTCTGATTCCTTAATATCTCTTCCTGGTTACTCCCTCCTCCGGTATGATAGACCTGAGCCTCGGCCTGGTGGTGGGGTGGCTATCTTTATCAAAAACTCTCTTCCTCACTCTCCTTGCACTGCCCTCTCTCCTCCTCACCCCCAGGAGTACCTCTGGCTACGGCTTCCTCTCCGCTCCCACCTTTTGTTCATATGTGTTCTGTACCGTCCCCCAAACAGTGATGACTCCATCTACATTTCACTGTCCGACAACATGGACCAACTTCTATCCACTCATCCCAACTCTCTCTTCCTCATATGTGGTGACTTCAATTGTCATCATGCCACCTGGTTGGGTGTGGGTTCCTCTCTCACCAGTCATGGCACCTCAGCAAAGGACTTCTGTGACTCACTGGGATTGACACAATCTGTCAATTTCCCGACCCAGATCTCAGCCAATGGAGTATCTTCTCTTCTAGACTTGGTTATGACTAACTTCCCTGCTAATGTCTGCTGCTCTTCTTCTGCTCCAATCGGTTCTTCTGATCATGTGCTTGTCAAAGTGGACATCTCTCTGGCCATTCTCAGAGAGCCTCCTCAGCGTCGACGAGTCTGGCATTTCACTCAGGCCGACTGGGACGGTCTTCAAGCAGCCATCAATCGTCTGGATTGGTCTCCCATCTCCACTGCCTCTGACATCAATTCTTCCTGGGAATTCTTCCAAAGCAAACTGATCTCTCTCATGCACAGATTTATCCCATCTCGCCTTCAGTTGTCTTACCCTTCCTCCCATCCATGGTACACTGAATCTTGTGGTGAGGCAGTTGCCCTGAAACAACTTGCCTTTGCCTCTTGGAAGGCTAATCCAACTGAAGGAAATCTCAGTTCCTTCCACCAAGCTCGGAACAAGTGTGTGTCTACCCTCAGGAGTGCCAGGAAGCACTATCTCTCCTCACTCAAGAATGAACTCTCAAACCTGTCTCCTTCCTCCAAATCCTGGTGGCGTCTGGTCAAATCCGTTTCTGGTGTTTGTTCCCCCTCCATCCCCTCCCTTACCTCAAATGGCCACACAGTTGACATCGCATGTGACAAAGCCGAATGCCTCAACTCTGTGTTTGCCTCAAAATCCTTAGTCCCAAACCCATCTCTCTCTGTTCCCACCTTTCCCAGTCGAACCAAACTGCTCCTGGACTCTGTGACCTTCTCTCCTGACAAGGTGGAGGAGTTTTTGTCAAACCTCGACTCTGATTCTGCAACTGGACCAGATGGCATCAGCCCACGGGTCCTAAAATCCTGCTCTGCCGCTCTATCTCACCCTCTCTCTGTTCTTTTCACCCTATCTTTTGCTCAAGGTCATCTGCCAGCATCCTGGAAATCAGCAAACATTACCGCTTTACACAAAAAAGGTGCAAAAACAGATCCTTGCAACTACAGACCAATCAGCCTGCTCCCAATTATCAGCAGTCATGGAATCCATCATTGCTTCGGATATGAAATCTTTCCTCTTCTCCAATGGCTTGATCTCTGATCATCAATTTGGTTTCAGACCAGGTCACTCTACTCTGGACATGCTGCTTCTGCTGTCTCAACAATGGATGGAGATCCTCAATGCCAAACAGGAAATCAGAGCTGTCTCCCTTGACATATCACGTGCCTTCGATACGGTCTGGCACCCAGCTCTGCTCACCAAACTCTCCTCCTATGGTATCCATGGAAATCTCCATGCATGGCTTGCGGACTTCCTCTCTGGTCGTAGTCAACGTGTGGCCCTGAATGGATTTCTCTCATCTCCCCTTCCCATTCAGGCTGGAGTTCCCCAAGGCAGTGTGCTGGGCCCTGTGCTTTTTCTGGTCTTTATCAATGATCTCTCCGACTCTCTGGAAAATCCTCTGTATCTCTTTGCTGATGACTCCACTCTCTGCCGCTCCATTCCTCTTCCCTCAGATCGGCAGTCTGCAGCCTCCTCACTCTCTGAAGACCTGGACAAAATCACAGACTGGTCAAACATGTGGAACATGTCTTTCAATCCTGACAAATCTCACACTCTTACTATGTCTCTCCGAAAAGATCGACTGGACAACCCTCCCATCTACTTTCTCAACAATCCTCTCCAAGAATTTCTGTCGCTCAAGCTTTTGGGTCTCACCATCTGCCATGATCTTTCTTGGGAAAACCACATTTCCAAGCTGGCCTCCAAAGCCAGTCGCCGACTGGGCATCCTCCGTCGTGCGAAGTCCTTCCTAGGCACACCTGAGCTCCTCACCACATACAAGGCTTTCATCCGCAGCTCAATGGAATACTGTTCTCCCCTATGGGCTGGTGCTCCTGCCTCACACCTGGCTCGGCTTCACGCTGTTGAATCCAAAGCTTTCAGAATCATTGGAATCTCCCGCGATGAAGCTATCTCTGAGGGCCTTTCACTCACTCACCGCAGGCAGGTAGGTGGTCTTTCTGTCTTCTACCGACTCCTCTCCGGCCTTGCTCCCCCAGCTCTCTGTGCTCTGTCCCCCAAATATTCCTACAGGCCGCACAAGATCTGCCAGCCACCCTCTGATGGTTAAACTGCCGAAATCTCGGCTCTCTGCTCACCTTCACTCATTCATTCCTCTTTTCTCCCGCCTCTGGAACAAACTCCCACACTCACTTCAATCACACTCCTCCCTCCAGGTCTTCAAAACAGCTGTTCACCACCATCTCTTATCTTCCCCCATCCAAAACCTTGATCTTTTCTACCCCCACTAATTCACCCCAGATCCACCTTGTTTGAAATTCCAACTTCTTTCCTGGAAGTCTTGGCAGTGTCCATATGTTTTATACCTCTCCCACCCCCCCCCCTTCCCATGCACCCCCCCCCCAAAGCCCTCTCCCTCCCACAGTTCTCTCGATGTCTCCATGTCTCTCGGTCCCTGCTCTCAAATGTTGTGTTTGTGTCCTTCCCCCTCTCTCCCCATCTTGTCTACCGCTCCCGATGTTATTTGTTTTGTGTGTCTGTTTGTCTTTCTGTGTGATTAATGTTCGCTCTTTCACGAGCCTCGATCTTGTATACAAAAAAAAAAAAAAAAAAAAAAAAGCATGCCAAAAAAAGTACAAGGAAGCATAAATTTAATTCAGATAAAAATAAATTTGTGTATTTAATTGCTGATCAAATTACAGGAACTGATGCTAAAACAGAAACTATCATATTTTGGACACATTATGGGTACAGAAAACGAAAATATGGACAAGTCAACAACACTGGGTTTGATAGACAGAAGAAGAGGAATAGGGAAACCTTGTATGTGCTGGATTAATAGGATAAAGGCAACAACCAAGCTCTCCGCCAGAGCTTCAGGATGCTGTGCAGGATAGGGATGTTTGGAAAAATCTGATGATGAATGTCACCAGAAACCAAAATTGAATCAATTCATCCTTGTCACACACTCAACTACCAGGTTTAGTCCGAATCCGTCCATAACCTTTTGAGATATCGTGCCCTATCGTTTTTGGCTTTGTCCCTATCAATATTTGGCCCTATCTCTCAATGGTGTAGAATTGCATAAATTCTATAGTATCCGAATCTACACCAAAATCTTATCATTTCGTCCTTTTCACATACTCAACCTCTCCACCAAATTTCGTCCAATTCCGTCCACAACGTTTTGAGATATTCTGTTCACAGACAAACGGACAGATCAACAGGGGTGAGAACATAACCTCCGTCCATCTTCGGTGGCGGAGGTAATATTCAAGGAACAGTCTGTTGCTTACCTTTACATCACATGTCTCAGAGGAAGGAATTAACAGTTACAATGAGGAATGATAACTTGCTATTCTAGAGTTGGCACCTACATCATGATAATTTAAAATATCCTAGCCATAAACAAATCGACCATGGGGAATGTTATCGTGAAATGGAAGACAGTGTAGGCAACACCAACCCTGATTATTGCTCTGGCACACCATTGAAAAATTACCTTTAGAAAGAAGAGAACCTTCTGATTCTTATTGTGTCATATCATCGAAAGTTCAACAAACCTTTTAATATGGATATGTGCTGGTGCCATTTTGAATGTTGCGTTGTGCGTTTTGGTAGTTCTTGATGACCAATGTGGCTGCTCAGACACTTGACGAGACAACGTGAGATTGAACCCGGAGCATCTTCTGGCCATAATTTGCAAGCGGTCGTAGTGGCTTCAATTTATCGGTGTTCTTGAATGCGATTTTGAACGCTCGGCATCGACAAAGCTACCAACACCATCTCCTTCGTGGGCATACGCAGTCGTAATTTGAGCATATCCCCCTTTGGAATATCAGGCAGCATCAGTACATTTCAATGAGCTTTGCATCACATGGAGCGTCACAGAAAGCAACTGCAACAAGCTTTTCATCATTGCGCAGCGTAATGGATTGAACTGGTATCCTGGGGACTCGAAAAGTGCAAAGAGGTTTTCTGAAGAGACATGTCTGCGCACACATTGCTCAACTGTAATGTCAGAGTGTGCGTAATATGTCCGAACTTTACTAACTGGCTCAATAAAAACCACAAAATATTTTCGAGTCCCCAGGATACCAAACTGGGAACATAGGACATGCACTAAGACAGGAAATGTGGAACATCCCACGTATGAAAAGCTGCCAAAAGATTCCAAACCCAAATATCCAGGCTCTGATTGGGGCAAAAAAAGATTTTTGATGGCTGAATACATCTGGTTGGTATGCATTGTCAGAAAAATCATGCGTATACTCTCTTGACTTTTATGAGGCGAGCATATGGTAAGGTTATGATCCTGGTTAAGTAATGGGTTTGAATCTTAGATTTGAGTAATTATCATCAAAGCATGAAATTAAGGCAAAGAGGTGTGTGCATGTATCATATAATTTATAATAGTACAGTGAGTGATAAGGCTTGATGGCAACTTTCCATGTACGTTTAATTACGTGTATCCAACAAAATGGATTTACTTCAAAAATGACCCTAACACTCACCCGAGCCATTTTCGATTTCAGAAATTACTCATGTAAGGCATGCTGAGCTAGCCCATAATCCAATCTTCCATCACTTAAGGCCAACAAGGGCAAACTGGGAATTTCAAACTTCAAGAATACCTGTACTATCTAAATTGGAGCTACAAATATGGCAAAAATTATTTGACCCTGAATGTTGGCTCGTGGAATGCACAACTGCCTTGAAAACAACTGCGTACGTCCTTTGAGCGTTAATCTTGAAAAGTAAGTAGCATAAGGAACACAGAGATGACGTTTTAATAATGTCACTCCTGAAAGATTTTATAGAACAAAAGTGCCTGTGAATGTATTCACAAAAACTCGATATAGCTCAGTGATATCCAACTGATTTTTTGGCCTTTTGGCTATTTCGTTACACAGCTTGGGTGTCTGCACATTTGAGATCGAGTCAGAGTATGTGAACATTGCTTGTAAGAAATCTATTTTGACGAGGCGAGCCAAGATTTCATTCATAGCAAACTAGCCGTGCCTACCCGTCGCTTTGCTGGCAGATTTAATCAAAAAACAGCATGTCGCACTTCACAAACATATTGCATGTCTATCTGTGAGTGTCAATGAGGATGTAAAATGAAGTGAAACACACAAAAAATGATATTTTAGAACACATAATTGTGGTATTGTTGCTGCTGTTGTCATAGCTGCAATTGTTGTTGTTCTTTGTGTTTTGCTCCTTCCTTGTGCTATTATATATTATTCTATTGCCTCAATAAGTATTACTACATACTAGTAAAACCCCCATAAAAAATGACAGGTTGGAGCAGTTCTTTCGACTATGCAGCCTCGTCAGCATGCCAAAGTCTGAAGCCTCGGCCTAGTGTCGGATGTGCTTATATCTTTTTCATTTATTACACATCATACGGACGTAAATGAACACTCGTTTTAATCTGCACGTGTTGCACATCACGTACAGCAAATTTCACCTCTCCGTGCCTCGTATTTAGTGTTATTAAAAAACACTTCTGTACACCACCATTGAGGCTTGGTTGGCAAGCCACCGTGTGCAATTCCAATACAAATGACATAATTACTCTCTTATGGAAAAAAAATTCGAGTTTGTTTTATCCTCAAAAATAGACCGTAGTGAAAACACATTCATATTAAAAGATTGGCCTTTAACCTACGGTTATGAAGGGGGACAGACATCTTTGAAAACACACAAACTGGCATTGTTTTGGCAATTTTGTGTGCTGCAAACACCACTCGTCTCGGTTCCCGTTGCACCCGGTTCTGGAAAACCTTCAATCAGACAAGCACATTTACATATTATAACATGAAAAGCAAAATGATGCCGCTACACTTTACGTATACATTTACAACTCGAGAATTCATAAAGCACCTTACCCTGTACAGTGTTTATGTATGTAATTCAATTAAAATAAAATAAAGATTGTAAAGGTCATATAATAAATAAATTCTGGAAGTTTACAACAATTGATGCAGTGTCTTTTACAACACACCTTATTTAACACATTACATTAGTTCGCTGTGCCTGTTCTTTGTGTCCTTTATGACATTCCTAAGAACAGTAAGTTTACTGTTCAGAATTATTTTCAATTTTGTTTGATTGCCAGACCAGCAGACAGAGTATCTGATCTGATCACTGACACTCTCTGCAGAGCTGAACAAAATCAGACTGGTCAAACAAGTGGAACTAGTTAGGTCCAAAACTTCAATTCCGTGACCATTTTCTGGCTAGTAAGGTTTGACGATTGATTTGACTTCTATTGACATTTAATAACAAAAATAGCCTCTATGTCCCTCCCAAAAATCCCGGCATTTTTCGCCAGAGGCCCGAATCCAAGATGACCGCCGGCACTATCTTGAAAAATTAAGTTTTGAACCAGAACACCTAGAATCACGTACAAAGACACTTTTTGGGGTAATTTGACCACGAGGATTCCGAATCTGACATTAGTTTGACGTTATGACATTATTTTGACCCAGAAATCCAAGATGGCCACCATCCAGTAGAGCGAAAATGCAACTTTTAAATCGGAGAACATATGATCATGAATTAACACATTATTTTGGCTAAATCTATACTGGCCATGGAATTGAGGTCCTGATTAGTGAATTGCTATTTTCTTGTTTTTTATTTGTCTGTGTGTGTAATGTCATATACTTATTTCTGTCTTTCCAGGGAGTATACGAGCGAATGAGACGGCACTGAGAAGCGCAGTATTCAGAGGCTAGCTGTCAAGAGAATGTCCACCGTTCCGTGTGTCCTCCAGTGTGGCGGGCTTTGCAATGAAGCCACTGATGTCGTTACCTCCGTTGAGAGTTGGGAAAATCTCAAGAAAAAAGCCCTGTTATGGAGCGGTCTTGACAAGTTCGGAGACGTTTATGCAACAGTCAATTGGGATAATGGTCCCGGCAGACAATGTGTCCATAAATCATGTAGGCTGACCTTATGGAATGCTAATAAACTGGAGCAGGTCAAGACAAGACAGAAAAAACGAGAAGTCAAGGAATGCCAATCTCAGTCTTCGTCCATGTCTGAGGCTTTCCCCCCGGCTGCTTCTCCACCTGCCAAGCGGCTGCGATCAAGTGTAGAAGGGCTGATACATGAAAAAACAGAATGTGTCTGGTGCTGTAAACCAGAGTCGGCAAAGCACCCAGAATCAAAGCTGTCCCTGATTTCGTATGATAATGCATGGGCAACGTTCAAGTCACACGGTGGTCCTCGAAGATCAGAGCATGCGAGACAGAATCAACTGTGTGATCGATTATGCAGCTGATGACCCATATGCGATTGAGATCAGATATCACAACAAATGCTGGTTGAAATATGTGCGTAGTTACCAGAAAATGAGTGAAGATGACAAACTCCCACGCATGCACAATGTCAATCTCCGTGAGGCTCAGACTATCTTCTTTGACCACATCAGAACAGTTATCTTTGAGGAACGTGAGCTAAGGTCACTACAGAGCCTCCTCAAAGACTACAGCTCTATCATATCTCGGTATGGCTTCTCAACATCCAGCATCAAGTCATCCTTTATCAAAGATATCCTGACCCGGGAGTTTGAGGGCAAGATCGGCTTCCACTCCCGCCCTCAGAGAAACCAGAGCGACCTAGTCTATGACACGTCTGGGGGTGGTTCATATGTTGAAGCAGCACTCTCCGCCATCGGTGTTGGCAGTGAACAACTGGTGCACAATGTGGCTAAGCGGCTCAAGGATGATGTCAAGTCAATCAAACCCATCCCATGGCCGCCAAGAGTCGAGGAGCTAGAAGAGGAGGAAGAGCTCTCGCCTCTCATGGTGCAGCTGCTATCTGCTTTGCAGGGGAAGAAGGAGGTAGATCTGTCTCCCAGCACACTCTCTCTCTCACCTCTCTCATCACGCAGTGCATTACAAAGCGACCCACCACTACCGCCATCAATGCCACCGTCACCCTTCATGGGATGACTCGCAGCAAGGAGCTTATTGACTCTTACTACAAGCTGGGCATGGGGATCAGCTACCCGAACGTGCTTCTCCTACGTGACCTCTGGACCATGCATGACCTCGAGTGATGTTTGATCTGTCCTGATGAGATCGCTGAGGGAGAACCAAGCATTAGTATCATTGACAATGATGACTTTACCAACGACACGTTGACAGGAGGGGGTACTGCACACCGCTGTAACTGGATGTTTCTGCAGCGTCTAGAACGTCTTGTACCGGATTATGAGGCTAACATCCAGGATGAGCAAACACGCATCACAGACGCAAAGACTGTGACACAGGCACTAACTGAGAAGGCATCTGAGATGCAGGGAGTTAAGCCGTATAGGACGATAAAACGTGGGGAGCCTCCCATCCGGCCAAAGCCCACTATGTTCTCATCAAGTACAAAGCATCAGTGCAAGCAGAGCATTTTTCATGCCCTTGCTCGTGTGGACGTGGATGGTGACCGCCCTGATACAGCTGAGCAGGCTATCCCTTCATACAATGGGTTTTATGCTCGTTTAAATGCGGAGCAAGGGAAGAGCAAGGCTTATTTTCATATGTCCTACAATCAACCGCCCAACAAGTCAGTTGTGAATGACATCATGGACAAGCTTTCTATCATCATTGCCACCAAGCACATGCCTTACGCCTTCTTAGTGGGAGATCATCCCGTGTACGTCCTCATTACCCTGCTCAAGGCCGAGAACCTAAAGAAATACCATGACATTGTGCCCTTTCTAGGTCTCTTCCATACACAGTGTGTGATGATGAGTGCTATATACAAGCGCTACAACGGGAGTGAGTTAGGAGATGTACTCGTGGCAGCAGGAGTTATTGCCGAGGGCTCCGTTGATCGTGCGCTGAAAGGCAAGCATTACAAAAGGGGGCTGCGTTGCTTGAGGCTTATGTATGAGGTGCTCATGAGTCAGCTGGTGCAGGAGAGGCTTGTGCCCTGCCTGGCTGATGAGACGAGGGAGAACCTCGAGTTTCTGAGAGATACTAGACTTTCCCAAGAATCCCGTGCTGCTGCTCATGCAGCACTGGAGGAGGATGCTGACCTGGACAGCCTTATCACTAACTTATTCATCCATGTGGAGGCCAGTGACATGGCAGACTACTGGAGGGACTTCCTGTCCATGACAGATGCACTAATGCAGAATGTCCACGCAGTCCATATCTGTAACTGGGACGAGTACGTCAGCTCTCTGCACGCCATGCTGCCATGGATGGTAGCGTACGACAACAATAGGTACGGGAGGTGGCTATCTGACTTCTGGACAATGCTGACAAATCTCCCTGCTGATCAGGTCACCTTCCTTCGTACTGACTTCGCTCAGTCCATCACAGGCAACCCCTACTCCAACATGGCCTGGGACATGTGGATCGAATGCACCATGAACAAGGGCAGCAAAATGAAGTCTGGCTGGCTCTCCATCCTCAAGAATGAGAAGCAGCTGCTGGTGCACTCCAGAAATGTGAACAATGTTGCCCAGATCCGGGCGGCTCATAATGCCCTGGCCAACCGAAAAAAAGCCAAGAGGAAGCACATTGAATGTGGCCCAAAACGAATGCGAGAAAATGAGCAGTGCGTGCAGGACCTGGTAGCCTGCATACATGAGTTTGACTCCTTTCCATTCGACCCATCCTCACCCACACTCCGCACCCTACAGTCAGCCATGCCTGCCTCTAATGAGCTCATTGTGGACTTCAATTCTGCCCATGCTGCAGGGGAGGAAATGTTGACCAGCTTCTTGCAGGAGCGGGTATTCAGTAAGAATACCTCCCTTCATGCACCTGTCCCTCTGAGTAAACGCTTGACATTTGCCAAGATGCCAGACACGGAGAAGCCCAGGGAGGAACTCAAAACGAGAGCTGCTGAAATGGAGCAGAATGCTCTCAAGGCAGTGATCAACCTGGTTGAGGTCAGTCATCTTGTGGACCTCACTGAGTTGCTGGAACATCGTGTTGTTGAGGAGTGTGTGGCTTTATTCAACTCCAACGGAACATACAGGAAGACACAGAAGAGTAAGCTCATCCAGAAACTCTCTCTGCAATCTGTAGATCTGCAGGAACCCTACACCGCTCTCATTGACATGGGCATGATTTGGAGGATGGCAACTCCATCAGCAGAGGATCGACAGACGCAACATGGCACCCCATACAAGTGGTCAGACTATGTCCACAAGGTGTCTTCCATCATCCTTGCCCGCCATGGTGATGCTGAACGTATTGTTGCGGATATGAGGATTGCATTTTTTTGATTGTGTGTATTGTATTGTGGTAAATTGTTGTGTAACATTGGTTGGATATGGCCCCTCCTGCCTCCAGAGTTGTGTAAAGGTAAAAAGGGCATCCCGGTAGTTAATTCCATGAAACACCACATTGCAGGACACTATAAGACCCTTGTTCAGTAGCTTATATCTTTATTATGTGTTTTAGAGTAAGGCCTTGTCTTCCAGTAACATGACACTCCATTGCACCAAGTAAAATAAATAGATTCCCTTCATTCCCATTCCCAAAAACCTCCATTTCCCCCTTTCGTCATTGCCAAGCCTCGATTGCCAATTACATCCCACTCCTGACACCAATTGTTACGGTCCGCGGATAAGGATGTTGTTTGCCGAGCGAAGGCACCGCGGCCGAACAGTTGTTCCCCGACTAAACCCGATTCACCCAAACGTTGGCCGTATCGCGCCACAGATATTCAATGTGGAAAAGACTAAGACGAAGAATGCAAAGAGGAAGAAGAAGAAGACGTACAGAAGAGTAACAGGGTTTATTATTATTTACACACACATAAGCAAAAAGAGCAGTCACGGGTATTTACAGCGGACATGAAAAAAACAGGTAACACAGTGCAAATTACGAGCTTATACAGACTTAGTTTACTACCCAGGACAGCACGAACAAAACAAACTCACGTACGCAAATGGATGGAAGGGTAGGAATCGTTTGGAGGGATGAGCAGGTGGGATCACAGGGCACAGCGAGCGGGTCCACTCCGGGCGGGAAGCGGGGAGCCGGCAGCTCCTTGTATTCGGCTTTACAGCGCACGCCGGCAGGGTCACTCGCTGCCCCGTCAGGGCTTCACGCGGCTGGTTGAAACGGGGCTGGACTCATCTGCCGTATCTCTGGTGTATCTTCTTTCTCTCTCTTGAACCATTCCTCCTTGACCATTCCTCCTTGCAATGGCTCCTTCGGTTCAAGGAACCGGAGGGCCAAATTGCAAGGTGGTTGGAAAAGTTGCAGCAGTACGATTTTAATGTGACCCATAGGGCCGGGAAGGCCCATGGTAATGCAGACGCACTCTCTCGGCGTCCTTGTCTGGGGGAAAACTGCAAATTTTGTGCGAGACATGAGGAGAGGGAGCAATTGGGCGATTCTGCCCCGATTCCCGTCGTCCGGGCAACCCGGGTGAGAGGGCCAATTTTGCCACAAACCGCGGACGAGGAATTTGGAGAGTTGGCTTGGAGCACGGCCCAGCAGGAGGATCCTGTTCTGGGGCCGGTGTTCCAATGGGTCAAATTGGGGCAAAGACCAAAGGGGGAAGAGGTCACCCCCCTCGGGGTGCAAACAAAGGCGTATTGGGCTCAGTGGCAGACCCTGGAATTGAAAGGCAACATCTTATATCGCAAGTGGGTGGAGGTTCCCTCTGATAGAACTTCCTGGCTGGTGATAGTCCCAGACAAATTCAAGAACATCATCTTACAACAGGTGCATGGTACCCGCTCCGGCGGCCATTTGGGCAGGACAAAGACAATATCTCGGGTCCGCCGGAGGTTCTATTAGGTGAATATGGGGCGTGACATACAGGACTGGTGTCGGAGATGCGACGCCTGTTCTGCCAAAAAGGGACCAGCACGGAGGATGAGGGCCCCCCTTAAATTACATCAGGTGGGGGCCCCCCTTGAGCGGGTGGCTATGGATATTCTAGGACCGCTGCCCCGCACCCGCCAAGGTAATAAGTATATCCTCGTTGTAATGGACTATTTCACCCAGTGGCCGGAGGCCTACGCCCTCCCCAACCAAGAAGCCGGGGTTGTGGCGCAGGCCTTCGTAGAAGGATTTGTTTGTCGGCACGGGATTCCACAGGAGCTGCACACCGATCAGGGACGAAATTTTGAGAGTCAATTATTAAAAGATGTGTGCAGACTCCTGTCAATTCGAAAGACCAGAACCACACCCTTGCGGCCACAATCTGACGGGATGGTGGAAAAGTACAATCGAACATTGATCCAACAACTGGCATTGTTCACCACCACCCGTCAGGATGACTGGGACGAACATCTCCCGTACCTGTTGATGGCCTACCGAACTAGCCAGCACGGGGCCACCGCATGCAGTCCAGCGTTGCTTATGTATGGGCGGGAGTTACGGGCTCCCGCCGACTTGCTATGCGGTCCCGTGCCAGACACCACGGATACACCGCCGAGGGAGAGTTATGCACGTCACCTGGAGGAAGGCATGGAGCAGGTCCATGCCTTCGCCCGCCGCCAGCTCCATCTGGCGGGGGCCAAGATGAAGCGCAGGTACGACGACCGGAGCCAGGGGAGTCAATACGCTCCGGGGATGAAGATTTGGTTCTTCAATCCCCGGAGGCGGAAGGGCAGGTGCCCAAAACTCACCTCCCCCTGGCAAGGCCCGGGAGTCGTCCTGTCGCAAATCTGTGACGTGGTCATTAAGATCAAAATGGGGCCACGGCCCCCCCCCCTCGGATCGTCCATGCCGACCGGATAAGACCTTATGCCGGCGAGCAGGCGCCCTCATGGATCGCCTCGGCTCTAGATGCCGAGGCAGGACCCAGTACCTCTTGCGACGGGGGCTCGTAGCATCAGAGGACTGGGGGGATGGTAGTGGAACGTCCCCGATGTGGTGGGATGGCAACTCTGTCATCCCTCACAAACCGGGGGGCAAAGGAGCACTAGATTTATGGGGTTTATGGCAGTGTAAGCTCGCCGAGGGAGGGTTTGGATAATGTGTAGGGCCCTAGAGATTGACATTAGGTAACGTTAAGGTTAGGTAGTGACAGATACCTGTAGTGGGGACGCAGGTAGATTAGTGTGGATGATAATGACGTGGGAGCTCAATAGTTTAAAGGGGCGACTGGGAAGCGCAAGTTTCAGAGGGGAGTAGTTAGATGAGATGATGCCGTGTGTTTGAGGATTGGAAGTGTATGGTGAACAGGTGTGATTGAACAGGTGTGATTGAACAGGTGTGCAACTGAACAGGTGTGTGGAGCAGTGTATGAGTGAGTGAAGGTGATGGGTGTTGTGTTGACCAAATGGTCCAGGAAGGAAGGAGGGTGCAGGTGCAACCAGGTGAGATTGCACAGGTGTGCAACTACAGGTGAATGGAGAACAGGTGTATGGAATAAATGGTCTGGAGTATATGGAGTATTGGAATGGATGGTCGTGGAGTGAGTATGGTGGAAACTATGGAGTGGAGTGGATGGTGCGAAGGTGTGAATGAGGGAAGGATGGACCCCCATCACGAATACCCGGGGCGGGTAGTGTAAGTGTTAGGTAGAGGGAACAGGTAAATTGTGGTTGGATATTGGCAACTGTGGTGCGGGTGAAAGAATGGTATTTGGATGGGTGCATTAGTGTTGTGGAAATGGCTGGGCGTGTAGCCTGTTAGTGTGTGTATGTAGTTGGTTTGGGCACTCCACCACTGTGAAGATGTCGGCCAGGTGAAGCCGCAGGTGGGCTCTGGGAGCCGGTAGTTGTTGTGAATGGGGCCCGAGGATCCGGAGGACGGACCCGGGTAGCCCAGTGCCAGAGGGCACCGAGTGGGGTGACAGAGCCAGGAGGGGCCTTCCTCAGTTAGATAGGTTAGGTAAGGAGCAGGTAAGCTCGGGTGGCAACTACAGTGGTGGAGGTGTGCAGGTGGGTAGACCTGCTGGGAGAGCTACACGTCACAGCCCAGAAATTGTGCAAGGGCACCGGGAGATGAATCGGGGGAGTGAGACCCCAAATTGAGAAGCACCACAGTTTGGTCAATGGGAATTGGTTTTTAGAACCCATAGTGTAAGTTGGCCAATGGATTGGCAGGGAAAGACCCCGGGTAGTGTAACGTGTGTTAATGTCATTTAGAAAGTAGTTTGGATGAAGATCTCCTCGCACCATCTGCATCCACTCACCTGAGGTGACGTAACTCCACACCATGCCATGTTTTTATTATTTTTGATGCAAATGTTTGGAATGTGAGACGCATCATGATGTGGGTGTGACATTGTGCTTGATGTTCCATCTCTTCCTCCTTATGAGGATTGATGACGAATTGGGTGATGACAAATTTTGGATAGAGGGATTGTGGAGACGAATTTTTGTATGGGAAATATGGGGAAGACGTGATGGTAGCGACGGATTGGTAAATGTGTAGATTTTTGTAAATATGGGGTAAGGGCAAGGGTAGTGTAGGTGACAGGGGGGGTGACGTACGGTAGGGACGAGCTTTCTCACTTCGCCCTCCGTACGCATTTCGCCTTGCATTGCCTTTGTTGATGTGTACCCTTGTGACCTTACCCCTTGCTCATCTGTCTTCCCCCCTTTTGTCTCCCACATGACCTGAGCGCCACTGGGCGCCGAGGGGAGCGTGCGTGAGTCGGCCATTGTGCGCCCGGAACTCCCAGAACCGGCTGTCTGCATCGATGCACCACATTATGGACCACATGTCTGTGGCCGAGCACCACTTATGGACCCCATGGGTTGGGGCATTGCCCCTCTGCTTGAACCGGCCATGAGGGCCCGAAATCTTGCTGGCGGACCTTGGCCACAGGGCACCGATGCCCCACAGGTGAACCACACTAGTCGGCCCTGTGGGCCATAAATAAAATAAATAAACATGGACACGTTTGGGCAAGTTTTATTGCAAATAGGCCGCCAGTAAGAAAATGAAAGAAAGACAACATCTGGAAGAAATAATAATAGCCAGCAGAGGGAGCCGAAGAGCAAGAGACCACCTGCAGGGTTAGGGGTTGTTTGGTTATTTTTATTATTGAACATTGATGAACTGTGGTGACTGCACCGATTGGTGCTTGAGGGTGTGTTGGTGCATTTTGGGTGCTTTCATGGTGCGTCGATGCAGAGCAGACTGTCTCCCCCCCAGAAAGAACAATCACAGGTCCTGGGTTAGTTTTGTAAATAAAAGTAGCGTCAATTGTAAATAATGCTCCCCACCGTCAGTGTGTAGTTTGAAGACCATTCCGCAATTCGGTTAACTGTGGGCGTGAGTCTGTTAGGCAGGGTGCAATGGAGCAGCGGGACATATTTATCTATGTTTTAAAACTGTCGCACTCAGGGTCAGGTTAAAAGTAGAGGGAATTACACCTACGTGTCACACTAAATTAAAGTTGTAGGCCCAGGCAGTGCCTAAGAGGAGGAGGGTGCAGTGTTGTGGATATGAGGATTGCATTTTTTTGATTGTGTGTATTTTATTGTGGTAAATTGTTGTGTAACATTGGTTGGATATGGCCCCTCCTGCCTCCAGAGTTGTGTAAAGGTAAAAATGGCGTCCCGGTAGTTAATTCCATGAAACACCACATTACAGGACACTATAAGACCCTTGTTCAGTAGCTTATATCTTTATTAAGTGTTTTAGAGTGAGGCCTTGTCTTCCAGTAACATGACACTCCATTGCACCAAGTAAAAGAAATAGATTCCTTTCATTCCCATTCCCAAAAACCTCCATTTCCCCCTTTCGTCATTGCCAAGCCTCGATTGCCAATTACATCCCCTCCAATTGCCGCCATTGACGACGAGGCAGGGTTGGGGGAGAAAGGCGGGTCCCCACCTCGTCATAGAGGGGAGGAGTGGGTCAGCCCCATTCAACCAACCACGAACAAGGGGTTGGACTTCGAGAGGGTGTGGAAAGGAACAGCAAGGAGGTTCGCGAAGGTTGAGGGGCGGGGCCTATATAACCCGCAGTGGGACATTCCCTGAGGAGAGAAGTGAGAGGAAGGGAATACGAGCTGAGCTGCGTGGAGAGATACACGACAAAGAAAGGGTCCAAGAGAGAGCTGGGTTGGGAGGTCCAAGAGAGAGAAAGAAGATACACCAGAGATACGGCAGATGAGTCCAGCCCCGTTTCAACCAGCCGCGTGAAGCCCTGACGGGGCAGCGAGTGACCCTGCTGGCGTGCGCTGTAAAGCCGAATACAAGGAGCTGCCGGCGTGCGCTGTAAAGCCGAATACAAGGAGCTGCCGGCTCCCCGCTTCCCGCCCGGAGTGGACCCGCTCGCTGTGCCCTGTGATCCCACCTGCTCATCCCTCCAAACGATTCCTACCCTTCCATCCATTTGCGTACGTGAGTTTGTTTTGTTCGTGCTGTCCTGGGTAGTAAACTAAGTCTGTATAAGCTAGTAATTTGCACTGTGTTACCTGTTTTTTTCATGTCCACTGTAAATACCCGTGACTGCTCTTTTTGCTTATGTGTGTTGTTACGTGGTCCTCCCAGTAACTACCTGGTCTCGGTGACCCCCGGACCGTGGGAGGCACCCCGCCAGAAAGATATATGATTTATACGCTTTCGTAACGCAATCAAGATGAATTCCAGTCCATAAGAAACCCCACACCAAGGATTCCGAGTAATCAATAATATATTCCCCCAAGGAATCAACAATCAACAATCATCAACAATCCACAATCAACAATCAATCCCCGAGATGAATAAGATGGCCATCTTATATATGTGTGTCCCCTTTCCCCACTCCCGACCCCTTGGGTACTCACGACCCCTTTGGTCTCTGTCCCTCACAATGTCTCTGGGCCCCTCCTGAACAAGGTTATGGTCGGCTTCGCCGCACACGGGCGGTTGAACGAACCCCGGGCGGACGTGCTTCCACCGGGCACGTACCGTACCGGGAACCACGGCTGCAGCGCACACCTCCTGGCCAAGCAAAGCGGGCAAGGCAAGCGCCGCTTGCAACGCGCGCGAGGCCCCAAAGTGCGACCCGTACGTGTCCTTGTAGATGGCGCGGCGAACTGTGCCGGACGCTGGGTCTGTGCACGGCCCCACGGCAACTTGACGTGTCAAAAGGGTAGTTACACGTCCCGGTAACTCCTCTCACCAGACGGGCTTGGGAACGCAGCTTTTCCACGCTGCTCAATATCGATCCCAACTCTCGTCGGAGCTGGGTGAGGAAGAAGAAGAATCGTCGCTTCTCCCGGACCTCGTGTCTTTTCTTCTTCCGTTTCCGGTCTCCTTTTTCCCAGAAGGGCTCCTGACCCTTTAATCACAACAACCCTTAATCGACTACACATTGATAAGCAAAGACCTGAATAGTAATTCACATACATTCACATAAATATGTAACACTCCCCCCCTTCAAGAAAGAAAGTTTGAACCCAGCGAAAACTTTCTTTGCCGGCCAACTTGGATAAACAAACCAGATAACTCACCCCCCCCCCCCCCCCCCAACTCATCAGTTCCCCCCGGGCACAGTCATCACTTAAAAATAAAGCAACAAAATTTCACACAATCCCCTAGATTAATTCCCTCTGGACCAAGCGTCAACCACTTCTAGTTTCTCTTGAATGACGGTTAAGAGGTGGTGACCAAAGCCCCCAAATTTAAACCTCTCTATAGCACTTTTTCGGGAGGCCCAGCGGAGTATTCCCTACATGGACGCCTTAAGGAATGTGGAGTTCACGGTTAGTCCGGGGAGGAAAGTTCATTACATGGACGCCTTTAAGAACGGGGAGTTCACGGTTAGTCCGTGCAGGAAAGTTCACTACCTGGACGCCTTTAAGAACGTGGCGTTCACGGTTAGTCCGTGTAGGAGCCCCGGCTCAGCGGCTCCCCCGTATATATAGTGCTTCAACTTCTCCAGACTCCTAACAGATACGGTGGGACCACTTGTCCCAGCCGTTACCTGACTGGCGGTCTCCTTCTCGGCCAGTGCTCTGACATTCATTTTTTCGGGAGGTGCCGTAACTCTGGGAGCCTCCATAGTAATATCGGCTGCTGCCAACCCCAAAACTACTGCCAAGTTGTCCTCTTCTGTAGACCTCTCGACGCCTACGAAATGCCTTCCCTACTGTTATGGTCCGACCCTCCAAATCCTTACCATTCCAATTCTTCTCTGCCTCCCTGGCGTCTCTTGTGCTTGCAAACGTGACAAAGCCAAACCCTCTTGACCGTTGCGTTTCCCTGTCTTTTACCACCCGCACTTCCACCAGCGGCCCATATCTGTTGAAGACAGAGGTCAGAACTTCTTCCTCTGTGTTGAAGTTCAGTCCCCCTACAAATAACTTGGAACTTTTGTCGCCATCCCGAGCTGGTGGGGTGTTATTTTCCCTGCTGTGCTCTTTACCAACCCTCGGGTTACCATAAATTTGCCCCCCGGCCAAATCATTCCCAATAATCACAGATACTCCCTCTACAGGAAGCGTGGCTTGTAAACCGATGGTGACCGGTCCTGACATCAAATCGGATTCCAAATGGATGACATGAAGTGGGGCACTAACACAGCCACCGATCCCTCGTAACCGAACACTATCACCCGTTGCGGTACTCTTTGACAATGGCAAAATGCCTTCAAGCATTAAGGATTGATGGGCTCCTGTGTCCCTCAAAACCCTAACTGGTCTTGGGTTAGTCAAGTCTCCCTTGAGTGAAACCAACCCCTCATAAATAAATGGTCGGTAACTCTTCTGTGGGCGATTTCTTACGCTTGCCATCGCATTCGGAGTGGTAATAGTCGGACTCCGCTCTGGGTCTTCCCTTTTCATGCGGTAACAACTGGACATCAAGTGTCCAGGTTTCTTGCAAAAAGCGCAAGTAGGCCCGGAGGAAAAACTCGTGGTCTGCCTCGGGCCCCCCGAAATATAAGTTTGTCTTGGGCCCGCAGCCCTCTGATTTCGAACAGGTGGGGTATCCGTGTTGTCCCCATAATCCTCTCGAGGCCGCCGCCATGTATTGTCGTTCTCCGCACCTGCTGTTCCCCACCTCCCCTGCGGAGATCTAGGCGAGGAGTTAGGTTCGTGGACCCCTATCCGGTGTGTTAAGGCATAATCATCTGCCATGGTGGCTGTGTCCCACAACTTCGGTACTTTCTTTTCCTGCAGGTACACTTTGATGTCCTCGTGGACACACTGTTGAAATTCCTCCACCAGGATCAAGTCACGCAATGTTTCGAAGTCTTTCCCGACTCCTTTTGACTCACACCACCGATCAAACATGTTTTCTTTCACTCTGGCAAACTCCACATGGGTCTCACTCTCCCTCTTCCTGGCATTCCTGAATTTTTGCCGGTAAGCTTCCGGAACCAACTCATAGGCTTTGAGGATGTGCTTCTTCAATACCTCATAATCTGCACATTGGTCCATTGGTAGCGCCGAATAAATCTCTTGAGCTTTTCCCACAAGCACACTTTGCACTAGTATGGTCCAGGCCTCCTCCGGCCAGTTTAACTGTCGAGCCACTTTCTCAAAGTGTGGAAAAAATTTAGCGACTTCCTTTTCACTGAAGGGTGGAACCAGCCTCACATGTCTGCCCACATCCCAGGTGTTCTGGCGAGGTGTCGACCCCGTCAGCAAGGGTGGTACCTCTCCCCGTTCTCTCATTAAATCCAGCTCCTTGAATTTAATTTCTTGCTGAAGCTCCATGTCACGTTCCTTTAATTCCCTTTCCGCTTTTCTCTCCTCTGCTTCGAGGTCCCTTGCAGCTCTCCTCTCCTCTGCTTTTCTCCCTTCTAACCTTTCCTGAAGTTCTCGTTCCACTCTCCTTTCCTCTGCTTGTTTCTCTTCTCTCCTCTCTTCTGCTTTCCTTTCTTCTTCTGCTCTTTCCTTTTCTGCTTTCCTTTCTTCTTCTGCTCTTTCCTTTTCTGCTTTCCTTTCTTCTTCTGCTCTTTCCTTTTCTGGTTTCCTTTCTTCTTCTTTGATCCGTTCCTGGCTCCGTAATTGCAACTCCAGTTTCCGGAGCTCAACGTCTTCTGGTTCTTCGGGTAGCCACTGCCAGGCTAACTCGTCCCATGTTCCTAATCCCACCATAGATTGTATCACCGTGGTCTGCAACTCTGCCTTCCTCACATTAGTTCGGACCTCCAAGTTAAAATGTTTGGCCAATTTCAAGAGGTCCGACTTTAGTAACGCTCGGAACTGTGCCTCACTCGGTGTTACCGCAAAGTTCTGTGCCACAAACGCCATGGTGACTATCGTTAACACCTGTTAACATTCACCCAAGACTTTACCCCAATTTCCCCAAAAATTTACCAATTAATACTTAATTAATAAATTGTAATTAATAAAAATATTATTTTATTATTTTATACAATTTTAGATCCCGGATGAGCCCCCAATTCTGTTACGTGGTCCTCCCGGTAACTACCTGGTCTCGGTGACCCCCAGACCGTGGGAGGCACCCCGCCAGAAAGATATATAATAATAATAATAATAATGCATTTATTTTATATAGCGCTTTTCAGGAAGCCCAAAGACGCTTTGACAGAGTGCAAAACATAATGCATAGCAAAACATAAAAACAATTGCAAAAAAAGAAGAATCAATAGGGAAATATTCAAAGCACAAAGGAGGGAGAAGGAGAGGAGATAGTCAGGGGTTAGATGCTGTGGGTTAAATGTTGAATGCAGTGTTGAACAGGTGGGTCTTGAGTGATGTTTTGAATGTGGTGAGTGAGGAGGAGTCTCTGATGGTGTGAGGTAGCGAGTTCCAGAGGGTGGGAGCAGCGATTGGGAAGGCCCTGTCCCCCCAGGATCTAAATTTGGTCTGGATGGGGGGGGGTCAGGAGGTTGGTACCAGCAGAGCGGAGGTTGCGGGTGGGAGTGTGTCTGGAGAGGAGGTCAGCCAGGTAGGATGGGGCCAGGTTATGGAGGGCTTTGTAGGTCAAGAGGAGGATTTTGTACTGGATTCTCTGGGAGATGGGGAGCCAGTGAAGCTTGTAAAGGACGGGGGTGATGTGGTCACGGGTCCAGGAATGGGTGAGTAGACGGGCAGCGGAGTTCTGAATGTATTGGAGTTTATTGGTGATTGTTGAGGGTGAACCATAAAGGAGGCTATTGCAGTAGTCCAGACGGGAAGTGATGAAGGCGTGGATGAGGGTTTCTGCAGCCACGGAGGAGAGGGATGGACGGAGACGGGCGATGTTTTTCAGGTGAAAGAAGGCTGTCTTTGTGATCTGTTTAGTGTATTTGTCGAAGGAGAGGGTTTGGTCAAAGATGATGCCAAGATTCCGGATGTGAGGGGAGGTGGATACTGGGAAACCGTCGATGTTGAGGGCAAAGTTATGGGTGGACTTGGTGAGCGTTTTTGGGCCAATGATGATTATTTCAGATTTATCACAGTTAAGTTTGAGGAAGTTGATTTGAAGCCAGGATTTTATTTCAGTGATGCAGTTTGTCAGGATAGAGTGGGTGGCGGTGGAGATGGACTTGGTGGAGATGAAAAGCTGGATGTCATCGGCGAAGCAGTGGAATTGGAGACCATGACGGCGGATTAAGTGACCGAGGGGGGACAGGTAAAGGATGAAGAGGAGGGGGCCAAGAACTGAACCTTGGGGGACACCTTGGGGGAGGGGAGCAGTAGGGGATTTGCAGTTATTGATGGAGATGAACTGACGTCTGTCAGAGAGGTATGATTTAATCCAAGAGAGGGCAGTGCCGGTAATGTTAAAGGTGGTTTCAAGTCGGGTGAGGAGGATGGTGTGATCGATGGTGTCAAAGGCGGCGCTGAGGTCGAGGAGGATGAGAATGTTGAGGTTGCCAGCGTCAGAGGAGAGGAGAAGGTCGTTGGTGATTTTGAGGAGAGCAGTTTCAGTACTGTGGTTGGAGCGGAATCCGGATTGGAATGTTTCATACAGGTTATTGGCAGAGAGGTGATGTTTGAGTTGAGTGGCTACAGCGCGTTCCAAAACCTTTGACAGAAAGGGTAGGTTGGAGATGGGTCTGAAGTTATTTAGGGTGTCAGGGTTTAGTCCAGGTTTTTTCAGAATGGGGTAACAGCAGCAATTTTGAGGGATGGTGGGACGATGCCTGTAGACAGGGAGGAGTTTATTGTTGCAATGATAAGTGGAGAGAGAGCAGGAAGGGAGGCCTTGACAAAGCTGGAGGGGATGGGGTCAAGAGTGCAGGTGGCAGTTTTCATTCCGATGAGGAGTTCAGAGAGGTCAGTAGGGGAGACTGGGGAGAATTGAGACAGGGGATGGCAGGATAAGGGGGGGCAGGTGGTTTGAGGGGGAGCGGGTGCGGCGGTGGTCAAGCTGTTGTAGATGTTTTCAATTTTGGGTTGGAAGAATGAAAGGAAGGAGATGCAGTTGTCTATTGTGAATGACTGGATGGTGGTGTTCAGGGGGCTGAGGAGTTTGTTTATTGTAGAGAAGAGTGCTTTTGGGTTTCCGGAGCCAGAGTGGATAATTTGAGAGTAGTAGGCGGAGCGGGCGCGGGAGAGGGCATCTTTATAGTGTTGTATGTGGTCCTTGTAGGCCTGGGAGTGAACTGTGAGACCTGTTTTATTGCGGAGTCTTTCAAGTTGGCGAGCACGAGTTTTCATCAGGCGGAGTTCAGGGGTAAACCAGGGAGCAGAATGGGTGAAAGAAACTGTTTTGGTTTTTATAGGCGCAAGTTGGTCAAGGCAGGAGGAGAGAGTGTGGTTGTAGTAGTCAGTGAGGTCAGAAGGGGTGTGGAGGTCAACGAAGGGAGAAGTGGACATGATATATGATTTATACGCTTTCGTAATGCAATCAAGATGAATTCCAGTCCATAAGAAACCCCACACCAAGGATTCCGAGTAATCAATAATATATTCCCCCAAGGAATCAACAATCAACAACCATCAACAATCCACAATCAACAATCAATCCCCGAGATGATTAAGATGGCCATCTTATTTATGTGTGTCCCCTTTCTCCACTCCCGACCCCTTGGGTACTCACGACCCCTTTGGTCTCTGTCCCTCACAATGTCTCTGGGCCCCTCCTGAACAAGGTTATGGGCGGCTTTGCCACACACGGGCGGTTGAACGAACCCCGGGCGGACGTGCTTCCACCGGGCACGTACCGTACCGGGAACCACGGCTGCAGCGCACACCTCCTGGCCAAGCAAAGCGGGCAAAGCAAGCACCGCTTGCAACGCGCGCGAGGCCCCAAAGTGCGACCCGTACGCGTCCTTGTAGACGGTGCGGCGAACTGTGCCGGACGCTGGGTCTGTGCACGGCCCCACGGCAACTTGACGTGTCAAAAGGGTAGTTACACATCCCGGTAACTCCTCTCGCCAGATGGGCTTGGGAACGCAGCTTTTCCACGCTGCTCAATATCGATCCCAACTCTCGTCAGAGCTGGGTGAGGAAGAAGAAGAATCGTCGCTTCTCCCGGACCTCGTGTCTTTTCTTCTTCCGTTTCCGGTCTCCTTTTTCCCAGAAGGGCTCCTGACCCTTTAATCACAACAACCCTTAATCGACTACACATTGATAAGCAAAGACCTGAATAGTAATTCACATACATTCACATAAATATGTAACAGTGTGTAAATAATAATAAACCCCGTTACTCTTCTGTACGTCTTCTTCTTCTTCCTCTTTGCATTCGTCGTCTTAGTCTTTTCCACATTGAATATCTGTGGCGCGATACGGCCAACGTTTGGGTGAATCGGGTTTAGTCGGGGAACAACTGTTCAGCCGCGGTGCCTTCGCTCGGCAAACAACATCCTTATCCGCGGACCGTAACAGTATCTTCTGTGTGAATGACCCATATGACACACCATACTCTACTAAAGATGACGAGTGAGACCTGCGGGTACAGGGTAAGGCACATATACCCAACACCTACATGAAATTGAATGACCCCTGCCCTTCTGCCCAAGCATTCAAAACACTTCTATGTAGCGTCAGCAACAAGGGGCGGATGCAAAAGCTGATATGCACCTACCTGACAGACCTTGCAGAGAGTGTTGATGCAGAGATTGTCTACTCTGTTGGCTCCCACTGCACCAATTTGTCAACCCAGCAACCAATGGAGAACTACAGCTTTGACCAGTCTGAGGCTGATACTGTCCTCTTTTCTGCTTACACAGTTCTGTGTGAATCAGGCTACAGTGGCCCTGTTGTCATTGATACCGCTGATACCGATGCCTATGTCGCGGCAGCAGTCATCTCGCAGCAGCTGCCCAGAAAGCTCTGTATCAAGAGGAAGAAGGAGACTATCATATGTCATGGCCTGGTTAATGACGAGATGCACCAGGGCCAGCTGAAGAGAGTGAGGAAGATGAGAGCCAGGAGGGGAATGAGGAGCGAGATGATGATGTACAAAGGCGGGGAGATTCATCGGAATCTGATGATTCAGATTCTAGTGAAGCAGAATGCTCTGATTCTGACTAATCATATAATTAAAGGTCATATTGATTAATTACTTCATTTGAAAACTGTTCAAGTCACAGCTATTAAAAATAGCTTATTTTGAAGTGTAATGAGTTTACTTGTCATGCAATCATCAATTACTTTACTGCAAGATATCCTTATGGAGGTAGTTTCTTTAACATGTTTAAGTACAAAAGTTGCATTTTCGCTCTACTGGATGGTGGCCATCTTGGATTTCTGGGTCAAAATAATGTCATAACGTCAAACTAATGTCAGATTCGGAATCCTCGTGGTCAAATTACCCAAAAAAGTGTCTTTGTACGTGATTCTAGGTGTTCTGGTTCAAAACTTAATTTTTCAAGATAGTGCCGGCGGTCATCTTGGATTCGGGCCTCTGGCGAAAAATGCCGGGATTTTTGGGAGGGACATAGAGGCTTTTTTTGTTATAAAATGTCAATAGAAGTCAAATCAATCGTCAAACCTTACTAGCCAGAAAATGGTCACGGAATTGAAGTTTTGGACCTAACGTAAACATGTCTTTCAATCCTGACAAATCTCACACTCTCACTTTGTCTCTCCGAAAAGACCGTCTGGACAACCCTTCCATCTACTTTCTCAACAATCCTCTCCAATAAGTTCTGTCACTCATTCTCTTGGGTCTCACAATTTGCCATGATCTTTCCTGGGAAAAACACATTTCCAAGCTGGCCTCCAAAACCAGTCGCCGACTGGGCATCCTCCGTCGTGTGAAGTCTTTCCTTGGCACACCTGAGCTCCTCACCACATACAAGGCTTTCATCTGCAGCTCAATGGAATACTGCTCTCCCCTATGGGCTGGTTCTCCTGCCTCACACCTAGCTCGGCTTCACGCTGTTGAAACCAAAGCTTTCAGAATAATTGGAATCTCCCGCAATGAAGCTAACTCTGAGGGCCTTTCACTCACTCGCCCCAGGCAGGTTGGTGGTCTTTCTGTCTTCTACGACACCTCTCTGGCCTTGCTCCCCCAGCTCTCTCTGGGCTCTGTCCCCCAAATACTCCTACAGGTCGCACAAGATCTGCATGCAACCCTCTTATGGTAAAACTGCCAAAATCAAGACTCTCTGCTCACCTTCACTCCTCCATTCCTCTTTTCTCCCGCCTCTGGAACAAACTCCCTCGCTCTCTTCAATCCCACTCATCCCTCCAGGTCTTTAAAACAGCTGTTCACCACCATCTCTTATCTTCCCCCATCCAAAACCTTGATTTTTCTACCCCTGTTAATTCACCCCAGATCCACTTTTCTGAAATACCGTCTTCTTTCCTGGAAGTCCTAGCAGTGTCCATGTGTTTTATACTTCTCCCACCCCCCCCCCCCCCCCAACCCTCTTCCCACGCCTCCTCCCCCCAAGCCATCTACATCCCACAGATCTCCCGATGTCCCTGCTCTCAAAGGTTGTACGTGTGTGTTTCCCCCTCTCTCCTCATCTTGTCTCCCGCTCCCTTTATTTCGTCTTATGTGTCCGTTTTTTTTTGTCATTAATGTTAGCTCTTACAAGAGCCTCGATCTTGTATAAAAAAATGAAAAAAAGAGTAATTTTTTTTTTAAAATCTCAATCCTCTCTGTGCTGCGATCGGGCAAATTCAGATCCAAAGTACTGTTAAACTACAGGTTTGTTTTCCCATTCCTGTTCTGATTCGTGTTCAAAATATGACATTAAATTTAAATCAAGTGGTTCGTCGATCATACACCGACATTTGTAGACCGAAGTGAACCTATTACTTAAGTCCGCTTTTCACTTTGCGTGCATGGGGTAACTAATGTCACTCGTCAGGAATGTCGAGATAGGAGTCAGTTAGGTTTTTGTAAGGCCTGGATGCTTATTATGAAAAGGCCTGTTTGCAGCTAAATGAAAGATACCAGCATTACATCATTATAGTTATATGATTAGATGTGCTTATCTCATTTTCATCTTTCCCTTCCAAAAATCTTCATTACTCGAGAACCACAACTGCAGGTATACAGCAATAAAGCTTGTTTCTTGATTTTTAAGTTGAAACTATCGTCTCCAAAACTATTGATTTCCTATATTACCTGAAAGATGAGTAAACATCTGAAAGTGCAATGTAAATTTAAATAATAAATATATTGCCACACTTTTTTTTAACGATTTGTTGTTTAGGAGCTGTCTGATCTCATGTCTGTTTTGAGTGCAGTGCTCGTAATGTACATAAACAGCACGAGTGTCACCTGGACGGTGCGTTTACAGAACACCATGACGGTCATCAAACTTCTTGCTATGTTGGGCATCATTGCTCCAGGACTGTATTACATCGCGAGCGGTACACATGCACCATCTACTGCACTGGCTTATATTGCCTTAAATTTTAACTCGCAACCATAAGACAGATATTGAGTAAGTGTAAATCCTTCTAGTATCTCATCACAAATGAGGTATTGCTATCCTGGAATTGCAAATTATTTGTGTTAACCATCTATATGCACTGAGAAGTCCCAACAGATAGTAGAAGTCACTGCTTCTTGTAGCAATTGCAGACTTTAATGTCTTGTCGGTAAACAAAGGGTTAAAGTCCCTGGAGATTTGAGTCGAAAAGTATTGTTTTAACAAAGTTATATATTCTGACACAAAAAATGTTAACTGAACAAAAGGACTGACAATATTGATTTGCATTCAATGCCTCCCTCTACAGGACACGTTGATAAGTTGCAAGGCCCTTTCCTACCAACGAAAATGGAGCCAATGCGTCTCCCTCTGGCCATCTTCTATGGTTTATTTCCTTATGCTGGCTGGTAGGTCATTAAATTTTATTTAAAAGAGAATTTACTTGTTTTCAGACATCAAAATAATAGAAAAAAAACCCACAAAAACCAAACATGGAAGCAGCAAATTGCCGACACTAACTCTTTTCATAAGCAATTGCACCACAAAATATAAAAGTGGAATTACAAATATAAACAAACGAACAGAAGGGGAAAGCATACTATGGGGGGAATAAACAAAAGCCTAAAAAAACAGACATGCAAGACTTCCTTGAAATTGAGGATTTTCCTCTTGTTTTGCCTTTAAATTGGTTTATTAAAAATAAGAGTCGAGACTCCTAACCCCCTTCCACCCCCTCTCTGCTGTTCACACCCATTCCTCCTTGCGTACAACAATGGCAGAAAAAGATTCCATTCATTTGTGTGTTGGAACAGCAGGTTCTGTTCAATGAGATTGCAAAGATTCTGAGAGTAGCTTCTAAATAAGTAAACTGGCACTCCTATTCAACTATCACCTCTTCATCTCTGGATGAACCAGCATGAAGGCAGAGAGAAACTCTCGGCTGATGGATTGACTGAATCTCCACGTCCCGATCTGAAGAATGAACCATTAGATGTTTCAGTGGTCAGAATTAATTGAATCCGGCGCCATAGACCTTGCCTCACATGATCAGACAAGAGAGCAGTGCTTATCTAGAATGGTACGGGAAGGTCACGGTGGAGAATATAGAGGTCACAGCATCATTTGTCTCACAGCCAAAGGAGGCATCTCTAAACTAACCATCTAAACGAATAGTGGTTGGATTAGGCAGGCAGCACAATCAAACATCAAGAAGAAAAATTGAAGATCCCAACAAAGTCAACAACAATGATTCCGAACCGGCAGAGCTCCTCCTGCACATGGCTCCAAAAACTGCCATCGCTCAAAACAAATCAGTGTTGGCTCATAAACCGGAGCCATTGGAATTGTGCCAGTGGAGAAAACACTCTTATTGACAAATACCAAGAAAAACATTACTAGATAGATATTCGAGGGTCATCACAAAAAAGTTGTCAACTTATTTTTTAAGTAAAAGGTATCGGTGATCGCAAAACTACCTACGTATATACAACAACAACAACAACAACATGCATTTTAAAGGCCATTTTCCCTACTAGAGCGGGGGTTAGCCTTGCGGTCCCCATGACAATCTTCTCCATTTTGCCCTATTTTCTGCATCTCTCCTTGTTAACCCCCTTGCCCGCATGTCTTCTTCCACCGTCTTTAGCCAAGTCTTTCTCGGTCTTCCCCGTCCTCTACTTCCTTCTACATTCATTTCCATCACTCTTCTCAACCAGTCACTTTCATCCTTCCTCAACACATGAACAACCTGTTCCTCTTCACAGCATCAATCACAGGCTCTATTCCCATCATCTTTCGCAATTCATCATTTGTCTTCCTCTCTCTAAACGATACTCCGCACATCCATCGAACCATTCACATTTCCACCCTTTCCAGCCTCCGTTGCTGCTCTATGTATATACTATCTCATCTACGTATTCTACGTACTATCTCATCTACGTATTCAACCTACCTGCGTATATACTATCTCATTATCTACTGATGTCTCCACTAAAGTTCAACTATATCTCATACTATTTGTTTCATTTCAGGAGTTTAAATAATGGGGTCTAGTATCAAGTGTATGGCCGTTGCAGAAAGCATTTTTCTTCTGATAGAGAAAATAATTGCACGTGAACTCACCAAAATAATTCTGCAATTCTTCCCAACATGTCCTCAATTGAGAAGCATTCGGTGTTCGGTATTATCCTTTCTTGGGTAGGAAGATGTGCACAATGGACTGCATTCAGGTAGGCCTTCCATCAGATTCTATTCTTGCGTATGGCAAATTGCAGCTCAAAGATCAAAGTCGAAGTTGGACAACCAAGTTACACCACTGTCTGTTGTTAGGTGGATTGCCCTAAATTCTGATCCATCCCATCAGAAGATGTGAGCACAAAGGTTGCTGTTAATAACAAACTCTTCCTTAAAAATTGGCATATCACGATTCAAAATTTGCAACATTCAGGAACAGGAATTCAGGAACGTCAATGGAGAATTGCATTTTTACTGATGAATTGGGGGAAAGAACGTTGCTCGCAAAATGGGTGCCATTTGTCCTCACAAAGCAAAGAAGCAGAAACTGTACCATCAACAGCATAGTCGACGATTTTGACGGGAAGGTGACATTTTCTTTGGAAAATATAATTTCTCAGGATGCTGATGTAATAGCCACTGGGTAAAACGGCGGTAAAACCAGGAATTTATTTATTTATTTGACTTTTACAATCTTTATTTTATTTAAATTGAATTATATACTTGAACACTGTGGAACACAAATCGTCTGTCATACTTCCAAGAACCTGTAGTTTTGCAGTACGGTACTTGGACATGTTATATAGGGTGGTGTATAACACATTGACACTGCTTAGATAGCGCTAAAACTTCCGGATTTTTAAAAACGATCTTTAAAATCATTTTTTATTAAGATTGAAGTATACACTTAAACAATGCTTGGGGTATCGTGCTCCATGAACTGTCTAGTTAGGCTTCCAGTGAGGTTCTCCCTGAAAGCCTATTGTTCTTGTAAAGATTATTATTATTCTCACTAAATTTGTGGAGGCGATTCTGAGAAAACCGTTAGAGCTAGTTATACGAAACTTTAACTCATTATAGATGCCAATGTAACTTAGTGCATCACAAATTTTGTTTTTGCAATTTTGACTTACATTGGCTGCCATTGCCTATGATCTCATATGTGTTTGTGTCCTTCCCCCTCTCTCCCCATCTTGTCTACCGCTCCCGATGTTATTTGTTTTATGTGTCTGTTTGTCTTTCTGTGTGATTAATGTTCGCTCTTTCACGAACCTCGATCTTGTATACAAAAAATAAAAAATTAAAAAATTAAAAACTTCAAACATCTTCTGCAGAACCGCTGAACGGATTAATGTGAAATTTTACAAATATGATCGCTTAGCTATGGGGATAAAGTTTGCAAAACAAACTTCATTGGTCATGTGGTTTGGCGGCCGTATTGGATTTAAAAATAAAACTTAAAAAACCCAATTTTTCCGAAACCGCTTATTCGATTGATACGAAACTTGAAACATTTGTTTACATACCGATGGGGGGGAAATATTTGCAAATTATGATGTCATCAGTCTTGTGGTTTAGCCGCCATCTTGAATTTAAGCAAAAAAAAAAAAACTTTTTTGGAGTACTGCTTAACGGATCAATGTGAAATGTCATACCGATGATCAACTACTGATGGGGGAAAACAATTTGTAAACTATGATGGCATCAGTCACGTGGTATGGCGGCCATCTTGGATTTAAGGAAAAAATATTTCTAAATTTATATCACCAGAATCACTCAACGGATCAATCCAAAACTTCATACTTATGATTGACTACACAAGAAGATTTCGTTTTTGCAAAACATGACATCATCAGTCACATGGTATGGTGGCCATCTTGGATTTAAGCAAAACAAATGAAAATCTATATCTCTGGAACCGCTTAACCGATCCAAACCAAAATTTACAGATATGATAAACTATCCATTAGGAAAATTTATTGAAGATGATATCATCAGTCATGTGGTATGGCAGGCATTTTTCCTGGAAGCCTATCATCACTGCTCGCAGTTCTCATTTTCATTGTAATTACATTTAGTGAGTAATAAAATAAGAGGGATTGCTTTTGTTCCGACACATAGGATAATCTGACATGAATAAAGTTTGTTAACAGTACTAGCGTGACTCGGTGTGCTCTGCATGCCTCACCACGTTGTTTCAGAGGGGTAGGCATGTTTGACTATGTCTGCTTTCCCAGGGAGTGAGGGATGGGGGGAGTGGTGGGTGGGGGTTAGTGGTGGTGATGGTGGATTGGGGATCGTGGGGGGAAATGGGGGAATGGTGGAGGGGGGGGGTGGATGGTGATGGGTGGATGGTGGTGGAGAGCGGCCAAAATTGGATCTTCAGGGTATTTTGGGTCTTTGAGGTCTTTTGGGTCTTCAGGGTCTTTTGGGTCTATGGGGTATTTTGAGTTTTCAGGGTATTTTGGTTCCTCTGGGTCTTTAAGGGTATTTGGGGTATTTTGGTTCTTCAGAGTCTTTTAGGGTCTTTTGGATCTTCGGGGTGTTTTTGGCCTTCAGGGTATTTAGGGTCTTCAGGGTATTTAAGGGTCTTCGGGGTCTTTTAGGTCTTCTGGGGCCTGTATGGGTATTTTCAGTATTTGTGGTATTTTGGGTCTTCGGGTTATTTAAGGGTCTTCAGGGTATTTTCGGTATTTTGGGTATTTAAGGGTCTTCGGGTTCTTCATTGTCTTTTGGGTTTTCAGGGTGTTTTGGGTATTTGGGGTGTTTTGGGTCTTCGGGGTCTTTTGGGTCTTCAGGGTGTTTTGGGTCTTCACTGTGTTTTGGGTATTTAGGGTCTTTTGAGTCTTCAGGGTTTTTTGGATCCTCTGGGCCTTTAAGGGTCTTTGGGGTATTTTGGTTCTTCAGAGTCTTTAAGAGTGTTTTGGGTCTTTGCGGTGTTTTTGGGTCTTCAGGGTGTTTTGGGTCTTCGGGGTGTTTTGGGTCTTTAAGGGTCTTCGGGGTATTTTGGGTCTTTAAGGGTATTTTGGGTCTTCAGGGTATTTTGGGTCATCGGGGTGTTTTGGGTCTTCATTGTCTTCAGGGTGTTTTGGGTCTTTGTGGTCTTTTGGGTCTTCAGGGTGTTTTGGATCCTCTGGGCCTTTAAGGGTCTTTGGGGTATTTTGGTTCTTCAGAGTCTTTAAGAGTGTTTTGGGTCTTTGGGGTGTTTTTGGGTCTTCGGGGTGTTTTGGGTCTTCGGGGTGTTTTGGGTCTTCAGGGTGTTTTGGGTCTTCGGGGTGTTTTGGGTCTTCGGGGTGTATTGGGTCTTCGGGGTGTTTTGGGTCTTCAAGGGCCTTTGGGGTATTTTGGGTCTTTAAGGGTATTTTGGGTCATCGGGGTGTTTTGGGTCTTCGGGGTCTTCAACGTATTTTGGGTCTTCATGGTCCTTTGGGTCTTCATGGTCCTTTGGGTATTTTGGGCCTTTGGGGTATTTTGGGTCTTGGGGTATTTTCGGTCTTGGGGTATTTTCGGTCTTTAAGGGTCTTTTGGGTCTTCGGGGTATTTTGGGTCTTTGGTGTCTTCAGGGGCTTTTGTGTTTTCAGGGTCTTTTGGATCCTCTGGGCATTTACGGTATTTTGGGTCTTTGGGGTGTTGTTTGGGCCTTTGGGGTCTTTTGGGTCTTCAGGGGCTTTTGGGTCTTCAGGGTGTTTTAAGTTTTCATGGTATTTTGGCTCTTTAAGGGTATTTTGGGTATCTAGGGTCTTTAAGGGTCTTCGTGGTATTTTGGATCTTTGCAGTCTTTAAGAGTATTTTGGGTCTTCAGGGGTCTTGCTGGTCTTAAGGGTCTTGGGGGACTTAAAGGGTCGTCAAAGGTCTGAGTTCCCAGTTGAACCACAATAACACAAATACGTAATTAAGAGTTCACGGACTGTGTTTTGGGTGTTAATTTTATTTAAAGAAGAAGACGTTTTGGTCACAAATAAACATACAATCATCACCATATACGTTTGCTCTATTATAATAAGAATTCTGTCTATTGAGGACATTTTTGGGATGACAAGCATACTGTATATCAATCCAGATGGTACAAGTGTAGCTAATCCTAAAGAGGTAGGTTTAATGATTTTGCAATTAAATGCAGGTGGCCTTGTGGTAAAATCGTGTCGTGAATTTTATTTTATTCCAATAAAAAAAAACCCCAGAGTTAGAAAGTTCAAAGCCAGTTGAAGGAGTTAATACAAATTATTCGGATTGTCATATTCTGGAAATTGAATAGTCGAAGTATAATTGCAATGTTGCTATCGGATTGTCATGAAAAATCAAAACATTGGCCCCACAAATGTAGAGTGGGTAATCACCATCACCTACCTGGCCTTATCTGACACCAGTCTACACTTAATGGTTAATTCTCTTAAAGCATCTTGGGATGGACCCTGGAATGCTATCTTATGAAAAGGCAATGCAGCACACACCTCCCGAACCAAATCAATAAATCACTAAATTGAAAATGTAAAAAAGTTCAGTGTTGTAGCATGAAAATATTATGCATGGAACACCTAAGTAATTTTACATCAAACGTCATCTTACCTGATTGGGAGAATTCCTTTTGTTACTACTCCTTGCATTTTGTTTGAAAACACAAATCGCAGTGTTGTATTTGTTGATGCATCACCACAGTATTTCTGAGTTTCTAGGTTTTATTTGAATTTCATCACTGAAGAAGTGGAAAACCCCAACAAGTAAGGATTTTCAAACACAAATACTACCTTTCCTTAATTTACACGACACGCAAAACACAATAACACTATTTTCAACATTGGAGTTTCATATTATGCCATTCCTTAATCTGTGCCATGTTATTTCCTGAGTTATGTTGTAACATTGCTTCTTGCTGTCTGAATGACACCAACGATCACACAGTATCTTTTACAAGAGTAGGCCATTATGTGTCATCACGCTTTACACATTTATTTTGTATACAGAGTCGAGGCTCATTGAAGAGCTAGAGCACAGAATGGATCAGCACATAACATAACAAAATAAATGGAGACGGGATGCGCAGGTACTGGGTACTGTTGAGTGTTGAGGAGTCTGGAAGAATGCAGGAGGTGGATAATATGGACAGAGAAGCAAAATTGGGGAGGTGGGAAGGGTGCGAGAGATGTTCACCAGTATAGAAAGCATCATGTTTTTGGATGGGGGATGGTCTGAGCTGGTGGTGAATAGCTATCGTGAAGACTTGGAGCGAAGAATGAGATTGAAGAGAATGTGGAAGTTGGTTCAACTGGGAAAAAAGGGAGGAATGAACGAGTGGAGGTGAACATTTGTCCCGTAAGCTCCAGCACACTGGGACGGAGTGGCAATATTAAGTTGTATTGTATGCCATTGATGATGCTATATGAAGGTATTGGTAGCATACACAAACTTCATATAAATCTTCCCAACCTGCATGCATTTTTTGGCCTGCCTGCATATGCAGCATGTGCTTTATAACGGTGTCTTATTTAGATGTTTTGAACAAAACTGCAGCATACCTTGCCATACTCATACGACTGTATCTATAAGGAATTGATTAGAGTACAACAACTTTGAAAATCTGCATTGGTCAGGCACGGGCCTTGACGTGAATGCAAACAAATAAGTCAAGAACATTTTGAAATTCTGCATCAGAACAAGATCATTTGACCACAACCCTACATGGAACTTGCACTTGTTCATAAGGAAGAATGACACAATTCCAACCAAAATATGAGAGATAGCATGAATGACAGTGACACAAAAGGGGAAAAAAATCGAATAAGCAGTTGTCAATTAATACCTTGTTACAGTCACCAAATTTGATATTTTATGTAATAATGTATTAATAATCGTATTTTATCCCTTATTACAAAATTCAATTGTGTGTATTTCAGGAATATCCCAAGAGCGATTTCCATTTCCATGGGAATTGTGATTGTGCTGTATGTTACAATAAATGTGGCATACTGTGCAGTGCTCACACCTGATGAAATTCTTTCTTCTGATGCTGTAGCTGTGGTATGTATGAGTAAATAGTGAAATATATATTTAAAGTTACATATATATATATATATATATATATATATATATATAATTTATATATATATATATATATATATATATATATACACAAAAAATTAAGTTAAGCACCCCCCCCCCGTTTTTTTACAACCTCGCACATTACAAGTTTGTTGTCGTCAAAACAGTGTAATATACCCATGATATTGCTATATTTTCTGGAGAAGTGATATTATGGTCACATAAAAACATAACAATCATGCCGTTTTCAATATTTTATTCTGAATAATTTAAGGTGGAATTTTTTGGGAATTTTAGGCATATTTTCACCTCAATTTAAGTATGGAGCTATAGGTCCATCACGGACAGTGTGGATGACGTTTATGTTTTCTAACGTACAGTCATTGTTCTGAGAAGACCTCTAGCGATCTTTGCGTCAATAACGTGTGTAGGACCCACGTGATCGGATCACTGACTCAACCCTACGTCTCATAGACCCTGTAAGCCGTCGTATGCGTTGCTGTGGCAGGTTGTTCCATTCCCGATGTAATGCACGTTCCAATTCATCCAGATTGGCTATTGGAGGGACCATCTTCGCAATTTGTCGTCCCAACATGTCCCAAACGTGCTCGAGGGGGTTCAGGTTCAGGACAGGATTAGGGGGTGCTTAACTTAATTCTTTGTGTAGGGGTGCTTAACTTAATTCTTTGTGTATATATATATATATATATGATATTCTTCCTATAATGCATCTATCACATATGTGGCTATGTATGGAGCTGAAATATCTCCCCCTGGTGGAGTGTGTGCCGGACCAGAAGTGTATGGGAAATTGAGCCTAGAATTTATTTGTAAAGATATACGCATACAAAATATTTTTTTTGAAAATGATTAAATAAATGCAACTATCGCAGAGCATGGTTAAACGAGTTATTTTAAAACAGCAGTGCGTAAGTGCCCATCGTATACGGTATAAATAGACACCTCCAGTTGTCTTCTTTGGCCGACCTGGCTATTGTCTATTACAACAACAAACAACAACAGGCATTTTAAGGCCATTTTCCCTGCAAGAGCGGGGGTTCGCCTTGCGGTCCCCATGACAATCTTCTCCATTTTGCCCTATTTTCTGCATCTCTCCTTGTTAACCCCCTTGCCCGCATTTCTTCTTCCACCATCTTTAGCCACGTCTTTCTCGGTCTTCCCCATCCTCTACTTCCTTCTACATTCATTTCCATCACTCTTCTCAACCAGTCACTTTCATCCTTCCTCAACACATGACCAAACCATCTCAACCTGTTTCTCTTCACAGCATCCATCACAGGCTCTATTCCCATCATCTTTCGCAATTCATCATTTGTCTTCCTCTCTCTCAACGATACTCCACACATCCACCGAACAATTCGCATTTCCACCCTTTCCAGCCTTCGTTGCTGCTCTACGTTCATTACCCATGTCTCACTCCCATAAATCATAACACTTCTCACACATGCAGCATACACCTTTCCCTTCAGCTTCAATGACACTCCCCTCCTCGTCAGCACGCCACTCAGTTCCCGAAACTTCTTCCATGCACATCTCACTCGAGCAACTGTTGCCGAGTCTGATCCACCTTCTCTATTCAGCATGTCTCCAAGGTAACAAAATGTTTTCACACCTTCCCGCTTCACGCCCTCTCCAAGATCCAACTCAACATTTCCTCCATCTGCAGCTCCCTCTGTGCACACCTTACACTTGAATGTAGCTGCCACACTTGTTAATGACCCTCTCAAACCACTACATTTTTGATGAACCCACTCAGTGCACATTGTACATTGAATGGAGTTCACTCCGACACCCTTCCTGCACACAGCACACGGCCACTTGCCAGTTCTTTCCACCTCACCACATGCTTTACCACTTGCCATCACCTTCGTTTTTCTGATATTCACCTTCAGACCTTTTGTCTCCATACATTCCTTCCACTTGTTCATCTTCTCCTTCAGTCCATCCATACTTTCTGCAATCAACACGAGATCATCTGCATACAACAACTCCCACGGTAAACCCTCCTTTACGTTCTGAGCCAGCACCTCCATCACAGCTACAAATAGTAGTGGACTTAGTACCGACCCCTGATGCACTCCCACCTTCACCTCAAACTCACCACTGTTCCCGTCCTTCGTCCTTACAGCTGTGCGCGCTCTTTTGTACATTGCCGTCACTACTCTGATCAACCATTCCTCCACTCCTAACTTCCTCAATGCCCATGTCACTACTTCACGTGGAACCCTATCGAATGCTTTCTCCAGATCAACAAACCCAAGAACAACTTCTTCCTCTTCTCCATAAACTTCTCCTGCAACTGCCTCACAATAAAAAGCGCGTTTGTCGTTCCTCTTCCTGGCATAAATCCAAACTGCATTTCGTCAATCTTCACTTTCTTCCTTATCCTCCTCTCCAACACCCTTTCCAATACCTTCATTCCATGCTCCAATAACTTTATCGCTCGATACGAGCCACAGTCCAGAGGGTCACCTTTCCCCTTGTATAGAGGGACGAGGATACTCAGTTCCCAATCCACTGGAATGCGACCTTCTTTCACCACCAGATTGCAGATCTCTGTCATTCTCTTCACACCACAATTTCCCACTGCCCTCAACATATCTCCCACAACTCCTGTCGGCCCTCCCGCTTTTCTACTCTTCATTGCTTTTATCGCTTCCTCAACTTCCTTCTCGGTTATCTTCTCTGCCGGTCCTAAAACTGGGTTACTCTCTATGTTGCCATCCCATTCATTCTCTGCATTCAACAGTATTTCCATATATCTTTTACATCTTCCTTTAATTCCATCTGGGTCCACAACGATTTGTCCCACTTCATCCTTCAAGCAACTCACCCCCTATTGTCTATTGATATATATGTATATATATATATATGTATGTTAATATGACAACGGCCAGGTCGGCCAAGGAATGCAAATGCAGATGATGACAGAAAAATCATCAGAGCTGTGAAGAAAACCTGAAAACAACCTTCAGTGACATCACCAACAACGTCCGGAGCGCAGGGGTGAAAGTATCACAAGGTGAAACCGGGATAAAGTTGTAGAAAGGCACAGATCAGGGGATGGGTATAAAAATATTTAAAAGGCCTTGAATATCCCTTGGAGCACAGTCAAGACAATCATTAAGAAGTGGAAGGCATATGGTACCACGAAGACCCTGCCTAGATCAGGCTGTTCCTCCACACTGGATGCAGCTGGATGCTCCAAATAAGGAGGATACTGATCAGAGAGACCACCAAGAAGCCAATGGCAACTTTGAAAGAGCTACAGGCCTTTATGGCAAAGACTGGTCACTGTGTGCATGTGACAACAATATCCCAAGTACTCCACAATTCTGCCCTTTACGGTAGGGTGGCAGAAGGAAGCCCTTACTCAAAAAAGCCCAGCTTGAATCCCATTTGAAGTATGCAAAAAAAAATACACTCTGGTGATTCTGAAGCCATGTGGCAAAAAATGTTGTGGTCTGACGAAACAAAGATGGAACTTTAAGGCCTAAATGCAAAATCCAACACAGCATATCACCCAAAGAACACAATCCCTACTGTCAAGCATGGTGGTGGCAGCATCATGTTATAGGGATGTTTCTCATCAGCAGGGACTGGGGCACTTGTCAGGATAGAAGGTAAAATGGATGGAGAAAAATACCGAAATATCCAGGAGGAACATATCCTGCCCTCTGCAAGAAAGCTAAAATTGCAGCCTGACTTCATATTTCATCAGGATCAATATTTAATCCTCTGAAGAGGATTTACAAAACTGATATTGATGACAATAGCAGCAGGTGATGGAGAAAGACAAAACAAAATAGTGATGTGAAGTACCTCAAGATATGTTCTCAATGTGATGGAAGACGATACGGGAAAGGTATTGTGAATGACGTAGTTGAAAGTATGGGTGTTAACCTTTCTTTAGGAACATCATCATAATTCGATACCGGCATATAAGCCCGTGGTCACCTGCTCAAATTATACAACACTGGAACCACTACTGCTGCTTTTGACACAACCCATCTTTCCAGCGCTGCTGCTTTAAGTTCAGTGATATTGCAGTCTGACCAGTCTCGGATAGTGTCAATCCAACGCATCTTTAGTCGGCCTACCGAACTACGACATCCCTCCAGAAAACCATCCACGACAGCTGATGCAAATCCACCATGCCTAGTCACATGGCCCAGCCCTGCTGCTTTGTGCTCCATCACATTGCTACTGCTGAGACACCATCGGTCTCCAATCATTTCCATTAGAATCTCGTTTGTAACACGGTCATGCCACTTGATGTTAAGCAGGTATAGCCAGGTGGTTCGGCCGAAGCCATCTAACCGCTTGATGTCGGTTGCCTTTAATTAAAATGTGGTGGCACCATACAGTACTCTTGACATGATTAGTGCCTGTGCAAGCTGTACCTTTGTTTCTAAGCCGACATGGGTAGAACACAGGTATTTGCACCGCCGAAGGGTGGATTTACCCATACCTATTCGCATTCGCACCTTCTTGCTGTCATCTAGTGTGGTTGATCAACACGCCCTGGTATTGAAAGATGTGGATTGGGGTATTGGTATCAGGCAGTATGTGATAGTGTTGTCATCCATTGTTGGTTGGCCAACCATGTATTCCATATTGCCAGTCTGGATGACTAACCCATACCCATCTGATATGTTGCCCAAGATAGCAAGCATCTCTTCTGTATCAGCTCTGCATAGCACCATCATCACCAGGTCATCGGCGTATCTGATCTCCTTTGAGGAGATACCACTTACATCTGGTGCCCTTAGTTGTGCTGTGCACTCATACCACTCTCACATGAGACACTCAGTGTAGAGGCTGAAGAGTGTAGCAGACAATGGACAGCCTTGTCGCACTCCAACTGGCGTCTCAAACTCGTCTGTCATCCGGCCTTTCCAACGAAGCTGACCATTTGAATTGATGAAGAGTTCCTCAAGCCGTCGCATCACATCCTCTTCTATACCAAAATCCCGCAATTTCACAAACAGTAGTGTGTGGTTCACAGAGTCAAGCGCCTTCTTATAGTCAACAAAGACTAGGTGGAGAGGGCATTTGCCTGTGTAGTAAGCTTCAGCCATGCCCTTCAGAAGGTAGATCCCATCAGTTGAGCCCTTAACTCGTGAAAAGCCACATTGGGTGTCTCTCACTTCAATGCTGGTGGTTCTTTCCAGTCTGCATTGAAACACATTGAGAATAATCTTACTGGCTGATTAGTGCAAGCATTCTGTAATTGCCACACGGACCTCTATCATTCTTTTTGTGCAAAGCAATATACACTGACTTGGTCATCGACGGTGGCCACTTTTAATGTTCCAGGTGTTACGCACCGCCTCATGGAGAGCTTCAAATACTTCTGGGTCCTGTGCCGCAGCTTTAAGAGCTTCCGATGTGACATCATCAACTCCCGTAGATTTATGGTTTTTCAGTGCCTGAATTGCTTTCTTAGTTTCTTCCGGTGTGGGTAGATTTCATTCAACCTTAGTTGGGTGCTGGGGTGGATAAGACAGGTTGTACTCAAATAGCTCCTCGGCGTATTGATGCCAACACTGTATTTCTTCCTCGACTGTCTCCATTGCCGAGCCGTTTGCATCTTTAATGTTCATCATGGGCGCACAGGATTTCTGAAGAAGGACCTCAGCAGTTTTGAACACGACTTTTCGAGTCGTGACCCTGGTATGTTTGGTTCCTTGTGTTGACATTTGCCATCAACCATTCACCAAGATCCTTCTGGCATGCGTGTTTGACCTCATTCATCAAACCTGTGAATTTTGGAGTGCCTACATCCTGCCTCTTGTGCTCAATTAGTTGAAGCGTTGTTGCAGACAAACAGGGCTGTTTCCTCTGAGACATTTACATGCCACAGGTCTCAAGAGTCGCATCGTGTATGGTGCGTGCAATAACTTCAAGAGAGTATTAGATGAGATTCGACTTATTAGATTAAAGTAGTAGTAGTTGTTGTAAAAAAATAAAACAAGGGGATGTCAGGATATTGCATTTGATAGAATAAAGTTGGTAAAAAAATTAAAAAACACCTTTAGAGGCCATTTTTCCCTGCAAGCGGGGGTTGGCCTTTTTCGGGGACCGTGGTTGTTGCTGTTTTCTTTGGTCCCCTGAATAGGCAAAATTAGGGAGAGGGACCATCCAAATGGTCCACTGATAGAATAAAGTTGGTAGAGAGAAAATATTGTGATGGAGAAGATCGAGAGCTCGCAGAAGAAAATGTATGAATGGAAAAGGTAGACTACATCTGTCCTCTTGTACCATCCACATAAGTAACACAAAAGCTGATATTCAAAGACGTACAGCATTTACAGGTAGAGTAATGGACACGTAAATATTATGCAATGATTTCACTGACAATAACAATTGGGTGACAAAATTGATCAATCAGCAAAACTTACCTTATGGGGGAACGAAAGGTTCTCCGAGTTCATCATTAAAGAGGTCCATTGGTAATGTTTCTGTTCAAAAGGCTGTTTGTTCGAGTAGAAATAATTAATTACAATTGTTGTTGAATTTAAGTTACATTATTCAAAGACTTTAAATGTCAAATCACAGGCTGATCTCCTTTAATAAACAAAAATCCATCACGTAGCTATTTCTGTCATTGCAGCTCTTAGGTACCGCATATAATTCTGAGCATCTGCCAGAAAATCAACATCTAACACCTGTGCAAATGAATTCACTGTTTCATGATGTTTTTCCCAACCTTCTCTATTTTTGTTTGTCATACACTATGCTCAAACTTTTACAATTCAATCCAATTGTGTTTCAGCTGTACGGAGAACGCTTGTTCGGAAAGATTTTCATCATTGTCCCCATTGTTGTGGCGTTGAGCTGTGTTGGGTCGCTCAATGGAGGAACTTTTGCCATAGCACGGTACCTCAACCATTCTAAATCTTTTTTTCTGTTTGTCTCTCTCTTCTCCTCTCCCACTCCCTCTCATCCCCCCTCTCTCTGACCCTCTCTCTCTGTCACCCTCTCTCTCTGACCCCCTCTCTCTCTGTCACCCCCTCTCACTCCTCTCTGACCCCTCTCTCTCTCTCACCCCTCCCTCTCTCTCACCTCCTCTGTGTCTCTCGCACCTCCTCTCCCTCTCTCTCACCCCCTCTGCGTCTCTCTCTCTCTCTCTCTCTCTCTCTCTCCCTCTCTCCCTCTCTCCCTCTCTCCCTCTCTCCCCCTCTCTCTCTCACCCTCACCCCTCACCCCTCACCCCTCACCCTCTCTCTCACCCCTCACCCTCTCTCTCACCCCTCACCCTCTCTCTCACCCCTCACCCTCTCTCTCACCCCTCACCCTCTCTCTCACTCCTCACCCTCTCTCTCACTCCTCACCCTCTCTCTCACTCCTCACCCTCTCTCTCACTCCTCACCCTCTCTCACTCTTCACCCTCTCTTTTCTCTCTTTCTTTCTCTCTCTCACCCCCTCTCCCTCTCTAAACCCCTCCCCTCCCACTCACCTCCTCACCCACTTTCTCTCCCATCTTCTCTCCTTCTCTAAACCCCTCCCCTCCCACTCACCTCCTCACCCACTTTCTCTCCCATCTTCTCTCCTTCTCTCTCTCACCCCCTCTCCCTCTCCCTCTCTCTCTCTCACCCCATCACCCTCTCTCTCACCCCCTCTCCCCTCTCTCTCTCACCCTTCTCCCTCTCTAAACCCCTCCCCTCCCACTCATCTCCTCACCCACTTTCTCTCCCATCCTCTCTCCTTCTCTCTCTCACCCCCTCTCTCTCTCTCTCTCTCTCTCTCACACCCTCTCCCTCTCTCTCTCACTCCTCTCCCACTCTTTTCTCTTTCTCTCTCGCTCTCTCTCTCCCTCTCTCTTTCTCTGTCTTGCTGTTATCTTTTTGATTTTGCTGAAGCTGTTGACCATATCCATGCATATCGACTTTAGAGTGTATTAAGCTAAAGTTCAAATAGTCCCAACGTAGGTTGTAGTCGCAGACGATGTGTAGTTTCAGTCCATGCGGTGCGGGCTCCGTTGCTGAGGGTTCTCAGCAATGGCTTGGAACAAGCACATGAATATACAAGAATATACAAATGATATAATGAAGGAGCCGGGGCTCCCACGTCGATCGGAAGAATGGACGCGACAAAAAGCTAGAATTCATCTGAGTTGCTTTAATGAAATCAAACACTCAGGCACTCTGAAAAACCGTTTATCAGTCAGCAATATATATCTATTCCGCCAGGGGGTTTGCCCAGGCCCGGCGCCAGGGGGCGTGGCCCAGCGTCCTGGCTGCGGCCTGGCAAGTTGAGGGCGAGCCTGGGCGTCCTGGACGAGCCCGGCATGGTGATCGCTCCGCGTCCTTGATAGGTGCAAGGCGATTGTGAAAACTCAGCGGCAGCCGCTACACACGTCCCCCCAGAATCGACTTGCACCGGCAGGGTCAATTTGAGGGGGGTCCTGATGACCCGGCCGAAGCGACCCCTGGCGGGTCGTGGGAGGGGGTCCGGTGAGGTGGTGGGCGGTCGAGTGGGGGGCACCGTGGACGGGGGACGGCCTCGCCGTGGCGGAAGGGCCACCCGTGGTGGGTGGTCGACGTCCACGTGCGCCGGCTTGAGGCGGTCCACAGCAATCCGGTCCGACCTGCCGCCGATGTCGATGACGAACGACTTGTCGTCCCGTCGCAGCACCCGGAAGGGCCCGTCGTACGGCGGCTGGAGTGTCCACCGATGTGCGTCGTGACGCACAAAAACATACTCCGCTGTGCGGAGTGCTGGGGGGACGTAGGACTGGGGGTCACCGTGGTGGGATGTTGGCACGGGGGCAAACCGTCGGGCGGCCTCCTGGAGGTCCGAGCGCTGGTGAGCTGCGGACCAGGGACTGGTAGCGTCGGGCACAAATTCGCCCGGGACGCGTAGCACCTGGCCATAGACAAGCTCGGCGGTGGATGCCTGGAGGTCCTCCTTGGGGGCCGTGCGAAGGCCCAAAAGGACCCACGGCAGCCGGTCGGCCCACCCGACGTCTTGAAGGCCGGCCATGAGCGCGGCCTTCATGGAGCGGTGGAATCGCTCGCACAACCCGTTTGCTTGGGGGTGGTAGGCCGTAGTACGGTGGAGCTTGATCCCCAGGTTGCGGGCGACCGCGCCCCACAGCTCGGAGGTGAACTGTGGACCGCGGTCTGACGAGATGTCCGCCGGTGCGCCGAAGCGGGCGACCCAGGTGGCGATGAAAGCCTGCGCCACGTCGGCGGTGGTGGTGGAGACGAGGGGAACGGCCTCCGGCCACCTGGTGGTCCTGTCCACCATGGTGAGCAGGTGTGTGAACCCCCGTGACGGGGGGAGGGGGCCCACCAGATCCACGTTGACGTGGTCGAAACGTCGTTCGGGCACGGTGAAAGGTGCCAGCGGGGCCTGGGTGTGTCGGTGGACCTTGGCCCGTTGGCAGGCCGTGCAGGCGCTGGTCCAATCGCGGACGTCCCGACGAAGGCCGTGCCAGACGAAACGCGCTGACACCAGCTTCTGGGAAGCTTTCCGGCCCGGGTGGGAAAGACCGTGGAGGCGAAGATGCGGCGTTGCCAGGCGACGGGCACGATGGGGCGAGGCTGGCCTTGGGAGACGTCGCAGAGCAGGACAGTGTCCGCGCAGGGGATGTCGGCCAGGCGGAGGCCCGTGTCCGCCGCCCGGAGGGCTTGCACCATGGTGTCGGTGGTTTGGTCCGCCGCCATAAGCGCAAAATCCACGCCCAGGTGGACCGCGTTCGCGCTGGCCCGGGAAAGACAGTCGGCCACGGCGTTGTTTTTGCCGGCGACGTGCCGGATGTCCGTGGTAAACTCCGACACAGCGGAGAGGTGGCGCTGTTGGCGGGCCGACCATGGCTCCGTGACCTTGGCCATGGCGTAAACCAACGGCTTGTGGTCGACGAACGCCGTGAAAGGTCGGCCCTCCAGGAGGTGGCGGAAATGGCGGACGGCCAGGTGTAGACCGAGGAGCTCCCGGTCAAACGTGCTGTATTTGAGCTCGTTCGGCCGGAGCTGCCGGCTGAAAAAAGCGAGTGGCTGCCAAACCCCGTTCACCCATTGCTCATGTACGGCGCCCACCGCGTAGTCGGAGGCATCCGTGGTGAGGGCGATGGGAGCGTTGAGCACCGGGTGAGCGAGCAGTGTTGCGTCGGCGAGGGCCCGCTTTGAGCCTTGGAAGGCCGCATCCATTGCTGCGGACCAGGCGATGTCGTGCTTGGCCGGCATGCCCCGGAGGGCTTCGTAGAGGGGCCGCATAAGCTGAGCAGCGCGGGGCACGAAGCGGTGATAAAAATTCACCATTCCCAGGAATTCCTGCAGGGCCTTTATGGTGCGGGGACGCGGGAACGTGTTGATGGCCTCGACCTTGGTTGGCAGCGGCACGGCCCCGTTCTTGGTGATGTGATGGCCCAAAAAATCAACGGCCATCGTGCCGAAGTGGCATTTGGCCGGGTTGACGATGAGGCCGTGCTCGCTGAGGCGCTCGAACAGTGTCCGGAGGTGGAGGAGGTGCTCGGCCCGGGACGTGCTGGCGACGAGGATGTCGTCCAGGTAAATGAAAAGGAACGGCAGGTCACGCAGCACGCCGTCCATCAAGCGCTGGAACGCCTGAGCCGCGTTCTTGAGACCAAACGGCATCCGCAAGAATTCGAATAAGCCGAACGGCGTGATGACTGCCGTTTTAGGGACGTCGGCCGCCCTGACAGGTACCTGGTGATATCCCCGTATGAGGTAAATTTTCGAAAAAATGACCCGTCCCGCCAGACGGGCGGAGAAGTCTTGGATATGCAGGATCGGGTACCTGTTGGGGGTGGTAGCGTCATTGAGACGGCGGTAGTCGCCACACGGGCGCCATCCACCCCCCGGCTTTGGCACGATGTGCAGTGGCGAGGCCCACGCGCTATCGGAGCGCCGCACGATGCCGAGGTGCTCCAACGCGTCGAATTCGGCCTTCGCTACGGCGAGCTTGGCTGGGTCGAGGCGGCGGGCCCTGGCGTAGACCGGCGGGCCCGTGGTTGGTATGTGGTGCTCGATCCCATGCCGTACTGCGACGGCCGAAAACGTCGGCCGCGTGAGGGCCGGGAACTCCGTGAGCAGGCGAGCAAACTCGTTCGCCGCCGGGACGGCGCATGCCAGCTCGGTCGGCGCGGAGCTGCTCAATGTGCATACCAGGGAGCTGAAGGTTTCAGCGTTGATTAAACGACGCCGTTGGACGTCCACCAGCAGTCCGTGTGCGCAGAGGAAGTCGGCGCCTAGCAGAGCCACGGGCACGTTGGCGGTTACAAACGTCCAAGCAAAGCGTTGGCCGCCGAAGCAGAGGGTGACGTTGCGCGGGCCGAAGGTGCGGATAGTCGATCCGTTGGCCGCAACTAAGGAGGGGCCGCAAACCGCGGATTGACTGTCCTGGTCAGAGGCGGGTATGACGCTCAGTTGGGCGCCGGTGTCGCACAGGAAGCGCCGTCCGGACGCTTTATCCGTGATGAACAGTAAGTTGCCCGTGTGGCCGGCGCTCATGGCTGGTAATGAACGCCGGCCCGGCCGTTTCCCGGCCTGCTGAAGGTGCACGGGGGTCGGCATGTCCGGGCCTTCTGTCCGAACCTGGCATGATAGTAACACCACGCTTGGTCAGGTGGAGGCCTCGGTCGTCGTGCCGGAGGTGGTCGGCTCGGTAGAGCGGCCGCCAATGGCGTCGGCAGTTCGGCCGTCGACCGTGCCGGGTGCTCGGGCGCCCTGGGTGTTGCGTCGGACGGCGGTGGGTCCCATGTCGCCGCTACGATGCGCTGTCCTGCGGCGGAGATCTTGTCGGCTTCTCTGGCAAGGGCCCGGGGATCTGTGATCGTCGTGCTTGCCAGGGCGAGGCGTACCGGGTTAGGCAGCTGACGGAAGAACAGCTCCCGGAACAGGAATGCCGGAGAGTGCTCGCCGAGCAGTGAAAGCATGTAGTCCATGCGCTCGGAAGGGCGCGTGTCGCCGAGCTCAGGCAGATCGAGCAGGCGCCGTGCGCGTTCCGCCGATGGGAGGGCGAAAGCATCGAGGAGCAGCTTCTTAATCGCGCCGTATTTGTCAGCGGCTGGCGGGCTTTCGAGGAGGCTCAGGGCGCGGGCCGCGGTAACCGACCCGAGCGCAGCTACCACATGGTGGAAGCGGGTGTCGTCGGCCGTGATGCCTCGCAGGGCGAACAGGGACTCCGCCTGTGCGAACCAAACCGCCGTGTGAGCCTCCCAGAAGGTAGGCAGTTTAAGGGCGACTGCCGTGTCCATGTCGATAGGTCACCAATGAAGGAGCCGGGGCTCCCACGTCGATCGGAAGAATGGACGCGACAAAAAGCTAGAATTCATCTGAGTTGCTTTAATGAAATCAAACACTCAGGCACTCTGAAAAACCGTTTATCAGTCAGCAATATATATCTATTCCGCCAGGGGGTTTGCCCAGGCCCGGCGCCAGGGGGCGTGGCCCAGCGTCCTGGCTGCGGCCTGGCAAGTTGAGGGCGAGCCTGGGCGTCCTGGACGAGCCCGGCATGGTGATCGCTCCGCGTCCTTGATAGGTGCAAGGCGATTGTGAAAACTCAGCGGCAGCCGCTACAATAATGCTCTTTTTGCCCCGCCAGTTGTGTTGCAACAAAGCTCTTTCTGAAGCATAAGCAGAAGGAGACAAATAAATCTGATATTTCTTCTACATTTCTAGCTGTGAAAAGATGTCATTGTGGATTCCTATTTATGACATTTAATCCAAGGTGACATGACATGTTGACGAGAAATGTGACATGTTGACGCTGTGACATTAAAGTTGTGTCGATGAAAAAGGGAGTCCTGCTTAGTTTATTTAAATGAACAATACCATAAATATTTGACATAAGCCTGCAGGGGACAGTTGTTCACTCTTTCACCATGGTAGAGAATCCTTGCACATTATCGCACAGTATGTACAAAACGTAAACTGACATGTATAAGAACTCAGCATGACCTCAAGGTATAAAAAAAAATTGCATTCTATTCAAGAAGAGGCTGCTTCGTCAATCACCCGTGTCACATCAACATTACCTCATGCCAATTTGTTTTTAAATAGAAATACAATAAATATTTAATGTCGCAACCAAGTTTTACTACATTTCTACCTCATTGCGAAAACTCAACACTGTAAGTTCATATTTAATAGTACTCAAGTTTAGAAAAATTTTACTGCTGGAGGGAGACCTACCGGTCCGTGGAGTAATGCCACAAAAAAAATTATTTAATTTTTTTCCTATTTTACTGCCAGTCACCTGCTCGTGACCCCCGACGAATCCATATATGATGGAGCAAGTGTGTACATATATCATCCACTCCAGGGACGGATGCAGGATTTTTTGAAAGTGGGTTTCCAGAAATGAAGGGAACAGGCTCTCATCTTGATGCTGAGAGCGCGAGTTATCAAGGTGTGGGGTTCGGCTGACACCGCTTTTGATTAAAGTGACACCACTTATACAGTGACAGTGACACAGTCCTTTTGTAATTTACTCCAAAACAAAACTGTTTATTGTAGCAATTCAATCTTCGTACGCATCGAAATTAGTTCAGAAACTCCAAGGATGCATTGTTCATGAATATTTATGAGTTGTAGAACTTATATGGAACGATCAGAAACAGTTCCTCTTCATACTGTGTATGTTCGTGAATATAGGAAGAGCGGTTCTAATTACAATTACCATCTATATATATATATATATTTCACACATTAATCAAAGAATCCACTCTGAGCCTCCAAACATGCCTACAGTTTGATCTGTTCTTAGGTGCCATGACGGTATATGGCCTGGTAGTGAAATGAGCAGGATTTTTTATTTTATTTTACCAGCAATAGTGTGCACCAACTTTTCAAGTCATTTCATCAGGCACTTGAAGGTGGATGACATCAGAAGCAGATAAACTAGGCAATTTGAACCAACAATGCAAAGGCCTTACTTCCATGAATTAACCCGTATCCATTGAGCTGTATATATATAACTGGAGCGCACCTCCAGCATGGATTCGTGGGGTAAGCAGCTGCCATGTTGGAATACCCGTCTCTCACTTGAACGTGAGAGGTACAGGCAGAGCTCAGAGTGTGATATGCACTTTATTTTATCGGGTTCTGTTAGCAGATTGATTCACAATTGTTGTCCTCTTTTGTTTGTTTTCCTTCGGAACCTTCTAATGGAGCTACAAAGGTGACTGACCAAACTGAGAGTCTGATTTTAATAAGTCAGAAGTGTCAATTAGTTGACTTGGTCAGTGAGAATAATTGAGTTTCAGTGCCCCAATAAAATGGAATGAAAGTGCAGGAGGGGTGGGAGGTTAAACTACAAATTGATAATTATCCAGGAACATTTTCCTCTTTGATTGTCGTTTTTTAAGCAGTAAGAAGGAAGACACAAATACAGTGATCGTGTTGTTGTTGCATAGCCCCAGACAGTTCTCTCGATCAAGCCTGCATCATGGAGATAGCTGATCGATCTCGCAGGAGCGACCCAGAAATCCCCCACATCCCGCCTTCACAAAGTCAGGGCCATGACAGTGTTAGACAAAGAGAGACAAGATAGGAAGGGCTGGTCCATGGGGACCGATCCGCACTCTGACCGTGCCCGCGCTGTCCTGACGAATCCAGGCAGCAGGGAAGAACGGGGAAGATTTGGCCACCGACTTGCATTGGGGGGTACAACCACCACGAAGAGGCATCTCCGAAAGTTGGCATGTTATTGTTGTTGTGAAGGGAACATTGAGGTAATATTTATTTTTCCAAGGCAATTCAAAAACAAACAGCATTTCGCTGCACATCTTTTTATCATAATGTCCATCCTGCACTCGGGATATTGTCCATCCCAATTTGTCATAACAGGAGGATTCACAGTTCACACACATGTTAACCAGATGTACGATTCTATTTATCCCATGGAGCTGTGTATTCTCTTGACAAAGTGCTCCCTCACCTCGAATCCTCCCCTTCTGTTGGATGGAAGTTCTGCAGGCAAAATTAGTAATAATGTATTCCTTGACTATTGTTCATGATACATACAGTACTTATAAAGAACCAAAATATTACTGTAAAACATTATTAGAGATGTATGGCCTGCTAAGGTATGGACAGTAAAGACCATTAATTACGTGGTTCCCAATTGGTGGTCCACGGTCATTTATCATGACCTTTGCCGGTCCGTAGTGAGACAAAAGGTGCCCCATTACCAGTCAGCTGGTACCTATTTTGCCTGGTACCCAATGTAACGTCCATACAAGGCACGGTGCGCACCTTGATGCATTGCACTGCCGGTGAAACACTAGGATGACAGTTTATAGTTTGGCTGAGATTCAAACCCAACCTCGACAGCTCAGAGGCGAGTGCACATTCCTCAAAGATATCCTTCCAGCAAAACAATATTGGCGTCTCTTGTGATAAGACTGAAGCACAAGGCCTGTTGCTCTCACATCACAGACAGGTCGATAGCGTCTGTTCTTTAACTCCTTCCTCCTGTATAGCTCTGCCTGCTCTCTCAACATTCTGACCAGTCCCCGCTCCTCCATGATGCATTCATTCTTCCAATATACCCCTCATGGTTAAATTTCTAAAATTCAGGCTCTCCATGCCCACTTCTACTCTTTTGTTCTTATTTTCTCCCATTTGTGGAAATGTCTTCCAGAAAATGTTAAATTGCACTCTTCCATTAAGGGTTTGAGCAAGCAGTTCACCACTGACTCTCTCATGTCTTCCTCCATATCTACCTGCAGTGGTAAAAGGCACAATCAATAATTTTGTGATACAAGGTTCAATTTAAACTTTAGTGGCTGCTTCATACTCACACTTTTTACCATGGGTCCACAGGCACTCCTTCCTGATGACCGCAACTTGTCCCTCGTCTTTCTGTGCATCTAATATAGTCTGTTGACTACCTTAAGTCGATTTTCATTGCCTTACATTGAAATGTATAAGGGCCTTCATCAGCACAATTTCAACAATAATATTTGGCACAAGGGTGATCTATAACTACTGAGATGGACAAATCCTTTTTCTAACCGGATGTCGTACTCAGCTGAAGGGCAGCTACCTCTTGTTATAGGTACTGCAATTGCACTTAAATGACGAGATATTCTTGGTGCTGCTCTGCTTGTGCAATCCATGACCGATGTTTCATTCTATCTGCACAACTGGAAGGAACTATTTAGGTGGAGAGTCTTTGGTCAGTAAATCAAGAAAGCTTTCTTGAGACCTTTTCATTTGCTTAGATAACTCGGTGATGTTCTAAATGATTCTCGACAAAAGTACTTTGCAGTGACATAACCTTCTGCATTGACACACTGAGAGCTTGCCAAAAAGCTTCCTCGTTTCCTCATCCCTTATCTCTTTCAACAAGTGTGGCAATGAAGGTAGCCTATCTCCCATTTCCTGGAAGTTGAGATACACCAATACAATCTCGGCTTTGGGTGCTTATCTTTCCTGTTGGCCTATTTTTACATTGTCAAGGCCACAGAGAGAACTCCTGCTTTCCTTTGCACGCTTCAAAATACCACTTCCAGTCTCCTAAGAAAGTTTGATCCAAACTAATGCCGAGGTGCTGTTCGATGTTCGCAACTGTCCGATTATATTGTCAAAGCGACACAATTGTCCTTGCATGATGCACGCTACTTATTACTCCCTCACTCCAGCACTAATTCATGGATTGTCTCCCTCTCATTTCCTCACTACCACCAGTCGTTGCAAGTGAGATGCACAAGGCCTCTCATTTACTCCCGTCATTTCCATTGCGCTCCCCATGGTGCATGAAGTCTTATTTCATGTGAGGTTTCCTCTTTCATTTTGTGGTGACACCGGGAGTTTTTATCCATTTCCCCTGTCTGAAAAAGCAAAATCAAGGTCACCTGACTCTTCCATTGGTGGGACACATATATTTCAAAAGCAATAGATCCAGAACTGACCCCTGGAGCACTCTATTACTTTCTATACTTTCTATCCCATTAAATGCCAATTTACTTTTATTCCCTCCAAGCCTGGTGTTGGCTTAGCCGTGAGGGTGTTGGCTTGGGATCATCGGATCCTGAGCTTGAATCCCAGTTGATCGCTGAATTAACGCCAGGGGGGTTGACTGAGCCTGTCGTCCTTCTGAGGTCGGCAAATTGAGTACCAGCTTGCTGGGATGAATGATCCCGGTGTGTACCCCAGATTTAGAATAGGTACACCGTATCCCTGCACATCGTAAGAGGTGACTAAGGGTTGGCGTCAGGAAGGGCATCCGGCCATAGAAACATTGCCTCAAACAGGGAACCATGGTTGTCATGGGGCCTGCAAGGCTGACCCCCGCTCTAGCGGGGAAAATGGCCTTAAAACGATCATTCATTACTTTTATTCCCTCCGTTTCCTGTTTCCTCTTTTTGTGCCAAATCCACTTCCTCTTTAAATATAGGATAACTCAAAATATGGAAGCAAAAGATTGTTGTCCTTGTAAAATTTAAACTCTGGCAAATTGTAAAGAATGTACTCATATGCTGTAATTGGAAATGTATTTTGTTTATTTTTCCAGCACGTTCTTCGTCGCTTCACGTGAAGGCCACTTGCCTGAGATTATCTCAATGATTCACATTGAGAAGCTCACTCCATTACCTGCTGTGATTGTGCTGGTGAGTCACGCACCTTCACGCTGTGCTTCCTACAATGCTAATAAGTGTTAGTTATTTTGAATAACATACTCAAAACACTTATCTATTACAATGACAACTACAGAGTTCATAGAACACGTTACGTCACACAGTGTTCATGTGTATACTTTGATTTAAATAAAATAATGATTTGATTTAAAGATCCTTTAAAAACGACTAGAAGTTGAGCGTGACTGAAGCAGTCTTATACACCATCATTATACATCACCCTATTTAACATGCGCAAGTACTGCAAAACGGGAGGTTATTGGTCGTACTGAGAAGGTGATTTGTGTTCTCCAGTGTTCAAGTATATAATTAAATTTAAATAAAATAAAGATTGTAAAAGTCGTATAAATAAATAAATCCCGGAATTTACCGCCGGTTTACCGCCATCGACACAGTATCTATTACGCCACCTTATTCTAACATGTTACATTAGTTATTCGTGCCTGGTGTTTGTGTCCTGTATGACGTCATTAAAAACAGTAAGTTTCCTGTTTGGAATGATTTGCAATTTTGTTTGACTGCCAGACAGGGAGAGAGATTAAGAATATTTTCTCACTCTTCTCTGTGCATGCGCGATTGGGACGAATTCTGAGCCAAAATACTGTAAAACGGCAAACTTGGCTCCCTATTCATGTTCTGATTCGTGTTCCCCTCCCCCCCCCCCCCCCCAACTTGGTAACTTACATAATAGTTGGACATCAAACTCATTCACTGCCCACATGACTGCACGGGCACGTCTGACACCTAAGACTGTTGAATACACCTTGACCTGCGTATATCACAACCAGCCTTACCATGGTATAGTGCTTCTCGTGTGTCGCATGGCTAAGGATGGTAAATTTAACTTGAAAACTATAAATTGTAAAATTGTGCTGAGTATTTTCCTTCCTAGCATAGCATATCATAAATGGTATCAAGAAGTGAAAGGGTAAATTCAGAATATAGTTCTTGCCACACATTAAAATGAGAAATGCCAACCACATACCTGCTGTATGAAGAGCCATAGGATTTCCCTTCAATGTTATTTTACCACCCATCGATGCTTCTTCAATTAAATGCTCTATTCCGCTATGGAAAATAATAACTCAAAATATTTATGGTGTTTGACTATCACAAAATCGCTCATAAATAAGAAACCCAGGAAAGTATATTAAGGTCTTGAATCAGCAATTCAAAGTTTCACGGTCAACCTGGAGTTTTAATTCCTTTGCTTGAAATTTAATCCAAGAAACCTTTTCTTTTTATACCTGCAACGTGTTGTTGTTGGGGTTCTTGTTGTGGTTCGATTTTTGAAATGTGCACCCATTGGTCGATCAGTTGTCGGACCACGCCCACATCTGTCGCTTGACTCCACAGAACATAGTACTGAGACGAAATTATATGGCCGCCATCTTGTTTCCTGGTGGGCCTAAATAAGCCTGTATAGCTAGGCCTCTGCTGATTATACACTGTCTGGCTTTATTGCATCAGATTTCCATTGGCTTTGTTTGGGTTGAGTATTAAATTATTAGTAAAGTTAATCAAGCCCGTATGCACCTCCTCACAAATAGCGTTATGTAATTTTTAGATGACGCCATTTGCGCGTTTACCAATTGGCCTGTTACTGGATTTTTAAAGCCAATTCAATATCGCACTTAATGGCAAAATCCCGTATCTTGAATGACCACATACAAGATTTTATGAAGAAAAGGTTTATTACCACAGATAGAGTGGGAGGGAAGAAACTTGGTAACTGAATACACCTCGGACGATCTTGAGTCCAGACTAGATCTACTGTCGTCTATGTACCCCACAGATGATAATAAACTAACCCTTCCTGCTGCTCCGGTTCAGAGTAGGTGCATTAGTTGCCTGAAACCAGACCCAGCTCTCTGATACCAGACTATTGGTGTTGAAACCAAACTATGAAGACCCTCGGAGATGTATTGCATAATCCCTTCAACAGCAAGGATGAGGAAGTTGAGTTGACAGAAGAGGCGAATATATATATATATATATTAGGGTGGCCCTTATTTTTGAAAGTTTGAAATGTTAAGGTCTCACCTTCTACAACTGGTACATTTGCCCTAATCACGAACCAGGCCAAATGTCAGCTAAATGCATAAATATGTAGAGGTAGTCCAGCAACCTTGAACATTTCCCCCTATCGGCCATGTGATTGAGGTCATGTAACACTAAAAACACATATCACAGATAATACAGTATGTATCACAGAAATAAATAAACACCGTTTGATAAAACATGCTTCTGAATAATTATCACATATATGGACGAGAAATATAAAATCTTAAAAAAATAAAAGATATATAAAATCTTGATTCTTGAAGGTGCCTGGACTACCTCTAAATATAGACGACCTTGTATAAAATTCTGACTGCAGTGTTTCTATCCCAAATAGATCACATTTAGGCCATGAGAACATTCAAATTAACATTTTAAAATTTTCACCCCGTTTAAGGGCCACCCTAATATGTATGTATGTATATATATATTGTGTCATAGGTTGTGACCACAGTGCGGTCATTCTTCAGTGTTGATCTAAGAATCATGGTGAAGCTTTTGTAGATCTACACACATCATTGCTAGGACAAAAACCTGAAGACGCATCAGTGTACTTTCGGGCTGGCAGGTTGACTTGGAGACACGCACACTCACCTCTAACCTGTCTAGCCTGGATTAGAATCCCGACACAGCTGTAAACTGTCATCCTGGTGTTTCACAGGCAGGGTGCTTCATGAATGTGTGTGCCGTCCCTCAGATGGACATTGAACTTGGCGGCCCATCTACTGGTATTAGTTGATGGATGTTAAAGATCTCACGATGTCCTTCGCATGGAGTAGGCAAGCTGTCGTCGGCAGCATGGAACAAATTACAAATTCCTATCCTAACCTACAGGAGGCATTGCATCAGTGATACAGCCGCGCCCTCAGCCAATGATGCCACCCCACAGTCTTGTGCTGCATACGAAGGAAGTGTAGTTTCACCTGAATTACAAGGACATTAGAGTGGACAGAAAAACCAACTCAAAAACAGAATAAATGGTTTGAATCTGCAATTACCATATCGTGAAGCCCGAACAAGACACAGGCCCACTGTATGAAGATTCACATAAGTTGTGAAGAACCATTCCTTATGGAGATAATAATTCACCCAGAATTGGCATATTCACCAGTAGACTGATTCAAAAAGAGAATTCAGCCTCTCAGAGTGATAGATATTTCAGTTGGGGAATTACTTCATTACCACAGATCCCAAGATGGTGTAGTGGGGGATAAATCTCCAGGCAGACAGTTCAATATTTTAGGGGGCACTGAAACCTCCAAGATAATGTTAAATTTGGAGCCAATTAATTCAGTGCTAAAGATTCCTCCACTCTGTTCCTCTCAAGCCGCCAATAAAACTGCAAGCTGATGACAGTTGGTATGAAACTAAAAGTAGGCCACAAAATATTCCTCAATCCAAAACCATGATCTTTCTACCCTCATTAACCACACCAACTCCTCCTCCTTCCTAATTTCCAGTTTTCACTCCTCGGAGTTTCCTTCTGTATCCATCTTGCCCACCCCATGCATCCTCTCCTTCCCCCAATCCTCCACACACCCTTTGCTTGTCCAAGTCTCCAAATACACAAGCGTTACGCCTAGGTCCCCCGTCGGGGAAGTGATGTGATTGACAAAGTGGAAGACGCAGAAAACATGCTATGATATGATATTTCGCTCACAAGGTTCAGACATACATGGATGCGGCCATCTTGGATTTTGACGTGGCGACCCAATTTTCAATAGCGTTCTTCCTTATGCCGAGATACACCCACATACCAGATTAGAAGTTGGTACTTCGCTTATTTTTCAAGATATTCCGCTCACAAGGTGCAGACATACATGGCATCAGACATACATGGCGGCGGCCATCTTGGATTTTGACGTGGGTTGCACCCACACACCAAATTCGAATGCGGTCCTTCGCTTATGCATGCACGCCCGCAAGCAACGCACGCACGCACGCCCGCACGCACGGACAGACACACGGGCGGAGGGGAAAACCATAGTCCCACTTTCGCTCCGTGGTGCGACGGGGGACAGTAAACTGCTTCGTGATCGGCAGCAAAATGTTGTTTCCAGTCTCAATATATTTCTGGAGAGTTAATGTAAAGTATTCTGGACAAGCAGAATACCCAGAACCAAAAGTCACCAAAAGTCACCAAAAGTCACCTGTATGGTTGGACTTCATTAGTGGCATGATCAACAGGAAGTGGCAAACCAATGGATAACTCTTCTGCCCAGATTCCTTTTCTTTCCTTTATTTATGTCAACCCCTGCCTCCTTTCCCCTGCAAAGGTAACATGTAGAACAATCTCTTGCGTAAACATCTCCTAAAAAGAATGATCATTCATACTTTAAAAATACATACAGTATTACTTATCAGGGTGACTCAAATTTAACCCGGACTTGTGTTGCAAGGATGTAAAGTCATGAGTCATGTCAGGATGTAGATTATAAATGTCGAGGGTAATTGTCTTCACATTTGGTAATCAATACTCTATAAAGTCAAAATCACATGTTTCCTGCTCTAATGCACGTGCTGATGATAACGCCAGGAGCAAGACAGGTAATAGGAGGTGGAACAGCGGATAACTCTGAAATTTCAGTCCAAGGAAAACATCAATCCTTTTTAAATTTGCAGACAATTTTCTGCACAGTATGCTGATGATTGTGTGTCAAGGGCATTTGCAGGATTAAAGACCACCTTGGCGTGAGAAGTTTCTGAAGAACGAGGCTATTAATTAACAATGATGACCACATACACGTTATAAGGCATTTTACAATGAAGGCAAATGAAAAGTTCCACTTTGATGGGACAGCAGTGTATGTAGAGCTGGAGAACACCTTCACTGTGATTCAAGGATAGTTTTTGAAATGTAGGTGCAGGATTAGTTCCCAGTTGCCCTAATACGAAAGTCCACATCAAAAGAACCCCGAACACACTTGGAATATGTCTCTCAACCCCAACGGATCCCACACACTCACCCTGCCTCACCAAAAGGACCGTCTGGTAAACCCTCTTATCTCCGTCCTAAACAAACCACTTGAAGAGGTTAAGTCACTCAAACTTTTGGTCCTCACCATCAGCTACGATCTTTCTTGGGAATACCATATTTCCAAGATGGGCTCCAAAGCCAGCCGCAGTCTGGGCATCCATCATCATGAAAGGTCCTTCCTTGGCCAATCTGAACTTCTGACAAACGGCAAGGCCTTCATTTGCAGCTGGATGGAATATGCTCTCCCATTTGTGCTGCCGCCCCCGCCTCCCACCGTGCCCTTCTTGATTCAGTGTAAAACAAAGCCCTTAAAATCATTTGGATCTCCTGCGACTAAATGAGTATCTCGGCCTGTTACTTTGACATGGCAGACATGTTGGTGACCTCTTTTTTTTCTTTTTCTTTTTTTCTTTTTTGTATACAAGATCGAGGCTCGTGAAAGAGCGAACATTAATCACACAGAAAGACAAACCGACACATAAAACATATAACATCGGGAGCGGTAGACAAGATGGGGAGAGAGGGGGAAGGACACAAACACAACATTTGAGAGCAGGGACCGAGAGACATGGAGACATCGAGAGATCTGAGAGAGGGCGAGGGCTTTGGGGGGGGGGGGGCATGGGAAGGGGGCGGTGGGAGAGGTATAAAACATATGGACACTGCCAGGACTTCCAGGAAAGAAGTTGGAATTTCAAACAAGGTGGATCTGGGGTGAATTAGCGGGGGTAGAAAAGATCAAGGTTTTGGATGGGGGAAGATAAGAGATGGTGGTGAACAGCTGTTTTAAAGACCTGGAGGGAGGAGTGGGATTGAAGGGAGTGAGGGAGTTTGTTCCAGAGGCGGGAGAAAAGAGGAATGAAAGAGTGAAGGTGAGCAGAGAGCCGAGATTTCGGCAGTTTAACCATCAGAGGGTTGCTGGCAGATCTTGTGCGACCTGTAGGAATATTTGGGGGACAGAGCACGGAGAGAGCTGGGGGTGCAAGGCCAGAGAGGAGTCGGTCTCTTCGTATCCGGAGAGGACTCTTCGTATTCTTCCGACTCCTTTTTGGTTTTGCACCCTCTGCCCTCTCTCGACTCTTCCCTCCCAGGTCTCTGCAGGGCACACACAGTCTGCCAATAACCCTCTTAACCCTTTGCCAGTTATTCTCAAAATCCAGGCTCACTTATCACCTCCACTCATTTGTTCGTCTTTTCGCTCACCTATACAACCAACTTCCCCAGTCTGTTCAGTCCCATTCTACCTAACAGGGCTTCATGACAGCTGTTAACCACTGACTCAGGTCATCCCCCATTCATATTAATGATCTCTTCTGCACAAAATGACCCCATTCCCTAGCACTCCTTTTTATGCCTCCGGCGAAGAAGTCGAAGTCGCCGGAGGCATTATGTTTTCAGGTTGTCAGTCCGGCTGTCCGTCCGTCCGTCATAGATTTTCATTACTGCAATAACTTTAAAATCTCTAAAGGGATCTTAGTCAAACTTTGAGCAGGTATTTATAATGAGGTAAAGATGAACTGATTCGACTTTGGGGTCAAGAGGTCAAAGGTCAAATATGTTATAGGTCCATAACTTGAGAACAGCTCAAGTGATCTCATTCAAACTTGGCACAGGTATGTATAATGTTGTAAAGATGAAGTGATTACATTTTGGGATCATAGGTCAAAGGTCAAAGTCCGTAATAGGTCTATAACATGAGAACGGCTGAAGTGATCCAATTTAAACTTAGTACAGGTATGTATAATGATGTAAATATTAACTTATTCCATTTTGCGGTCAAAGGTCAAATCTGTAATAGGTTTATAACTTGAGAACGGGTGAAGTTATATCATTCAAACTTGGTACAGGTATGTATAATGTTGTAAAGATTAACTCATTCGATTTTTGGTTCAATAGGTCAAAGGTCAGAGGTCATGTCAGGTAAAAATGTGCTAACTTGGGCACAGCTAAATGGATTTAAATCAAACTTGATACAAGTATTATGATGATGTAATAATGTGGACAGAGGCATATCAGTCAACGTCATGATGTCGAAGAGTGCTGTTCTAGTTAAAATTTGAAATGGCTTTTGTTACGTATCCCTTCCCGAACCCCGGTTACGGTGCATCTCAGAGTCTTGAGAGGGAACATTGCAGAAAGATTTCTTATTTTGAGTGTTCTAATAAACCATGGTAAAACCACACCAATGTAATTGTAGAACAAAACAAGTAATTGTATTAAGAACTCAAATACACAATAATAACACTATCAAAGAAAGTACAATGAAAATGTCACTTGCATCAAATGAACAATACATGTGATGGTACAATCATTCCCCAATTCTCTCAAAGCAATGAACTCACGACACGCCAAACGTGAGTGGACTGTAACATTCCCCAAAGTCCTTGCACAAATCCCCACACTGGTTGAAGCCATGCAGAACCACGAGAACAGGCAGGTATCGGTACGGCGGTGAACGAGGAGTTACGAGGTGAGAGGTCGATATGGGAATTGAGTCGATATGGAAACCAACTGCAATCAACACGATGAGGTCGATATGGGAATCCCAATGACAAAACAAGATGCACCAAGCTGACAGCCTCTTCAAGGACAAACTGGCGTATCGTAATGGAGGCGCTGGCTCCCTCCAACAATGACTCACACTTCGATAAACCTGAGACGCAGGTTTAATTGCGATCGCAATATATGACGATGTCGCGGACAATCCCTTTCCCGGGATGCCTCAACTCATTCGCGACCGATATCAAAAAAGTCCGCTCACAGCCTCGATGCAACTCACAGCTGTATCTCTCTGATGGCCATCTCGTCCTCTCTCCTCCTCTTCCGGTTTGTTTGTTGCGTCTTCATTTTTGCTTCACAAACACTTATTTTTACCTTTTACTAAAGTCATCTCCATATCACACAAAAATCTTAACAACAATATTACCTGAAACTAAAAATCCTGACAGTATATAATAACAACAAAGGCGGAAGTGATGGATCCGTAACACTTTACTATGGAATATATTGGCATCGGTAGGGGACATTTATTGCAAAGCAATTCTCCCGTTTCTTTGTGTGTTGCTTGTTGCACCTTCTTGATTTTGTCTGTTGTCATATCTGAATCTCTTTCTGCAAGTCTTATTGTGCATATTCTCCAACTCAATGTTTATAATCTCATTACAATCAATCGATGATAATGCAATCCGGAATTTTGAGAGACCGATATATTTTATCGACCTTTCTGACTCAAACCAGCACAGAGATATTGAGGAAACAGAATTGTGGGATGCTGTGTGATAACCTATTCTTTTGCACAACAGGCTCCACTCGCGCTGATTATGATATTTATCGGAGACATTGGAAAGCTAATAAACTTCTTCAGTTTCGCACGCTGGCTTCTCAATGGGCTTGCGGTCAGTGCAGTCATCTATCTTCGTTACAAAAAGCCTGCTCTACATCGTCCCTTCAAGGTACAGAAAGTAACTTAAACAATCCCTGTATATTTTGTCTTGTAAGATAAGAATGGCAATAGTTATTATATGTCTCTGCTCATCATACAGAAGAGGGAAAGGGGAGAATATTCTTGTTTTTCCTGTTTAGTTCTTTCTTTCCAACAAACTACAATTGCACAGTTGCACACCATCCTTTCATTTCTGAGCCAATCCTCGTGAAATTTTCCACGGACGTACCTTGGCCCAAGAGGCTGATAGTGCATGACAATATGACTACCTTGTGCCTCAACTTGGAAGCTACAACTATCGCGGACACAACTTCGTGGTGGTTGTACCCCCCAATGCAAGTCGGAAGCCAAATCTTCCCCATTTCTTCCCTGCTGCCCAGATTCGTCAGGGCAGCGCGATCACGGTCAGAGTGACGATCGATCCCCACGGACCGGCCCTTTCCCTCTTTTCTCTGTCTCTCTGTCTCTCAGTCTCTCTCTCTCTGTCTCTCTTTCTTTTTCTTTCTCTCTTTTTCTTTCTCACTCTCTCTCTCTCTCAAACTCTGTCGTGGCCCTGACTTCGTGAATGTGGGGGTACACTATCCTGGATGTGGGGGATCTCTGGGTCGCTCCAGAGAGATCGTTCGGCTGTCTACATGCCGCGGGCTTGTTCGAGAGAACTGTCCAGGCCTATACAACAACACCTTGGTAGCTACACTCACTAAGGTATCCTTCAATTAACTCTTTGTTTTTCCTGAGATGGCATTGGTTGTTCCAATTCCTTTTTTCTCCTTCCCTTACTTATATCTCTCCAAAACATTTCCCTTCTCTCTCCACTCCTTGCACACTCACATACTCTCCTTTCTCTCTCCCATAATCAAGCCATTTTCTGTTCATTTTATCGCTCTTGTTTTTATAAGTCCTAGTCTCCCTCCATCACGATCCATATTTGTACTACAACAAAAAGTTATACACTTATCTAGTGATAACTGTTGGATCTTTGAACTAAATATAGACAAGGTCAATCTTTAGAGTTTAAACGAATAGTCCACGAACTAAATGCAGACAGCACAGACAGCTTTTTGTTATATTCAAAGGACAGAGTGGTCTGGGTTGCAGTCACCCCACAACTTCCACCACCTCCACCTTCCTGCTATTACTCCATCCAAACACTAATTTTAGCTCACCTGGAACGAAGTTGAGGGGAGCTTATTGCGCTGGCGCATTGTCCGTCCGTCCGTCCGTCAGTCCGTCCATAAACACTTGCAACTTCTTCTCCGAAACCGCTGAAGGGATTGTGACCAAACTTGGCACAAATAATATTTGTTGTGTGGTGACTAAAGCTTGTTCACAGCATTTTAAAAAATCAGGGTCTAAGGGGGTCTACCATGGGTCAAAGTGGATCCAGGTTTGACCCCTCAAAATAGGAATTTGCTTTCTTCTCTGAAACTACACACACAATTTCGATGAAACTTGACCACAACCTTCACCACCCGTGCTTTACTAAAGTTTGTTCATGGCGTTAGAAAAATTCGGGTCTGAGGAGGTATACGGTGTGGGCGGGAGGGGGGTTCGACGGGGCCCAAAATATGTATTTTTTAGCTTGTTTGTTTAAAGTCTTATGATTTATGTTAGTATGATTCTACATGCTGCGCTGTCTTCTAGTAACCATTGAAATTGATTTTAAATACCTTTAGTCATTGCAGTATACTGTTTATTCTACCAAGTGAGTGCCAGGGGCATTGCCCCTATGTTTGTTAAATAGCATACATGTATTACGTACGCATACGCTGGGAGATAATTTGAGCAAAAGTACAAAAAGCTGAATGATAGGAAAAATAAAGTGGTTTAGGGGACTAGAGGGAGTATGGAGAAAAATTAGAAAGAATATATTGGAGGTGACAGGAGTAATGGAGTAGGGGGTGGAGGGGCATGTATGGAACTTGCCCCTTTGTGTGTGTGTGTGTGTGTGTGTGTGTGTGTGTGTGTGTGTGTGTGTGTGTGTGTGTGTGTGTGTGTGTGTGTGTGTGTGTGTGTGTGTGTGTGTGTGTGTGTGTGTGTGTGTGTGAGATACATATAGATAGTCGTGAATTCGACATTGTTGCGGATCAAATACAGACTTTGTAGCTTGATAATCAATACGATGCCAATTTTGCTCTGCTGCCCAAAATGTATTTATTCATTAGCATTTCAAATAGGGCACTGTGAATAAAGTATTCCCTAAACATTTACCTTAATGGAATATTTTCAGTCATTCACGGGGATTTGAGATGAACTGCTGATGACGGGATGATTTGAAACCCCATGGACTAGAGAAGAGACTTTGGAGTAGTTTGTGAAGACTATATAATAAGTTTGCTTTGTAAGCATTATGAAATAAGCTCAAGTGGCATCAAAATGTGAAAACTTTGGAGGGGGTGGGGATGAATACTTTTGCAGGCCACTGTACATTGGGGTCTCAAAATTTGAATGTTGCTGCTCCCAACAGGTACCACTGTACATGCCAGTAATCTTCTCGCTAACATGCTTTATCACCGTCCTGCTGTCACTCTACTCCGAACCTTGGAGTGGTGGAATCGGGTGCATGATTACACTCACCGGAGTCCCTGTATACTACCTCTTCATTGTGCGAAAGGGAAATATGCACCGAGTTTTACTGGCTATGGGTACGGATAAAGTTCAATCAAATGTGTCTCTTTCAATAAATAAATAATCTCGTATTACGAAGGCACACTTTCACGAATCTCAATGAATTAATTAATAGGAATAGCATTTATAAATTCACAAGACAAAGACGTTTGAGATGGAAATCTGCACCCTGACTCACAAAATGAAGTAGCAAACCTGAACTGTATGCAACTGGAATGGTGACTCGACAACATGTATTTACACATTTTTAAGCTCGAGGATACATGTAGCTGACCTCTCTTTGTTTGCTCAAACTCGTGATCACCTTGTGGCTTGGTTGACCAGGCTGGGCCCAGAGAGGATGCCTGAATGTCCAAAACTTTGCAAAACTATTAAATTCCCCACGGGGATGAAAGAACGATGACGTTGGACATTTCGACCTGCATGTTTGCTTAGGTGGTTCATGAAAGATGATGCTCATGAAGCCTACATGGTGGTAAATTAATGGTGAAGGTGATTGTTTAAGGATCTTGGCGTCCTGAGTTCAAACACCAGCCGTGCCAACACCAGACGGGTCGACTCATCCTGTCATCCTATCGAGTTTGGAAAAAAATAAGTACCAGCTTGCTGGGGGTAGTTAGAGATCAAAAGCAGTTGATATGGGAAAGCAGTGGAACCCAGCTCCATTACCCAAGTGGCACAAGCCGATGAAAGAGGATCCTTCGGGCTGTCTTAGACTTTGGTCGATGCATTGCTTTTATGATGTTATTGCAGCACCACCCTGCGTTCTTTTGTGTTACTGCAGGTCGCATCACCAAGACACTTCAAAAGCTGTTGAAAGTGATACCTCAAGAAATTACGACTTACTGATGGCTCTCTACACCTGATCAAATCCCACCTTGTCATTGCACGAATTACCTCGAATGCCTCGAATTACGACCAGCAGCAAATCGCTTTTCATGATGTATCCAGTTTTTGATAGCTCCATTAATCACACATCTTTCAACTTCTTTTGATATCCTTGTGCACATCCCTGGACAGATGGGTGATGTTTCTGATGAGAACGTCACCCAAACATTTGTTAAGAAACAAATCCAAGCAAAGTTTATTCTACTGTGATGTTTTCTTTTCTAACCAGCAATGTTTTCTTTTATTCTTTTTTATTTTGATGGGAGGATATAACTCGAGTAAACTCCAAAAACTGAAGAACAAAACTAGAGCAATGTGACTGTGTCGCCAATATGCCTCCGCATAGTCCCACAACGGGTAGATGCCCTCGTTCACTGTCCTAAAAATAAACAAGTTTGATTTAAATCCCTTCAGCTGTTTTCAAGTATCACATTTTCACCAGCCATGACAGCTTTCACATCGATCGGTGAAGCAGTTTCAGAGAAGGGATTTTTTTAATTATCAGCTTTCAAGCTAATATGGCTGCCACACCAGGTGACATATGACCTTTAAAATGTACACTCTGCAAAGGTATGGGTAGGGGATCACATTTGTGAAGTTTCATGTTGATCAGATAAGGTTCATTTTTCTATCCAAGATGACTGCTAAACCGCGTGACTTACAACATCATCATTTTCAAATTATATACAACAATGGTGCTAAATGATATTTGTAAATCTTCGCATCGATAGGGTAAGCGGTTTCAGAGATATAATTATTTAATATTTTCCTTCAATACAATATGGATGCCACACCATGTGACTACTGACGTTTTCGTGTTCATCTTTTAATTGACATGCCTAGTCAATGACACACGTAAAGTTTTGAGTCAATCGATTTGCTGGTTTGGGAGAAGATGTTTTTTTTAGGGTTGTAGGTTAAATCCAATATGGCTGCAAAACCATGTGACCTATGATGTCATAAATTTAATATTTCAATACAAATGTGTTATAGATCATGTGCATGCAATTTCTGATTTTTATGTTAAGAAATTCGATTAAAACATTTTTAGCTGGTATACCATTTCACCTATGATGTCATCATTATCATACTTTTGTTCCCCATTGGAAGCACTTGACAATGTTCCAAGTTTAAAAAATTTCCATTCAGCAGTTTCCGAGAAATTAAAAAAAAAAAAAATTTTGTATTTTTTTTTTGTATACTGAATCGAGGCTCGTGAAAGAGCCAACATTTATTTCAAAAACAAATCAACCAGACAAACAAAACACACAAAAAGAGGGAGCGGAAGACAAGATGGGGAGAGAAGGGGAAGCACACAAACCACAACATTTGAGAGCAGGGATAAGTGTGGGAGGGAGAGGGCTTGGGGGCAGGAGGCGTGGGAAGGGGGGGGGGGGGGGGGAGAGGTATAAAACACAAGGGGACCGAAATTAGCGGGGGTAGAAAAGATCAAGGTTTTGGATGGGGGAGGATAAGAGATGGTGGTGAACAGCTGTTTTAAAGACCTGGAGGGTGGAGTGGGATTGAAGTGAGTGAGGGAGTTTGTTCCAGAGGCGGGAGAAAAGAGGAATGAAGGAGTGAAGGTGAGCAGAAAGTCTTGATTTTGGCAGTTTAACCATAAGAGGGTTGCAGGCAGATCTTGTGCGACCTGTAGGAATATTTGGGGGACAGAGCCCAGAGAGAGCTGGGGGGGCAAGGCCAGAGAGGAGTCGGTAGAAGACGGAAAGACCACCAACCTGCCTGCGGTGAGTGAGTGAGAGGCCCTTGGAGTTAGCTTCATCGCGGGAGATTCCAATGATTCTGAACGCTTTGGTTTCAACAGCGTGAAGACGAGCTAGGTGTGAGGCAGGAGCACCAGACCAGAGGGGAGAGCAGTATTCCATAGAGCTGCGGATGAAAGCCTTGTATGTGGTGAGGAGCTCAGGTGTGCCAAGGAAGGACTTCGCACGACGGAGGATGCCCAGTCGGCGACTGGCTTTGGAGGCCAGATTTGAAATGTGGTTTTCCCAGGAAAGATCATGGCAAATAGTGAGACCCAAAAGCTTGAGTGACAGAACTTCTTGGAGAGGATTATTCAGAAAGTGGATGGGAGGGTTTTCCAGTCGGTCTTTTCGGAGAGACATCGTAAGAGTGTGAGATTTATCAGGATTGAAAGACATGTTCCATTTGTTTGCCCAGTCTGTGATTTTGTCCAGGTCTGCAGAGAGTGAGGAGGCTGCAGACTGCCGATCTGAGGGATGAGGAATGGAGCGACAGAGAGTAGAGTCGTCAGCAAAGAGATAGAGAGGATTTTCAAGAGAGTCAGAGAGATCATTGATGAAGACCAGAAAAAGCACAGGGCCCAGAACACTACCTTGGGGAACTCCAGCCTGAACAGGAAGAGGAGATGAGAGAAACCCATTCAGGGCCACACGTTGACTACGACCAGAGAGGAAGACCGCCAGCCATGCGTGGAGATTTCCATGGATATCAAAGGAGGAGAGTTTGGTGAGCAGAGTGGGGTGCCAGACCGTATCGAAGGCACGTGAAATGTCAAGGGAGACAGCTCTAATTTCCTGTTTGGTGTTGAGGACCTCCATCCATTGTTGAGAAAGCAGAAGCAGCATGTCCAGAGTAGAGTGACCAGGTCTGAAACCAAATTGATGATCAGAGATCAAGCCATTGGAGAAGAGGAAAGATTTCATATCTGAAGCAATGATGGATTCCATGACTTTGCTGATAATTGGGAGAAGGCTGATTGGTCTGTAGTTGCTAGGATCTGTTTTTGCACCTTTTTTGTGCAAAGCGGTGATGTTGGCTGATTTCCAAGCAGATGGCAGATGACCTTGAGCAAAAGAGAGGGTGAAGAGAACAGAAAGAGGGAGTGAAAGAGTGGAAGAACATGTTTTTAGGACCCGTGGGCTGATGCCGTCAGGACCAGTTGCAGAATCAGAGTCGAGGGTTGACAGAAACTTTTCCACCTTGTCAGGAGGAAAGGACACAGAGTCCAGGAGCAGCTGGGTACGACTGGGTACGGTGCGTACAGAGAGGGATGGGTTTGGGACACAAGATTTAGAGGCAAACACAGAGTTGAGGCATTCAGCTTTTTCACGTGCGGAGTCAGCCGTTAAGCCGTTTGAGGTGAGGGAGGGGATGGAGGGGGAACAAACACCAGAAACAGATTTGACCAGACGCCACCAGGATTTGGAAGAGGGAGACAGATAAGAGAGTTCGGTCTTGAGAACGGTGAGATATTGTTTCCTGGCTCTCTTGAGGGTGGACACACACTTGTTTCGGGCTTTGTGAAAGGAAATGAGATTTCCTTCCATTGGATTTGCTTTCCAGGAGACGAAAGCAAGTTGTTTCAGGGCAACAGCCTCACCACAAGATTCCGTGTACCATGGACGGGAGGAAGGGTATGACAACTGAAGACGAGATGGGATAAATCTGTGCATGAGAGAGAGCAATTTACTTTGAAAGAATTCCCAGGATGAGTTGATGTCAGAGGCGGTAGAGATGGGAGACCAGTCCAGATGATTGATGGCTGCTTGAAGACCGTGCCAGTTGGCCTGAGTGAAATGCCAGACTCGTCGACGCTGAGGAGGCTCTCTGAGAATGGTCAGAGAGATGTCCACTTTGACAAGCACATGATCAGATGAGCCGATTGGAGCAGAAGAAGAGCAGCAGACATTTTCAGGGAAGTTAGTCATAACCAAATCCAGAAGAGAAGATGCTCCGTTGACTGAGATCCGGGTCGGGAAATTGACAGATTGTGTCAGTCCCAGTGAGTCGCAGAAGTCCTTTGCTGAAGAGCCATGGCTGGTGAGAGAGGTACCCACACCCAGCCAACTGGCATGGTGACAATTGAAATCACCACATATGAGGAAGAGAGAGTTGGGATGGGTAGATAGAAGGTGGTCCATATTATCAGACAGCGAGATGTAGATGGAGTCATCACTGTTTGGTGTACAGTACAACACACATATGAACAAAATTACTTGCATTTAATTCAAGATGGCTGCCATACCACGTGACCTATAACATCACAATTATCATAAAAACATTCTGCATGGGTGTCACTCCTACCCTGAAAGTTTAGTCTGAATCAGACATGTGGTTGCTGAGAAAAACGAGGTTTAGTCCGTATGGACGGACGGACAACCTAAAAACATCTGTTACGGACAACCCCCCCCCCCCTCCCCAAAAAAAGATATGTTATCACAAAGCGATCGCCAAGGGTAACCCTCCCCCAGCTTACCCTTAGCGATTGCACACGACTTACCCTTGGCCTACAATCCAATGGCGGAATTTTTTTTTTTCAGTCCGCCATATGACATTGACCTTCACCATTTAGGAATAGCGTATAAATGAATGTATCCACATCTACAATATATCCATGAAAGTCAACATCATGAAAATCGGAGGAAAATTATTCAAATTGTGATCAAAAAGTTGTTTTGTGTTAATTGGGTCACAATCCGAAAAGTAGGTCAAGGACACATTAAATATCAGGTGCAAAACTTCAGTGCAGGTACACTATTATGATGCAAGAACATGTTGGAAAGCCAAGCGTTCTTTGACATTCCGCAATGGCAAAATTGAGCGATGACAAAATAAAGTAATTTTTTTCAAACCACCATTTGACAATTATTGTATTAACAAACTCTATAACAGCTATTGCCCTTTCCCTTTCCTACAGGTATGACTCTTAAACTCAATTATGGCTAATTTTAATTTTAACTTAAGTATGACTCTTACGAGCTAATTTAATACAAGAACAGATACATTCAAACTACACCACCCCCATGCCAAATAAATTAATAACATGCTCCAGCACAGCATTGCCGGGGCACCTCAGGCACCCAGAGATACCGCCGTGCAGCACATGGATTGGGAGGGAGAGATGTACAATAATTGATTGATTAATTGCATAATTAAAATCAATAAATGCATACCTAAACCACCAGTGCTTCATCGGAAGCTGTGACTTATTGAAAATCAATTAAATAAGTCATTAATCAAAAAAATTAATTAATTACTTGATTAATCAATAAATAATGAATCGATTAATTGATTAATCAATAAATCAAAAATATCCTTTTTTGCCACAAAGCTCAAAATATCCTTCCTAGCTCAAAGGATAGCTGAGATATCACCCGGACAAACAAACAAACAAGAAAGAAAACGAGTACAGATACATTCAAAGTACACCACCCCCATGCCAAATAATAAAATATCCTCCAGCGTGGCATTGCCGGGGCACCTTTGGCACCCGGCAATACCACCATGCATCTCATAGATACTGTATTTGAAGGGAGAGGTGTACAATAATAATTGATTGATTAATTGCATAATTAAGATCAATAAATAATATTCATAAAATATTTTTTAAATCAATTGGCTAATAGCATACATACCTAAACCACCAGTGCTTCATCCGAAGCTGAAACCTTTTGAAAAAACAATTAAATAAGTCATGAATTGAAAAAATTAAATAATTAATTGATTAATCAAGAAATAATTAATCGATTAATTGATTAATCAATAAATCAAAAATATCCTTTGTAGCCGCATCATTTGGTCACTGTCATGTCCAAATATTAGCTTCCTAGCTCAAAAGTTGCCTAAGATAATGCCCAGATGAGAAAGAAAATAAATAAATGATTAATAATGAAAATAAATAAATAATAATCATAAAATAATTAAATAATTAATCAATTGGCTAATAGAATAACTAAACCACCACTGTTTCATCTGAATCTGTAACTTAAAAAAAAAATTAATTACCAGTACATAATTAATCAATTAATTGATTAATCAATAAATCAAAAATACCCTTTACAGCCACATCACTTGGTCATTGTCATGTCTAAATATCAGCTTCCTAGCTCAAAAGGTGCCTGAGATATTGCCCAGATGAGAAAGAAAATAAGTCCTTAATTAATCGCTAATAATTAAATAACTAATCAATTAATTGATTAATCAAAAAACAAAAAATACAAAATACAAAACAAAAAATACAAAAAAACAAACTTTTGACAAAGCACTTGCTCACTATTGTGCCCAAATTTCAGTTTCCTAGCTCAAATGATGGCTGAGATATCGCCCGGACAAACACAAGAAAACAACCGGAGTGAAAAGTTAGTACTCTCTTTCAGCATGCGTCATTGTCGGGCCTCCTTCGGTGCCCGGCGATGACGTCATGAACCGCCTGGAGATGGAATAGGAAAGGAGTGGTGTACAATAATAATAGAGTGTTGCAGATGAAAAGCCATGATGCCAACCATCATGGAGTTTCATCTGGAACATTCTATATGAGAGCCCTTCTTTTGACATGGGGCCATGAACGTATTATGCATACAGAACAAAGGTGGGAAATTGGAGGATGTAAATGACATGTAAAATGAGAAAAGGAAAGGGTTGGGATACAGGCAGTTTTGAAAGAATTTGGGTGTGAGAAAAGGGGAGTACAGGAGGTAAGAAGAGGCAGGGAGTAGGAGGTAGAAGGGTTCAAAACTGCTGCCTTTTTATACCTCTGCAGTCTAAGGACGGAAGCATTGTGTTTTCCGGTTGTCCGTCCATGCATCATTCCGTTATCGGGGTTTTTTTGTTGCCATAATAACTTGCAAACTACTGAAAGGATTTCAACAAAATCTAGCACAAGTATGGATTGTAATACGAAGATGAACTCATTAGATTTTTGGTTCAAAAGGTCAAACGTCAAAAGTCATGTGACCCTCAATTGAAAGTCTTTGTTACCACGATAACAAGTGAAACACACAAGGGATTTCAACCAAACTTGGCAGAAGTATGGAATGTGACACATATATGAACTGATTCAATTTTGGGTTCAATAGGCTAATGTGTCATTCTAAAATCATGTTTCAAACCATAACTCAAGTATGAAGCTTGTCTCTGATGTTGTCTCTCGATACCTCTGCATATTTCTCCATATTTCTCCATATATATCTATCTATCTATCTCTCTCTCTCTCTCTCTCTCTCTCTCTCTCTCTCTCTCTCTCTCTCTCTCTCTCCCTCTCCCTCTCCCTCTCCCTCTCCTTCTCCCTCTCCCCCTCTCCCTCTCCCTCTCTCTCTCTCTCTCTCTCTCTCTCTCTCTCTCTCTCTCTCTCTCTCTCTCTCTCTCTCTCTCTCTCACTGTGGAGGCACATGCATTGATTCATTCGAATCAATTTATTTTATCTATATACTGAAGTGTGGTGCTGCGCACACACAACTTGCTTGCCAAAGAGGTAGGCCACAACGCGTTTGTTAAAACAAAAGAGTCTTTATTTCGAAAGCTCGAACTGCAGCACTGAGCGGGCTCGAGCTTAGAGCCCGCATATATGTGCCGAGGCCACGCCTAGTCCCCGGGCATGGCCGATCGGTCGAAGGGCGGGGCATGTGCCATCGGTCCCCGCCTGGGCGCTCGCGCCACCCACTGGTGCGCGGAATTATTACCCCTTGTGCCCACCACACGCACCCCCCAATAATTCCCGCGCACCTGAAGGGTGAGTTTGTGGGGAAGCCGGATGACCCGGCCGAAACGCCCCCTGGCGATGGGTGCAGGGCTGGGGGGTAGCGGGCCGGCGGGGCTGGGGGGTGCTGGGGGTCTGACCGCCGGGGGGTGGCCTCGACGCGGAGGCAGAGCTGCTGGCGGGGGTGCCGGGGGTCCGACTGCCGGGGGGCGGCCCCGACATAGAGGCAGAGCTGCTGGCGGAGGGTGGTCCGGATCGAGGTGGGCCGGCTTGAGGCGGTCCACGGAAATGCGATCCGGGGCACCGCCGATGTCGATCGTGAAAAATTTGTCCCCGGTCTCCAGCACGCGGAAGGGCCCGTCATACGGGGGCCGTAGCGGTGCCCGGTGGGTGTCGTGCCGGATGAACACGTACTTTGCCGTGCGAAGCTCCGGGGCGATGTGGGAAGGCGGGCAACCATGGTGTGCCGTTGGCACCGGGGCGAACCTCCGGGCGGTCTCCTGAAGGGCAGAGCGCTGTTGCGCCGTGGACCAAGGAGCCGTGGAGTCGGGGATAAATTCACCCGGTACCCGCAGTGGTTGCCCGAAGACCAGCTCTGCCGAGGACGCGCGCAGGTCGCCCTTGGGCGCCGTCCTGAGGCCCAGCAGGACCCAGGGGAGTCTGTCGACCCAGCCGCCATCGCGGAGGCTGGCCCGGAGCGCGGCCTTCATGGAGCGATGAAAGCACTCGCACAGGCCATTGGCCTGGGGGTGGTAGGCCGTGGTGCGGTGTAGTTTCACCCCGAGCCCTTGCGCCAAGGCGGCCCAGAGCCCCGAGGTGAACTGGGGGCCACGGTCGGACGAGATGTCCGAGGGGGCACCGAACCAGGCAACCCAAGTGGCGATAAAGGCTTGTGCCACCTCAGCCGCCGACGTCGCCGCCAATGGGATGGCCTCCGGCCACCGTGTGGTGCGGTCGACCATGGTGAGGAGGTGGGTGAACCCTCGCGAGGGGGGCAGAGGTCCCACCAAGTCAACGTGCATGTGGTAGAACCGCCGCTCGGGCACCGTAAACGGGGCCAACGGTGCCTGGGTGTGGCAGTGGACATTTGCGCGCTGGCACGCGAGGCACGTCCTGGCCCATTCGCGGACGTCCTCCTGAGGCCATGCCAGACGAACTTCACCCCGACGAGTTTCTGGGATGCCGTCGTGCCAGGGTGGGACAGGCCGTGGATGGCGTCGAACACCGGGCGCCGCCAGCCAGCGGGCACGATGGGGCGAGGCCGGCTGAGGGAGACGTTGCATAGAAGGGCCGTGCCCGCGGTGTCGAACGGCACCTCGGTGACGCGGAGGCCCGTGACGGCGGTCCGCAAGGCCTGGACACCGGGGTCGGTGGTCTGGGCCTCCGCCATCCGGGCATAGTCGACCCCGAGGTGGACCGCATGCACGACGGACCGGGAAAGGCAGTCCGCCACCGGGTTGTCCTTACCCGCCACGTGATGGATGTCCGTCGTGTACTCGGACACGGCAGAGAGGTGGCGCTGCTGCCGTGCCGACCATGGCTCGGCGACCTTGGCCATCGCGAACACAAGGGGCTTGTGGTCAACGAAGGCCGTGAACGGGCGGCCCTCCAGCAGGTGGCGGAAGTGTCGGACCGCCAGGTGGAGGCCGAGCAACTCGCAGTCGAAGGTGCTGTACCGGCGTTCGTGCGGGTGAAGCTGCCGGCTAAAAAACGCCAGCGGTTGCCAAGCACCACGCACCTATTGCTCGTGCACCGCATCCCCTGTGTAGTCCGATGCGTCATTGGTGAGGGCGATCGGTGCATCGGGCGCCGGGTGCGCCAGCATGGTGGCGTCGGCCAGAGCCAGCTTTGCGCCCGTGAATGCCGAGGCAATCGGCTCCGACCATGCGATGTCACCTTTGCCCGGCTTGCCCCGAAGGGCCTCATACAAGGGGCGGAGGAGCCGGGCGACGTGGGGCACGAAGCGGTGGTAAAGGTTTACCATGCCCAGGAACTCCTGGAGCCCCTTGATCGTGCGGGGCCGCGGGAAATCCCTGACCACCTCCACCTTGGCCGGTAAAGGGACGGCCCCGTGTTAGGTGATGCGGTGCCCCAAGAAGTCGATGGTGGTGACACCGAAACGGCACTTGGCAGGGTTGATGATTAGGCCATGCTGGCCCAGGTGTTCGAAAAGCGTGCGGAGGTGGAGCAGGTGCTCCTCCCGGGACACGCTCGTGACTGGGATGTCGTCCAGGTAGACAAACAGGAAAGGTAAGTCACGCAAGACGCTATCCATAAGCCGCTGGAACGCCTGGGCCGCATTTTTCAACCCGAAGGGCATCCTTAGGAATTTGAAGAGGCCGAAAGGGGTGATGACGGCCGTCTTCGGGACGTCGTCCGGTTGGACGGGGACCTGATGGTAGCCCGGGATGAGGTCCACCTTAGAAAACACGGTCGTGTTGGCCAACCGGGCGGAAAAGTCCTGAATGTGTGGGACCGGGTAGCGGTCGGGGGTGGTGACATCATTGAGCCGGCGGTAGTCCCTGCACGGCCGCCATCCCCCGCCGGGCTTCGGCACAATGTGCAGCGGAGAAGCCCAAGCGCTGTTGGAGTGCCGTAAGATCCCCAGCCGCTCCAGCGTGGCGAACGCCGCTTTTGCCACAGCGAGCTTCGTGGGCTCGAGTCGGCATGCCCGGGCATAGACCAGTGGCCCGATTGTGGGGATGTGGTGCTCCACCCCATGTTTAACGGCCACCGCTGAGAAGGTGGGCCGCGTGAGGGCCGGGAAACTGGCGAGGCGGCGGGTAAAGTCGTCCGCGGCCGGAAGCGTGCAAACTAAACTCGCCGGGACGGAACCTTCCAGCAAGCCGCTTGGCAAGCCGCTCGGTGAGCCGCTCAGTGAGCCGCTCAACGAGCCGCTCAGCGAACAAGTGAGCAAGCTAAAGGTTTCGGCCTGGACGAGCCGTCTGCGCTTCACGTCGACCAACAACCCATTCACACATAGGAAGTCCGCACCGAGCAATGCCATTGGCATGCTGGCGGTCATGAACGACCATTGAAAGCGCTGCCCTCCGAACCGCAGGGAGAGGCAGCGCTTCCCGAAGGTGCGGATGGGTGTACCGTTGGCGGCAAGCAACGCGGGGCCCCGGCCCGCGGTTCGCTTGTCGGACGTGGAGGCGGGGATGACGCTTACCTGCGCTCCTGTATCGCAGAGGAAACGGCGCCCGGACAAGGTGTGAACAGGAGGCTGCCGGAATGGCCGACGCTCAGGGCCGCTAATGAGCGCCGGCCCGGTCGTTTCCCGACTTGTCAAAATAGCATGGCGGGCGACACGTCTTAGCCTTGTGGCCGAACCTGGCGTGGTACTAGCACCAGGTTTGCGGCAGCGGGGGCAGTGGTGTTCTCAGCGGCGGTGGTAGTGGGCGGGGCGCGGCAGCGTCCACGAGGGACGCTGTAGCCTCTGCCCCGGGATCCACGACGGCAGCACCGTAACTCGACCGCGTGTCGCAAGCCGCGAAAAACTTGTCGGCCTCTATGGCCAGGGCGCGGGGTTCCTTTATTTTGGAACCGGCCAGCGTGAGGCGTACCTGTAGAGGTAGCTGGCGTAGGAAAAGCACCCGGAATAAGAAATCCGGGGCTTGGTCACCCAGCAGCGACAGCATAAAATCCATCCGCACGGATGGTCGTGTGTCGCCGACATAAGGTGTCGACATAAGTGTCGGGAAGGTCCAGGAGGCGGTCGGCCCGTTCGATCTCCGTGAGGCCGAACGTGGCGATGAGGAGACGTTTGAGCGCCTCATACTTGCGGTCGACCGGCGGGTGCCGCAGGATGGACACGACTCGGGCGGCAGTGCCGGGCCCGAGGGCGGCGACCACGTGGTAGTAACGGGTCTCGTCCGCCGTTATGCCTCGAAGCTGAAATTGAGCTTCGGCCTGCACGAACCACACGTCGGCCTGTGCTTCCCAAAACTCTGGGAGTTTTACTGCGACGGCGTTGGTGGCCATGGCGCGTTCGGTGGTCAGCAACGGCTGAACCAATAGGGGTCACCAGTGAAGTGTGGTGCTGCGCACACACAACTTGCTTGCCAAAGAGGTAGGCCACAACGCGTTTGTTAAAACAAAAGAGTCTTTATTTCGAAAGCTCGAACTGCAGCACTGAGCGGGCTCGAGCTTAGAGCCCGCATGTATGTGCCGAGGCCACGCCTAGTCCCCGTTCATGGCCGATCGGTCGAAGGGCTGGGCATGTGCCATCGGTCCCCGCCTGGGCGCTCGCGCCACCCACTGGTGCGCGGAATTATTACCTCTTGTGCCCGCCACAATACTGTATATATCAGAATATAATTTCAGTTCTCCAACCTAATGAATAACCGTTAATGACTGATTTATATATATATATATATATATATATATATATATATATATATATATATATATATATATATATATATATATATATATATATATATACACAAAGAATTAAGTTAAGCACCCCCCCCCCCCCCCCCCCCGTTTTTTTACAACCTCGCACAGTACAAGTTTGTTGTCGTCAAAACAGTGTAATATACCCATGATATTGCTATATTTTCTGGAGAAGTGATATTATGGTCACATAAAAACATAACAATCATGCCGTTTTCAATATTTTATTCTGAATAATTTAAGGTGAAATTTTTTGGGAATTTTAGGCATATTTTCACCTCAATTTAAGTATGGAGCTATAGGTCCATCACGGACAGTGTGGATGACGTTTATGTTTTCTAACGTACAGTCATTGTTCTGAGAAGACCTCTAGCGATCTTTGCGTCAATAACGTGTGTAGGACCCACGTGATCGGATCACTGACTCAACCAATCACTTTTTTTCACTTTGATCACTCAATTTCATCAATGGATAATTGCTAATGTCATACCAATCATTATTTGATCTCACATACCTTAGAATATATGCCAATGTATACATATACACAAAGAATATATATTAGGGGGTGCTTACCTTAATTTGTTGTGTAGGGGTGCTTAACTTAATTCTTTGTGTATATATATATATATATATATATATATATATATATATATATATATATATATATATATATATATATACTGTATATATATATATACACATACGTGGGCCAATCAATAAGTAACCTTACAATGTTGATATAAATTTGAGAATGTAATGTGTGTAGTTGTAGACGACACATGTTATATCTATGGGAAAGAGGCATGTTTTGCCTGTTTTAGATCTGGCAACATTGAACGTATTACGTCAGTAGAGCAGTTCCAAGATGGCGGCTCCCTTAGAAGCATGCACCAGAGAGGAGCAACGTTCTGCCATCCGTTTCTTGGTAAATGAGGTTGTGAATCCCAGTGAAATCCATCGCAGAATGAGGATGCAATATGGTGACGCATGTTTTTCGCTGCAGCAGGTGTATTGTTGTCTCCAAATTTAACATTAGCCATGGTTCAGCACACCATATCATCATTCACAACGTGCTGGGGTTCAGCAAAGTGTCTGCAAGGTGGGTGCCTGGACAACTCACACCCGAACTGAAAGAACGGCGAGTGGACGCATGTTTGGTCATGTGGTTCGGCTTGATTATTGTTCTGAATATTGGTCAGAAAAATTAACTGTTCGTCATTATTGGTCACGTGGTTCGGCCGCAGCCTTAAAACTACTAAAAACACGCCCTGGCGAGGGTCTGCAATCTCGGATTACTCTTTCTTGTTCTTTTTGTAACCATAAGAATAATAGTCAGGGCCCTTAGGGATATTTTGGGGCCGTTTGGTTCAAATTCTTCCAAAAGCACCAAATTTGGCCCAGATGTTGCCCATGCCATACTCTTTCGATTTTTGACGGGCGCCAAGACGGGCAGATCCCCCCCCCCCCCCAGGGGGCCCCATATTGGCGAAATACTAAATGGCCGCCACCCGGATTAGAGGAAAATCAGTTAAATAACCAAAAGGGTCGGAATCATGTATGATACCACTTTTCAGGGGTTTTCGAGGTCGAGGAATCCAATTATGATGTTATTTTGATGATTCGAGGTCAAGGTCAACCCTCAAGGTCATCTTAAAGGTCATTTTTGAGTCAAACATGTCGGTTTTTGAGTTTTTTGTCAAGATTTACGCGAGGTTCACCATTTTATGTTTCTGGGTTGGGTAATCGAACTCTGGCCTTATTTTTGACAATTAGAGGAAATATTTACATGTCTATTTCCTAATTTTCAGGCATATGCAGTTCATCAGTCTAATTACAAAGGTATGGATTTTGATGTTTTATGAACTGTATGCCATATCCTTGTGTCTAATTTTTGTGCGATCATGATCCGAGTTCATGTATATATGATTGTATACATGTCATAAATATGACGTCATAGGTCATGTGACCTGGCGGCCATATTGGATTTAATGAAAACCTTAAAAATGGATCCCTGCCTTCATTTTTCGATCGATTCATTTTGAAATTTGACCACTTATAGTACGCCATGTGATTGGATGCATATCCTAATTATGACGTCATAGGTCAGGTGACATGGCGGGATGGAACGGTATGGTCCCCTGATAATACCACCCTTGGCGCCCGTCAAAAATCGAAAGAGTATGGCATGGGCAACATCTGCGCCAAATTTGATGCTTTTGGAAGAATTTGAACCAAAATATCCCTAAGGGCCCTGACTATAAGGAAAATACATTCCTTCTCACCCATTCCTTCCTTTTATATAAGGCTAACTCACCCCGAGCAGTTAGGCACACCAATGGTCTAATCTTTCTGAAAGATACCCGAAGCCTTCGGTGTCCAGTCTCAGCGATATGAAAGTAGTTGTAGTGTGCAAGGATAGTTGAATATGAAACAAGGTTGTTTTGATTTCCCACACGAGTTTTAAATACAAAATTGCCAGGAAAAAAAAATCACTTGAAATATAAATTGGGGTTTGCTTTCCCCTCTGCTTCTTTCAGATCTGCTGGAATAATTTGTCGGTTTCCTAATCACCACTAAAAAGCTGCTTCTGTGCTGGAATCCAAACATGCTGCCAACATTTTCATTATCTAGTCCAGGCACATTACCCCAGGATGTTTAACAAAGTAGAACAAACTACCTGCTATCTAAAGCTGCGGGACAAAAACTCATTGCTAAAGACGTTTTGAGCTATTATTCAATACAGGACTGGAACATCCATCCCTGAGAACTGTCAGGAGCCCAGAGGCTTTCCTCCATCCCTGGAAGGCCCAATGGGCCAGTGCGTCACAAAACGGTTACAAAAGACTTTTTGAGTTGTTAAGCCTCAACCTTCTTGACCTTCATAGGCAAAATAAGCTGGCAGTGCCTTAAGCGGCTAAAGTTGTCAGGCTTCACAGGCAACCTGCATCTAAAGGACTGGACGAAGAACCTCCACCAATGATGTGCAGAATAGTACCTTTTCAGCAGACGAGACAGTGATAGGATCAGGGGCTATAGCCTGAGTGTAAAGAAGAGGAGAGTTAAAGATGGCAGTCTTTCACTCACTTGGAGAGTAGCTAATGCATGAAATAGTCTCCCTGGAAAGGCAGTGGCAGCAGAAACAGAAGGTAAGTTTAAATCTCAATTAGATAGGTACCTAGAGGCAATGGAGGTGGAGGATACAGGGATATTGTCTGGACTGTATATAGGTGCCTTGTGTACGGATGGATGATTGTGGAATCTGTGCTGATTGTGATGTCTGTGAGATGGTCTCATCAATGGATATAGTATGACTGGTGTACATTCTTCACCCTAAAACTGCATTTACACACATGGTGGCCGGACGTGTGCACAGCAACCTCAAACCGGAAGAAAAGGCCAGCTGCAGGATACACCTGAGCAAAGCTTGGGAATCAGGTATTACTTTAGCAGTGGCTGCTCACTACAAATGATACACCAATGCCACATCCACCACAACAACTGTACGACGTTCCACCAGAGTTTGTCTCCACTAAAATATGTGTCCATCACAATGTGCCTTTTTCACCCTTAGTATTTCACCCTTTCTTCTAAGATCCATGCTTTGGCATCAAGGTATCTGTCTCCCTAGCTCTGTAGAGGAACCTTAAAATCTGAACCAAAACAGGTAATTCAAGAGTCCCTGGAGGTGTTCTCATATTATCACTAACCTTTGGAGTGAGGGCTTCAACGAGCGAGAAGACAAACACAGAGAAATATACAGGTAGTGGACAAAAAAATGGAAAACACCTGGGTAAATGAGGGACACTCAGCAACGGCTTCCACAAAGGTGTGGAATTAAACACCTTTTCAGTGATCATAATCACCCCACACTCACGAAGCGAAAAGCAGTGTTAAGTAATTGGTTCACTTCTGTCTGGCCGTCCGTCCATCTTTCCTCAAACGTCAGTTTATGTTGATTGACAACTTAATTTCACGTGAATGTTATATTTTCAACATTAATTGGAAAACAAACAAGTTTATCAGTATTTTAGCTCTGGATTTGTCCTGATTGCACATGTGCAGAGTGGAGTGAGATAGGGTTATCATATGTCCGGTTTTTTTTCCTGGATATGACCTCCTTTTCAGTTCTTAAATCTCCTTCCAGACAGGTTTTTTAAATGTCTAAAAATGTCCGGGATTTTTCTTTTTTTTCTTCTTTTTTTTGTCTTTTGCATTTTTAAAGGTATACGGTACATTTTAAGATTTGGGATACTTTTTTAACCTTGTTTAAACGGTTAAACCACCTTTTTACTTTTCCTTACAGTGAGAAAATGTGGTTATGTAATTATTTGGACGAGGACAGTTTGGTACATGTGTGTACTACTCCATCATGGCGTAATGGATGTGTTCGAACATCGACATGCACACATCTACTTTCTGTCCAACCTCGCAGTGAGAGAGTCCAGTGGTGTCCTCAGTACGCGATTCCGTGTCTTTTCTGAGGCCGTACCGTCTACACTTGGTTGATTTTCTTCAAGAACTCTTTTTATTTGATATTGCATTTTACTACCGCCAAACACAAAATGCCAAAACGAAAGTGTAAATTCACTGCAGAACTAAAGGCAAAATTCCCTCGTTTCGAAGTTTTCGAAGTTTTCTTGTATGTTTTCAAAGTTCTTCGAAGTCTGTTTCGTTGTCTGTTTCTGTTTCTTCGTTGTCTGTTTTCGAAGTTTTCGAAGTTCTTGTAAAACTTGTTTTCGAAGTCGTCGAGAAGAATGGGAAGCCGAGTGCCTGGTATGTAGAGCTGGTGCATACGTCTATGTGGCAAATAAAGGCGCTATTGATTTATAATCTTATGTGGACTCGGACAAGGACAATATTTCCAGTCATAATTCAGTTTTTTTATTGGAATAACGGCAGTTTGCCGTCAAAATTATCCATCTCCTTCCCATTCTTCTGCTGTTGTACTTGTGTGCTTCCCTCTCTCTCCCCATCTTGTCTCCCGCTCCCTTTTTTGTATGTTTTGTCTGTCCGTTTTTTTTTTGTGATTGATGTTAGCTCTTACACGAGCTTCGATCTTGTATACAAAAAAAAAAATTAATCGAGGTCCGGAACACACCTAATGAGACTGGCAATACGACTGCTCAATACGTAAAGGAAACTCTTGAAAAGAGTGTCCTCTTCTTTAAAAGATCAAACATGGTAACCCGAAGTGAAATAATTTTTTACTGTCTGCTTGTCTGGAAAAAAACAAAACTGAAAATGATTCCAAACAGGAAACAATGTTTTTAAGGATGTCAGGAAGGACACAAAAAAACAGGCACGAATAACTAATGTAATGTGTTAGATAGGGTGATGTAATAGACACTGTGTCAACGGTGGTAAACATCTGGATTTTTTTTCTACGACCTTTAAGGTCTCTATTTTATTTTAAATGAATCATATACGTGAACACTGTGGAACACAAGTCACCTTTTTGACACTTTCACACCCCTTCCATTTAGCAGTACTGTGACGTGTTAAATATGGTGATGTATAAAACACCATCAATGGCACTAAACTTCCGGAAAAAAAAAAAACTGTTCGGGGTAAGGTGGTCGATGAACTCTCTAGATGTTTGCTTTACATAAATCGGACTATACCAGAGAAACAGTGTCATCAATCAGCTTCATGCAATGATGATGCAGAGGAAAGAGTTAACGGAGGTCCAGAGAGATTAGAAATCATCCAGCAGGATGACGTCAAACGTTCCAAATAATCAGTGAGGAATGTCATCATAGACTGGAGGACCCCAGTACAGCACATAGTACCCACCCCTGATCATGTGGACAATGACATTTAGACGCTACTCTTCTACCACGTCAAAACTCCATGATGATCGTGAAGTAATTGAGGGATTCATTTGCAGGCATGCCAGGCAAGCAGCAGTATAGTTTGTCTAGTCTTTCATCATTGTGGTCACACTTTGCCCTCAAGCCTTAAAATGTGGCATCAACAGATTTTGTGAATCGATGAGTACACTCACACCTTGCTCAATTCTGATGGTGGGATCTGTGCGATGAGTTGGAACTCCAATTAAGGCTCAAAAACCACAAAATCGGAAAGGAATAGGCAATGCACTATGCGAGGAGTGGAAGAGAATAATCTGCCTCAAACAAGCATAAACTAGAACGGGCACTCGGTAGAGCGCATACCTTCGCCGCAGCTACTGTTCTGTACTTGGCATGGGAGTGTAGGGAACAGAACAGTGAACAGTTTGGTGCTGATTTCATGCAAATCGGATAAGAATTGACCGAGTTATGACAAAAAACGCACATTTTGCAAGGTCGTGACCCCCCTGACCTTTGACCCGATTGCTCCCAAAATCTAATCAAATGTGTCCCGTATAATAACCAATCATCCCACCAAATTTCATGCAATTCGGTTGAATACTTTTTGAGTTATGCGAATAACATACACACACACACACATACAGACATACAAATAAATACACAGCGATCAAAACATAACCTTCCGCTTTTGCGAAGGTAATAACTAGGTGCATATGTTGGAGTAAGGGTCCATGCTGTGATGAAGACGTGGGATGCCTTCGAATACCGTATACGGCCTGGCAGCACCACCAAGGATTTTTATGAATTAGAATAGTAATCATATGTCTCTCTGGAAAGTTAGGTGGTATCATTTTATTTTCGACCTTGGTTCTACTGCATAAAATATCAGTGGATTATTTTCTTCGACCTCCAAACTCTATCTCCCCCCCCCCCCCCCCACCCCCCTCATTTGCCTTTGGTTTGAATGCACAAAGATTAAATGCTGACTGCTATGTAGAGGTTCTGCAATCAGAGATCCAAGAATGAGCGTCCTTAGTTGGAGACCTTAGGCTGGCTATCTCATCTGTTTCCATGCACTACTGAAGTTTTATTAGGGCTCGGGTTAGGGTTAGGGTAGGGTTAGGGTTAGGGTTAGGGTTAGGGTTAGGGTTAGGGTTAGGGTTAGGGTTAGGGTTAGGGGTAGGGGTAGGGGTAGGGGTAGGGTTAGGGTTAGGGTTAGGGTTAGGGTTAGGGTTAGGGTTAGGGTAGGGTTAGGGTTAGGGTTAGGGTTAGGGGTAGGGTTAGGGTTAGGGGTAGGGTTAGGGTTAAGGTTAGGGTAGGGTAGGGTAGGGTTGTTACTTGGCTTTGAGAAAGTGATTCAGTTGTAAGAAAGTTTCAGGCTAACTTGATGCCCCTTCCAAAAAATCATTAAGTGGGTGTAATGTGAATGGTTATATGGTTATGAGGAATAGTTGAGGTGTAGAATTCAGGGGGAGGAATAAAAATTTTTAACAAAATGGCAGGGAGCAGAAGGTAAGTAAACAACATCAAGAAGTTGCGAAGGAGAAAATGAAAAGAGGTTGTGAAAAAGGAAAGAGAGGGAAGGAGAATGTATACTGTGAAGGAGGGAAAGCTCATTTAAAATGTGTATTTAATAAGTAGATTGAGGTGGAACGTGGCAGCATTAAATGGTGGATGTTAAAGATCAAATGGTGTCCTTTGCGAAGAGTAGGCGAGATCTATCCAGCAACTGGGCCAACTTCTAAATTCCTGCTCTAACCAACAGGTGGTACTGTATCGGTGGCACCCCTGCATCCCCAGCAAATTATGCTACCTGCAGCTATGTGTTGCATACAAGAGAGGAACACCAGGCTGGAGTTGTCTTCCCTGACTGTGGAAATTGGGATTGAGCTGAAAAAAAAAAATGAGGGTAAATCATGCAAGCTTTGCATTTCTCAAGCATTTCCTTCATTACCTCAAATTATTTCATTTCTAGCTTTTCTTAGTGGAACTCCCTTGGTGTGCAATCATCAGATTTGTTTTGCATGAAATATAGGAGAAAACAATCATTTGGAAGCTTGCGCTAATCGATCCTTTCTGCTAAACTAGACACTTGACATTATCAGCATATGGACAATATCAATATGTCATGGTGGTTGAGGCCCCGGTTTTTGGACATTTTCCAAAAAAATTTATACGAAGTATACAAAAAACGTTTGGACGTGTTGTGGACTTTTGTACATGTTTCTGTGACTGATAAATCACTCCGAAACAGGTTGTGACTGAGTAATTATGGAAGTAGCCTTCGGCCCATCATGCCCACACCTGCGATTGACAATACAAGAAAGTTTTATTCTCTCCACAATCAAAGTACTCAATATGTTATGAGAGTTTATTTATTTTAACGACTCTGGCGAGAATGTCCCCTTAAGTTATTAGTTATATGAAGGAACAAAAATACAGATAAAAGCCTTTGGCCGATCTTGTTGATGCATGTGCAGCTCAATTTTAGATTTATTCACCGAATCGAAAAGGAAACGTAAAACAACACTCACTCGACACCCAAGAACAACATAACACTATTTTATGAACATACAGAACAATATTATACAACCATTATATCAGGTCCTGATTTATAAATGTAAACATTTCAGCTACATTCCTGCAGCTATTATAACTTGCAAAAGTTATATTTTCAATCCAAATTTACTTTCCCAATCATCACTATATTTTATTTTTACTTCATTCATAATCTGCACACCTGTGGTCACTTTGCTGACGGCTTTAATGTGACGGCAGCATGGTGTATTTTACAAACATATTGTATGTCAATCAAACAACCAATCTGTGAATCTCAATGAGGATGTACTATGAAGTAAAACATGTAAAACAAACACTGTTGTGGTGGTTGTGGTTATATTTGTTTGTGTGCTTCTTCCATGGACTTTAATATATTTTTACATTGCTTCAAAAATATTATTATATTTCATTTTGTGTGTTCCTTCCATGTGCTTTCATGGAAGAACAAATGTTAACGTTGGAAATGCTGCATTCAGCTCCCTATCCCGCTTCTTCTTCAATCCTGGAAACATGAACCTTTAAAACCTAATAGGAACTTTTATTATTAAACGGACACAAATTTTTGTTCCAAGTAAATTGATTATTAGCTTTCCAACAAAAATAATCGATTATTATCTTTACAACCAAGTAAATCGATTATTAGCTTTTCAACCAAGAAAATCGATTATTAGCTTTTCAACCAAGTAAATCGATTATCTTTACAACCAAGTAAATCGATTATTATCTTTACATCCAAGAAAATCGATTATTATGTTTACAACCAAGTAAATAGATTATCATCTTTACAACCAGGTAAATCGATTATTATCTTTACAACCAAGTAAATCGATTATTATCTTTACATCCAAGAAAATCGATTATTATGTTTACATCCAAGAAAATCGATTATTATGTTTACAACCAAGTAAATCGATTATTATCTTTACAACCAAGTAAATCGATTATTATCTTTACAACCAAGTAAATCGATTATCATCTTTACAAACAAGTAAATCGATTATTATCTTTCCAACAAGGTAAATCGATTATTATCTTTACATCCAAGTAAATCGATTATTATCTTTCCAACCAAGAAAATCGATTATTAGCTTTACAACCAAGTAAATAGATTATCATCTTTACATCCAAGTAAATCGATTATTATCTTTCCAACCAAGAAAATCGATTATTATCTTTACAACCAAGTAAATCGATTATTATCTTTACAACCAAGTAAATCGATTATTATCTTTCCAACCAAGAAAATCGATTATTAGCTTTACAACCAAGTAAATAGATTATCATCTTTACAACCAAGTAAATCGATTATTATCTTTCCAACCAGGTAAATCGATTATTATCTTTACAACCAAGTAAATCGATTATTATCTTTACAACCAAGTAAATCGATTATTAATCTTTCCAACCAAGAAAATCGATTATTATCTTTACAACCAAGTAAATCGATTATTATCTTTCCAACCAAGTAAATCGATTATCATCTTTACAACCAAGTAAATCGATTATTATCTTTACAACCAAGTAAATCGATTATTATCTTTCCAACCAAGAAAATCGATTATTAGCTTTACAACCAAGTAAATAGATTATCATCTTTACAACCAAGTAAATCGATTATTATCTTTCCAACCAGGTAAATCGATTATTATCTTTACAACCAAGTAAATCGATTATTATCTTTACAACCAAGTAAATCGATTATTATCTTTCCAACCAAGAAAATCGATTATTAGCTTTACAACCAAGTAAATAGATTATCATCTTTACAACCAAGTAAATCGATTATTATCTTTCCAACCAGGTAAATCGATTATTATCTTTCCATCCAAGAAAATCGATTATAATGTTTACAACCAAGTAGATAGATTATCATCTTTACAACCAGTTAAATCGATTATTATCTTTACAACCAAGTAAATCGATTATTATCTTTACATCCAAGAAAATAGATTATTATGTTTACAACCAAGTAAATCGATTTTTATCTTTCCAACCAGGTAAATCGATTATTATCTTTACAACCAATTAAATCGATTATTATCTTTCCAACCAAGTATATCGATTATTATCTTTACAACCAAGTAAATCGATTATTGTCTTTCCAAACAGTTAAATCGATTATTATCTTTCCAAACAGGTAAATCGATTATTATCTTTACAACCAAGTAAATCGATTATTATCTTTACAACCAAGTAAATCGATTATTAGCCTTCCAACCAAGTAAATCGATTATTAGCCCTCCAACCAAGTAAATCGATTATTATCTTTACAACCAAGTAAATCGATTATTAGCCTTCCAACCAAGTAAATCGATTATTAGCCTTCCAACCAAGTAAATCGATTATTAGCCTTCCAACCAAGTAAATCGATTATTATCTTTACAACCAAGTAAATCGATTATTATCTTTCCAAACAAGAAAATCGATTATTAGCTTTACAACCAAGTAAATAGATTATTATCTTTACAACCAAGTAAATCGATTATTATCTTTCCAAACAAGAAAATCGATTATTAGCTTTACAACCAAGTAAATAGATTATCATCTTTACAACCAAGTAAATCGATTATTATCTTTCCAACCAGGTAAATCGATTATTATCTTTACATCCAAGAAAATCGATTATAATGTTTACAACCAAGTAGATAGATTATCATCTTTACAACCAGGTAAATCGATTATTATCTTTCCAACCAGGTAAATCGATTATTATCTTTACAACCAAGTAAATCGATTATTATCTTTCCAACCAAGTATATCGATTATTATCTTTACAACCAAGTAAATCGATTATTATCTTTCCAAACAGGTAAATCGATTATTATCTTTACAACCAAGTAAATCGATTATTATCTTTACAACCAAGTAAATCGATTATTAGCCTTCCAACCAAGTAAATCTATTATTAGCCTTCCAACCAAGTAAATCGATTATTATCTTTACAACCAAGTAAATCGATTATTAGCCTTCCAACCAAGTAAATCGATTATTAGCCTTCCAACCAAGTAAATCGATTATTATCTTTACAACCAAGTAAATAGATTATTAGCCTTCCAACCAAGTAAATCGATTATTAGCCTTCCAACCAAGTAAATCGATTATTAGCCTTCCAACCAAGTAAATCGATTATTATCTTTCCAACCAAGTAAATCGATTATTATCTTTCCAGCCAAATAAATCGATTATTATCTTTCCAACAACGTAAATCCACTATTAGCTTTACCACAGTACCATTTTTATTATTCAACAACAGCAATGGCCCTTAGAATTTAGAAGGAAGCGTGACACACGGACAGATGGACGGACGCTTTTTTCACGAATAAGCAATGGAAAACAGATATCAGTGCCCACGTATCCCCCACTTCTTTTACAATTTAAATAGTACGCCTTCATTGACACAGCTTACTTACCCTCTTCCTCATTGGTGTATAGTTTTTTTGGGTTTGTCGGACCTGGCGGCATTGTGAGCCAATGAGTCCATTTACAGTGTGATTGTTGTAGTTATTGTGGCAGACATTTTTGATGCAATAACAACGAAGGGAAAAATGACAGGCAATATTACACACTGGGGTTTATCCTTAAGCCCAACCTAATTAGCATAGTTCCACCCCTCGTATGGAGACACATTTACTATCTCACCCGGACATTCGGCCTAACTTAATTTACATTGAGGTGGGTTCTTCAGAGCATTCTAAACCTCCACGATCTGAACTTCATTAAAGTATTTCATCCATACCCCAAAAATATAACAGTATTTATCAGAACCAATTTTTACATCCACCACCAAAGATGGATGGAGGTTATGTTTTCACCCCTGTCTGTCTGTTTTGATATGTTGTTTGTATGGTGTTTGTGAAGAGGATATCTCAAAATGGTGTGGACGGATTCAAACAAAACTTGGTGGAAAGTTTGGATGTGTGACAAGGATTAATTGATTCAATTTTGGTGAAGATTCCAATCCGGATCTGGCTCTCAGAATTTTTTAACGGATTCTTCACCATTCAAAGATAGGTCAAAGAGGTAGGAGGGAAAGAGGTAGAGCACGGCTGAGATGGGAGGAGTTGGCTGAGGATAGAGGGGAGGGGAGGGGAGGGGTATCGTGGTCAAGGCAGGGCAGAAGTTTGGTGCAATTAGACCTGACCCCTTTTGACCCCATAAAGGGAAGAGGAGGAGAACAACGACTTATTTGGTTTGGTGCAAAAAAGGGACGCCCTTTTGCTTAAAAAAAACGCCAAAGACGTTGCCAGGTCGACTCCAGCAAAAGAAGGTGGGAATAATAGGTGCCTCCAAAAGTAATAGTAAAATTATAAATAGCCGATCGTTTTGTGTGAACCTTCTCTCAGGCTTTAGGTGAACTAACATTGCGCACCTTCATAGTGATGACATGTGTTGAATGAATCACTTACGAGCTGTCTTGTAGGAATTCACCTTTAGCTGTCAGAGTTGTAATATGATGGATTTCTCGAGGAACACACAAACCGGAAAAACTGGAACAAAAGGCAAGTTTGAATTCACTGTAAGTTTGGAATCGCAGGTCAGCATGTTTGGGTTCGGCATAAAAAAGGTGCTTGAAGACAGAAGACAAATAGCATTGTCTACAATGTGAAAAAGATTCTAATCTTAAAGTGAGCAAAGTATGTCCAATGGCCATGGTCCAAGATAATTAAGAGGACATTGATAAGAGATAATTTACCCCCCTCAGCCCTGATGCGAGGTTTATCTGCCCCATTATTCCCACGTTTGGGACATTTATCTTATACTAGAAATACCTGCTACTACCTATGGGAGGGGCCAGGGGGCGGGTGTTGGGGGGTGGGGTTGTGTGTGTGTGCCTGTGTACAACATCCTACATAGTTGAGTTCCATTTGTAATTAATTTTTAAGGATGAGCACCCAAATTTGAGTTATCCAGTTTATACAAATACACTATATCGAACATTTGTCTTCTTCGCCTTAATTATACATTTTCACACTCACAACCTATGATGCTTTAGACTCAGCCATGTTATTACCCTATTATGATTGTTAGCCCAAACGCAAAGCGAAAAGCGGGCATAAACAATTATTGGTTCACTTTTTCTGTCTGTCTGTCTGTTTTGTCTGTCTGTCCACAAACTTCAGTTTATAATTGAGGAACAACTTAATTTCAAATGAATGTTATATTTTGAACATGAATCGGTCCATGAACTTGCAGCTTTGCAGTACTTTGGCTCTGGATGTGATCGCATATGTGGCAAAGGAGTGAGATAATATATTTCCTTTTCCTGCCTGTCTGGCAGTCAAAATAAATTGAAAATCATTCCAAACAAAAAACGTACCGTACTGTTTTTAGTGATGGCATAAAGGACACAAACAACAGGTACAAATAACTAATGTTATATGCTAAATAAGGTGGTGTAAAAGACGCTGCATCAACGGCGGTACACTTCTGAATATTTTTTTTACAACCTTTAAAATCTTTTTTTTATTTCAATTGAATTACACTACTCACAATAAGTTCGGGATATTGTGGGAGTGAGTTTTTTTTTTTATATAGGGGTTCGGGTTAGGGTATTGAAATCAAGAATGCTGTCTTTTTTCACACTAATTAATAACCATAGAATTCGGACCAACAACTTTTTTCAACATAATTAATACACAAAATCAACCACACCGAAGAACCTGCCAATATCCCTAACTTATTGTGAGTAGTGTATATACTTGTTATTAATATTAGTATAATGCCATTATAATCAGATGTAATTGACTGATTAAATTGTGGTTATAATATATATTATATATATATATACTTCTTTTTTTTGTCATAATGGTTGCACCAGACTGAAGGTGCAACCATTATGACACCACCAGACTAGAGCTGCAACCATTATGACACCACCAGACTGAAGGTGCAACCATTATGACACCACCAGACTGAAGGTGCAACCATTATGACACCACCAGACTGGAGGTGCAACCATTATGACACCACCAGACTGAAGGTGCAACCATTATGACACCACCAGACTGGAGGTGCAACCATTATGACACCACCAGACTGGAGGTGCAACCATTATGACACCACCAGACTGAAGGGGCAACCATTATGACACCACCAGACTGGAGGTGCAACCATTATGACACCACCAGACTGAAGGTGCAACCATTATGACACCACCAGACTGAAGGTGCAACCATTATGACACCACCAGACTGGAGGTGCAACCATTATGACACCACCAGACTGGAGGTGCAACCATTATGACACCACCAGACTGAAGGTGCAACCATTATGACACCACCAGACTGGAGGTGCAACCATTATGACACCACCAGACTGGAGGTGCAACCATTATGACACCACCAGACTGAAGGGGCAACCATTATGACACCACCAGACTGGAGGTGCAACCATTATGACACCACCAGACTGAAGGTGCAACCATTATGACACCACCAGACTGAAGGTGCAACCATTATGACACCACCAGACTGAAGGTGCAACCATTATGACGCTACCAGACTGGAGGTGCAACCATTATGACGCTACCAGACTGGAGGTGCAACCATTATGACACCACCAGACTGGAGGTGCAACCATTATGACACCACCAGACTGGAGGTGCAACCATTATGACACCACCAGACTGGAGGTGCACCATTATGATACCACCAGACTGGAGGTGCAACCATTATGACACCACCAGACTGGAGGTGCAACCATTATGATGCCACCAGACTGGAGGTGCAACCATTATGACGCCACCAGACTGGAGGTGCAACCATTATGACACTACCAGACTGGAGGTGCAACCATTATGACACCACCAGACTGGAGGTGCAACCATTATGACACCACCAGACTGGAGGTGCAACCATTATGACACCACCAGACTGGAGGTGCAACCATTATGACACCACCAGACTGGAGGTGCAACCATTATGACACCACCAGACTGGAGGTGCAACCATTATGACACCACCAGTCTGGAGGTGCAACCATTATGATACCACCAGACTGGAGGTGCAACCATTATGACACCACCAGTCTGGAGGTGCAACCATTATGACGCTACCAGACTGGAGGTGCAACCATTATGGCACCACCAGTCTGGAGGTGCAACCATTATGATACCACCAGACTGGAGGTGCAACCATTATGACACCACCAGTCTGGAGGTGCAACCATTATGACACCACCAGACTGGAGGTGCAACCATTATGGCACCACCAGACTGAAGGCAGGCCCGCAGGATCAAACGAACCCTTGCAAGAGTGTTGATGTATTAACCGCATGCGCGCTTGGATAGGACGCCACAATGTATCTCTAAATAAGTGTGGATACAGCAACCAAACGACAATATGCGACTTCCAAAAAGAGCCACAGGTGATGTCACACCTGTTACTCTGCCAGATCCTCAAGAAAAAGTGCACCTTGAGTGACCTGGCAAGTTTCAACAAAAGTGCCAGGGCATGTGGCCAAGCATAGAAGAATGTGGTGTGAGGTCACGACATGAACAACAAGGAACTTCTACGCAGGAGGCGGAAACAAGGCCCATTAAAGCCTGCGCTATTATTCCCAAATGTATGATTGTTTTTCCATGCTCTATCCTTTTTTTTCATTCTCAGCACCAAGCAAGGAAGCAGCACAAAGTATGTCAGAATTGTCTAGTTGATGATGGCACAGGCAAGGCAACGCTAGCGGAAGCCATGCCAGATGAGAAACCTGCCAATAAGATCCAGTAATGACAACAGCAAAATCCTTTTGTACATAATGATTGTAGGAGGGATGGAAGATTAGCACCCCATAAACTCGGAGCAACCACGCTGTCATATATTCATTGTGATGGTGCATATGATGAACAGGAAAAAAATGTCCAGCAACAAGTAATAAATGCTACTGGAGTGGGAAAATGAATCATTACCCTGCGCTCGTGAAGCGAAAAGCGGGGTTAAGCATTCAGGTGCGTACGTGTGCCGTGTCTGCATTTCAAATATTCATTTTCTCGGCAATCGTTGGTCCGTTTGACACGAAAGTTTACTATAGAAGCACCTTCGCCTGTAGAATATTTTAATGATAATCATGACGTCATATGTCATGTGGTACAAGCGCCATCTTGGAAAACCGAAAAATGTTGCACCTCCATATCTCCAAATCCGCTGCATGGAAAAAATTGAAACATGGCTCATTGTAAAGAACTCCATATGGGGAATAGGTGTTATTAACGATGACGTCATTGGTGCCATAATTATGACGTCATAATTCGACAGGGACAATGAAATGAAATGTATTGAGCGAGATCTATGCAACAATTATATTAGAGAATATAAATGTATGATGTCATCGCTCACTTGGTCTGGCAGCCATATTGGATCAAAGAAAAAAATGTTCAAAAACAGAAGAGTTTGCTCGCAACACGTTGACTGCGCAGGGCAAGTATTCTATTAATACCATCAAGTTTCAGTGAAGCATTTCGCTCAAAGCTGTCCTCACTCATAGAGTTCCTGGTGGTTTTGAAAGGCTTGGGCCTTTTGAAAAGCAGTATCCTCAAGTTGAAAGAGATGGACTTGCAATATTGGGTTTGGAGTCACTTATTTTCACAAGTACCCCTGAAGCCTGGTGTGGGCTTAACGGTGAAGATGGCTGGCTTGAGATCTTAGGATCTTGAGTTTGAGCCACTGGTGTGCTTCCTCGGTCGTCAAAATAAATACCACCTGTGTGCCATACCTGTGCCTGAAGAGTTCGTATTTTCACCGTCAACCATTAACTATAACGCGGCCACTGCTGGAAGGGACACTGCCTGGACAGGGAAGGGTCCAGTTTTATCACGTGTAATGCATTTTGTCCGACATGGATGGCCAGAGAAGGTGGATGACTGGATATAGGGTTTGCATCTTACTTCAGACATAACAGTGAACTCTCAGTACAACAAGGACGCCTCCTTTGGGGATCAAGAATTGAAATATAACCTCGACATTGAGATGCTGTGCTGAAATAATATTGCACGAGAGTCATCAGGAAAATGTTGCACGAAATCAATTTCATGAAGTTACTTATGGTGGCCTGGCTTGGATGTAGAGGTTGAGGCAGAGGTGCGTGACCTTACCAAGTGTCAGCAAAACTACACCTTGCAGCGAACCTCAAAGCTTCACGGTTGGGAGCGGCCAGGGAACTCCTGTTTTGTGTACCTTTGGTCGATGCTGGACCCTTCAAGGGCAAGATGATTTTGGTGGTGGTGGACCCCGATAGTAAGTTGATGGTGTCATCATCTACCACTGCGGTGACCCTAAGAAAGTTGCACAAAACATTTGCTGCACATCAACTTCCATTTCCACCCCAGTCCTCATCTTGGAAAATGAGACATCATTCGCAATCTTAAAGTTAGATGAATGCCGGGGAAAAAGAGGATCCAGACAAGGGGTGATGAAACTGACTGCACCCCAAAATATATATCTGGAGCAAGTGTGTTCCAAGTTAAAAAATGCGTTGGGCGTCATCTGCTACAATAACTGTCCAAGAGAAATGGCCTAATATGAGATTCGCGTTAACTAAAGCTGCAGAAAAACCTTTTGAACTGTGAGAAGAGGAAGCACCTCGACTGTTTTCCAAACAGAAATCACAGTTAAAGCACTATTTCAGCAAAGGAACCATTTCTTTTCGAAGTGAGTTTGGTTGGGACAGGAAACATCATCAAAACTTCCGCAATGAACACCGTCATGCCAGATGTGTGCCGAGGGAGGCAAATGATGCTTGATGTGAAGCCAAAACTAATTTATCCCGTTGGGAAAGATTGGTGGAAAGAAAGCTTGGCAGTTTATATATGAGGCTTGCAGCGTATTGATGCTAACTCGTGATGTGACCCTCAGGAATATATAGAACCCCATGCAAAGCAATCCATGAGCAGAAGGCAGATGAAGAGGAGATTCTGGAAAATGTAAAATTCTGGAAATTCAACTGGAAATCTAGGTATGTTACCATTCAGAAACCTGAAATATGGGGAATGAACATAAAAAGTGATGTTATCCTACAATGGTAAAATATATATCGATAGAAAAACCAAGAAATAAAAGATGACCTTCTGTACTCTTACCTCATGTTCATCATTTGATCTGAAATCCAAATTTCTTCGGTATAACTGCATATAGCAATCATCGTCATCATACTAAAATATGCAATTTGGTGTCTGTCTGTCTGACGATTTTTGACCGCGAGACATTGGGTCGTTACTTATCCAATCGCAACCAAACTTGACAGGGAAACTAAGAATCACACAACGGAGGTTGCAGCGATTTAACCTCCCCCCCACCCCCCCCCCCCCCCACTCCCACTGCAGGGGGTCTTCCCTGCCAAGTGGGTTGCGGGTTTAGGTTTATATCCGTGTTAAGATAAGTTTATATCAGTGTTAAGATAAGAATGTGACAGCATATGTAGGAGTATGAGAGCATGTTTAAGAGTGTGAGAGCATGTTTAAGAGTGTGAGACCATGTTTAAGAGTGTGAGAGCATGTTTAAGAGTGTGAGAGCATGTTTAAGAGTGTGAGACCATGTTTAAGAGTGTGAGAACATGTTTAAGAGTGTGAGAGCATGTTTAAGAGTGTGAGAGCATGTTTAAGAGTGTGAGAGCATGTTTAAGAGTGTGAGAGCATGTTTAAGAGTGTGAGACCATGTTTAAGAGTGTGAGACCATGTTTAAGAGTGTGAGAGCATGTTTAAGAGTGTGAGACCATGTTTAAGAGTGTGAGAGCATGTTTAAAAGTGTGAGAGCATGTTTAAGAGTGTGAGAGCATGTTTAAGAGTGTGAGAGCATGTTTAAGAGTGTGAGAGCATGTTTAAGAGTGTGAGAGCATGTTTAAGAGTGTGAGACCATGTTGAAGAGTGTGAGAGCATGTTTAAGAGTGTGAGAGCATGTTTAAGAGTGTGAGAGCATGTTTAAGAGTGTGAGAGCATGTTTAAGAGTGTGAGAGCATGTTTAAGAGTGTGAGAGCATGTTTAAGAATGTGACAGCATATGTAGGAGTATGAGAGCATGTTTAAGAGTGTGAGAGCATGTTTAAGAGTGGGAGACCATGTTTAAGAGTGTGAGAGCATGTTTAAGAGTGTGAGAGCATGTTTAAGAGTGTGAGACCATGTTTAAGAGTGTGAGAACATGTTTAAGAGTGTGAGAGCATGTTTAAGAGTGTGAGAGCATGTTTAAGAGTGTGAGAGCATGTTTAAGAGTGTGAGAGCATGTTTAAGAGTGTGAGACCATGTTTAAGAGTGTGAGAGCATGTTTAAAAGTGTGAGAGCATGTTTAAGAGTGTGAGAGCATGTTTAAGAGTGTGAGACCATGTTTAAGAGTGTGAGAGCATGTTTAAGAGTGTGAGACCATGTTGAAGAGTGTGAGAACATGTTTAAGAGTGTGAGACCATGTTGAAGAGTGTGAGAACATGTTTAAGAGTGTGAGAACATGTTTAAGAGTGTGAGAGCATGTTTAAGAGTGTGAGAGCATGTTTAAGAGTGTGAGAGCATGTTTAAGAGTGTGAGAGCATGTTTAAGAGTGTGAGAGCATGTTTAAGAGTGTGAGACCATGTTTAAGAGTGTGAGAGCATGTTTAAGAGTGTGAGAGCATGTTTAAGAGTGTGAGAGCATGTTTAAGAGTGTGAGAGCATGTTTAAGAGTGTGAGAGCATGTTTAAGAGTGTGAGAGGATGTTTAAGAGTGTGAGAGCATGTTTAAGAGTGTGAGAGCATGTTTAAGAGTGTGAGAGCATCTTTAAGAGTGTGAGACCATGTTTAAGAGTGTGAGAGGATGTTTAAGAGTGTGAGACTATGTTTAAGAATGTGAGAGCATGTTTAAGAGTGTGAGAGCATGTTTAAGAGTGTGAGAGCATGTTTAAGAGTGTGAGAGCATGTTTAAGAGTGTGAGGGCATGTTTAAGAGTGTGAGAGCATGTTTAAGAGTGTGAGAGCATGTTTAAGAGTGTGAGAGCATGTTTGAGAGTGTGAGAGCATATTTAAGAGTGTGAGGGCATGTTTAAGAGTGTGAGAGCATGTTTAAGAGTGTGAGAGCATGTTTAAGAGTGTGAGAGCATGTTTAAGAGTGTGAGAGCATGTTTAAGAGTGTGAGAGCATGTTTAAGAGTGTGAGAGCATGTTTAAGAGTGTGAGAACATGTTTAAGAGTGTGAGAGCATGTTTAAGAGTGTGAGAGCATGTTTAAGAATGTGAGAGCATGTTTAAGAGCGTGAGAGCATGTTTAAGAGTGTGAGAGCATGTTTAAGAGTGTGAGAGCATGTTTAAGAGTGTGAGAGCATGTTTAAGGGTGTGAGAGCATGTTTAAGAGTGTGAGAGCATGTTTAAGAGTGTGAGAGCATGTTTAAGGGTGTGACAGCATGTTTAAGAGTGTGAGAGCATGTTTAAGAGTGTGAGAGCATGTTTAAGAGTGTGAGAGCATGTTTAAGAGTGTGAGAGCATGTTTAAGAGTGTGAGAGCATGTTTAAGAGTGTGAGAGCATGTTTAAGAGTGTGCGAGCATGTTTAAGAGCGTGAGAGCATATTTAAGAGTGTGAGAGCATGTTTAAGAGTGTGAGAGCAGGTTTAAGAGTGTGAGAGCATGTTTAAGAGTGTGATAGCATGTTTAAGAGTGTGAGAGCATGTTTAAGAGTGTGAGAGCATGTTTAAAAGTGTGAGAGCATGTTTAAGAATGTGAGAGCATGTTTAAGAGTGTGTTTTAAGTTCTTTAAGCAAGCATTGCATGGCTTATATATTGGTAGTTTACATGGGATGGTGATATGGATGCATTCGGTAGTCTCCATATGGACTGTGATTGTCAATATCGCAAACAATTTCTTCACCCAGGTTACCGATCCGCAGCCTCCCCACCTCCTGTTCTTTACACCTCGAGTTTCTTCTCACCAGCCGGTGTCTTTGCCTTCGTATTCAGAGTTCTCAGAGGCCTCTGGCAGTGGATTTTGAGTGCTCTGGGAAAGGGGCCGCCATCCTTTTTCTGTGTCCATGTCACTTCTGCTGCCTTGGATTGTTCCTTCGTGAACCTTGATTATTTAGATTAAACCCAATCATTGCTGTAATAAAAAATTGGCCCCTCTTTTCTTTCCCTACACGTTTCCATCATTGGAACACACAAACTATAATATTGACGAACGCAAAGCCAATGCGGAGTCAAGTTAATCAGTTAAGTCCTAATTTTCAGTGAAGACCAAGGACCTAATTTTTGAGGAGGATGAGTCCATTGTTTCTTATGAAGTTCGTGTTCTTTTCACCTCCATCCCTATCAATGGATGTCGTGCTTGTAGTTCGTGAATGCCTTGAAAAGGACAGCACTCTTCAGGAACGTCAGGAACCTCCATGTGGATCAGATTGTGGATCTGGTCTCCTTATGCTCTGGTCTCTTAATCTCTTCTCTCTCTTAATCTCTTCTGGTCTCTGGTCTGGTCTCCTATGGTCTTCTCCTATGTTTGAAAATGTTGCGCTGGACAATTACATTGATTCCAAACCTAACTTGTGGTTAAGGTATGTAGATGATACATTTGTAGTTATAAAGAAGTGTGAACAGCAAGACCTCTTTAATTACCTGAACAGTGTGAAGGAGAATATCCAGTTCACACAAGATGACAATAACCATCCAGCAATGATCAGTTGGCCTTTCTGGATTGCAAGGTTCACATGAAAGGTGATGGCCAGGTATATTTTGAGATTTCCAGGAAAGTGGAAACCCACACATACCACCCAATAGTTTCAGTTTGATTCACACCACCCACTGATCCATAAATTATCTGTCATTCACACTATTTTCCGTCGTGGAGACACTATTCTGACCACACAGGAAGTGAAATTATATGAGAAGGAGGACATTAGGATCCCTCTCAGTAGGTGTGGTTACCCCAAATGGTCTTTTTTAAAGCGGGAAGTAGTAAGAACAACATCACGTCCGGTGAACAATAACAGGGCACGGCTCAAGAAAATATGACACAAGTGACCATTCCGTATATGGCTGTGCTTTTTATACAAGACCAAAAGTCTAACAGCGGCGTAGCCGGGCTTGTAAAGTATTATAAACCACAAACGCACATGATTAGCTTTTAAAAAGTCGCTAATACTGTTCATAACTTTAAACAAAGAAATTTGGAGGAATCACGAGATCCGTGAGGTAAGTTTTACTTACAGAACTGAGGGAAGATCTGCTGTAATCTATGTACCCCACTAGGGTTGTGTTTTTTTTTGTTTGTTTTTTGTACACAAAGTCGAGGCTCGTGTAGTTAATAACATGCTATCAAAAAACTGAGGTGAATTCCTTACTTCCGCGGTTGTCAGTACCGTGAAATGGGTTGAATAGGGACAGCAAGGTGAATAGGGACACAAACTGAAAAAAGTTCGGAAACTTTTTTCGCTGAAAATTGATAACCATACTGATTTGTTGATATTTGGGTTGAAAGTGTTCTCTTGTTTTTTTAAAAAGCAACTTTTAGTCCCTATTAACCCCATATATGGGTTTCACGAGCCTCGATTCAGTATACAAAAATAAACAAACAAAAAAATAGGAATAAATAGGATTTTTATGGCTGTCCCTATTCACCCCGTTTTACGGGTGAATAGGGACAGTCACCAATACAAAAAAATAATAAAGAAATAGGGACAGCTTGGAGAAACTTTTTATACCATTTTTTTTTTCATTGGCACCGTGGTTTATATTATGGGCGCATATTATGTGCATCCATCTGAGCTATCAATTTAGCAATAAGTTGGAAACTCAGGATTGTTTCTTGATTATTATTTTTTTGTATTAGTGACGGTCCCTATTCACCCGTAAAACGGGGTGAATAGGGACAGCCATAAAAATCCTATTTATTCCTATTTAACCCATATATGGGGTTAATAGGGACTATAAGTTTCTTTTTAAAAAAACAAGAGAACACTTTCAACCCAAATATCAACAAATCGGTATGGTTATCAATTTTCAAAGAAAAACGTTTCCGAACTTTTTTTTCAGTTTGTGTCCCTATTCACCTTGCTGTCCCTATTCACCCCATTTCACCGTACCGTACACCGCTTATCATCGATTCATGAACCATACACCGCTTTTTTTTTCTTTTTCTTTTTTTTGCATACAAGATCGAGGCTCGTGTAACAGCTAACATTAATCACAAAAAATAAACGGCCACATAAACCATATAATAAGAGGAGCGGTAGACAAGATGGGGAGAGAGGAGGAAGCACACAATCACAACATTTGAGAGCAGGGACATCGGGAGATCTGTGTGAGGGGGAGGGCTTGGGGGAGAGGAGGCGTGGAAAAGGGGGAGGAGGGGTGGGAGAAGTATAAAACACATGGACACTGCAAGGACTTCCAGGAAAGAAGTCGGTATTTCAAAAAGGTGGATCTGGGGTGAATTAACGGGGGTAGAAAAGATCAAGGTTTTGGATGGGGGAAGATAAGAGATGGTGGTGAACAGCTGTTTTAATGACCTGGAGGGAGGAGTGGGATTTAAGAGAGTGAGGGAGTTTGTTTTAGAGGCGGGAGTAAAGAGGAATGAAAGAGTGAAGGTGAGCAGAGAGCCTAGATTTTGGCAAATTCACCAGAAGAGGGTTGCAGGCAGATCTTGTGCGACCTGTAGGAATATTTGGGAGACAGAGCACAGTTCAATCCATTCACTTTGTATTCACAACATTGGGATTAAAGTGTTATGGTCATATTTACTATATTATTATTATTACTATTATGAAAACGATAATACTGAAAAGATACACTACTGTATTAAGAAACCTGGGCTTAATTTTTCTGAAGCGGCCCGAAGGTAAAGCATGAAGCCTAAGGCCCATACGTACCGTTTTGTTGGAAGAGACGTATTACCAATGGTTTCAATTTTTTATGGTCATTGTAACATTCGGTTTGTTTGTGTTTCACACTGAATTAAAAACCTAAAGGTAGAGCATGGCGATTGTAATATATGACAGGTTCGACTATATGTTCGGCCTGAACGAAATCAAAATGCCGGAGTGTGGCGAGTCAGCCGCTGAACCGCCGTAATGACATCAGATGTAATTACATCACCCTGTCGTGTGACGAGATCTTCAGCTCTGATTGGTATACGTTTGAGGGGACGTACATACAGACGGGCAAACACTTTTCTAGACGGGTTGCCCTATGGGCTACGCCTTAAAAAGTGAGAAGCTCCTTCTCCAAGTTTGGCATGGTGACATCATATAAACCACACAGCCAGTTAGACCATGTTGCAAGATCCGGAAGGATATGAAACTGTGACTTGGTGTATGGCATCAGATGTGGAGACCCATCATGTACTGAGACCGACATTGGAGAAATTTGGCAAATTATTAAGGCTGGTATGAATGAACATCGTCACCTGATTATGAAGAGGTTTTGAACTCTGCTTTATATACGCACTTGAACCTGCATGGTCACAGCTTTGATATCAGTTAAGTGGTTAACTTAGACAGAGAAAAAAGTGGTTTGCTAGAGGTTTAAAGGAATACATTTGGGAAAGAGTTGAATCACCATCTATCAACAAAACGGGCGGTTTGAGATTTCATGTCACGTATGTGGGACAAGGCTATAACATCTCTTCCACTCCGTCTGCAACCGTCACGTGATGCACAGATCCACAGACCAAATCACCCTATCACGTGGGATGACGTCAGAGACTGTTAACACTACCACGTGGTAATGTCAGAATCTAACAAGAGAATGTCAGATTCTCAAAACCTCTTCTTCACTTCAACATTTGCCGTAACCAAGGAGAGTGGATTCTCGCCGATACATCGCTTTTACCAACTAGATGGTATTCATAGAATACTTACCCTGCGCAGTCAACTTGGTGTGAGCCAACTCTTCTATTTTTGAACGTTTCTTTTTTTTTGATCCAATATGGCTGCCAGACCACGTGAGCGATGACATCATAAATTTATATTCCCTAAATAATTGTTGCATAGATCATGCTCAATAAATTTAAAACTGATCAGACTAAGCGTTGTCCCTGTCGAATTATGACGTCGTAATAATGGCACCAATGACGTCATCGTTAACAACACCTATTCCCCATATGGAGTTATTTACAATGAGCCACGTTTCAATTTTTTAAATGCTGACATGGCACACACTTTACTTTACTGAAATGCATACACAAATGTTATTTCGTCAAAAATCGTCGGAATTTCGCCAAATCTGTTTTGGTCGTGTGTTATACCTCAGCGATTGACAAATCTGAAATCATAATTTTATTTGAGGTCAAAATGACTCCGTGAGGTCGCTCCGTACTTTGCCTGCTCGTCATTTGCAGTGTGATAATTAATTCCATGCCCACTCTAGAAGACTCTTCTTCTTCATGCAATAACAACTTCTAACTTCCAGACTGTACATCCAATCATCTTGGAATTTTGCACACATGGTACACTTCATTACCTCTACTATAATGTAAAGTTTCACGTCGATCAATGAAGCGGTTCAAGAGTTATAAATTTTTTATATTTTCGTTTAATTATTTACATCTGCCAAACCACGTGACCTATCGCAAATTCCAAAAGGTGATTTTAGTACACTGATATGCTGAACACATCTGTGAAGTTTCCCCTCGATAGGGTCACAAATGAGGGAGGAGCTTGGTTTTAAAGGTTTATGCTTAAAAACGTCATAACTCTGAAACCGTGTGATGCATGATGTCATTCTCGCTGACTTTTTTGTTCGTCATGGTATGCGATTCTGCCTGCAAAGCTTGGCCTCGATCTGTTCAGTCATTTAGGAGAAAATTGGATTTTAGTGGTTTTTCACTCAAAACAATATGGCGTCCGAACCACGTGATCTACGACGTCATCATAATTTTATTTCTGCATCAATTTATACCGAGAAGATACTCAAGAAATTTCATCCTGATCGGAGAAAAAATTTTACTTGTCGAATTATGACGTCATAACGGCGGCACCTATGACGTCATCATTCACATATGTTATTCCGCATGGAGAGTTCTTTGCAATGAGACCTATCTCAATTATTTCTGTGGAGCGGTTTTGAGATATGGAGGTGCAATTTTTTGGGGTTTTTCCAAGATGGCGCCGGTACCACGTGATCTTTGACGTCATAATATTCACTAAAATATTCCGCAGGAGGAGTCACTCCTATGGTTAAAATTTCATGTCAATCGGACCAACGGTTGCCGAGAAAATGAATTTTTCAAATGCAGACACGCACGTACGTACGATGTATGGACGGACCCGAATGCTTAACCCTGGATTTCGCTTCGTGAGCGCAGGGTAACTAGTAAGTCTAGCTTTTTTCAATTTTAAAAAACTTTTTCTGTTTTCATTAGACTGGATGAATACCAGCCTGCATTGATTTATTTCTTAATCTACTTTTGTTAACTCCATGGTAAATGTCTTCGAATAAATGCAAGGTAATTACCACTCCTCCAATAGGATAGGGGAGGCTTATACCTGTTGTAGGGTTTGTTTCTACAATTAGTTATTAGTGCCCCCAATTTTTAATGGTACCCCAGAGTTTCTTAGATGCCAAGGAGTACTAAACCACCATTTAGGGTTTACTTGTTTTTTCTCCATTTTTTCTGCCAATATCCGACCTGTATCTTGTAGGCCATGGGCTACCTAGACCCCTGGTGCACCCCCCCCTCCCCCCCACCAACCTACCACCCAAGGTTTTTTTTAAGCCTTGGGTGTCCTGAACACGAAATTGAATGTTAACAGTGAAAATATAGGGACGAACTTTCCTGCGTCAAACACCATGGTGACTATCCGTTAACACCTGTTAACCTTCACACAAAATTTTTCAAATTTTTGAAAAATTTGGTAATGTTGGAAAAATTTCCAAATTTGGGAATTCTGGGAATGTTAGGGAATTTTTTACCGGACGAAATTTAGGGAATTTAATCCACAGTACAAGATTTATGGAATTTAATCAGCAAAGCCGAGCCCCCAATACAACATATGGAATTTAAGGCCGCCAACGCGATTCATGGAATTCATGTTTTCTCCAACACTCTTTACGATTATTCGCCATACAGTTTTTGTTTTCAGTTATATCTCCTGTTGTACATGTGAAAATATAGTTAAGTTCTACCCAGGCAATTCTGAAAGGACTTCGTCACAGGTTAGTTAAGTTTTTACTAATACATGTCGTGTGACATGGCTATGAAAATTCACAACAATTGTAGTTAAGTTTCAATTTCCAGTGAATTCAACCAAGTGAATATATACGTCTCCTGATTCTCTTACCTTGGTTTTACACATAAATACTAAATATTACACATATATTTGATTGTCTTCTGTTTCTAAATATGACTTTAAACGTGTCTTTTCAGGTCGAGTGTGAATGCACCAAATGACGCAGCCTGATCATGTCTGATCCTACTGACCCCTCCACGCCGATGGAGACTGGTCCACCTCCCCAGCAAAAAACACGACACGATAGTGGTTCTACAAGTAATGAAGAAACACAGACACAGAAACATAGACCCGAATGCATTGTCCATGTTCCAGGATTAAAGTATGGACCCCTTCAGCTTCTTTCGAGCACCAGTACCGCCAAGAACAAATTGTCGAAGTTGCAGGACATCAGACAAAGACGGCTTTCCCAACCAGTGGATTCTACACACAGGATGAAAGGATCATGTGATCTAATACCCAGTACCCTGTCAGACCATCAAGGTTATCAGTTATCACCGACAATGTTACCAACGCTTCACTATGAATCTGGATCGCCTGCAACCATCTGAACCATCTGACCCACTTGAAACAGGTGCTGCCACCAGAACAAGTCGGTCGTCCGAAGGTGATCGCGTCCTCTTCAACCCCGACTGTTTATTTTGTAAGTCTGAAGGGAGGAAGAAGATCAAATCAAGTGGATCGTGGACATCAGAAGGTTTGTCAATGTTTGAATTTGACGGAGGGAAAAATGTTGTCGCGTCAGCTGAGGAGCGAAGTGATGAGAGCTTGCTACGTCGGATCAGAGGGCATGACCTGTTCGCATGCGAGGCCAAATATCACAAGTCCTGTCGGGCCAAATATGTACAGAAGCCGCAAAAGTGGAGAAGCACTGCCGATGAACAGCGGAAGAGGCAAGCCGACATGGAGAAGGCACACGGAGTTGTGTGAAGGTTAACAGGTGTTAACGGATAGTCACCATGGTGTTTGACGCAGGAAAGTTCGTCCCTATATTTTCACTGTTAACATTCAATTTCGTGTTCAGGACACCGCAAGGCTTAAAAAAAACCTTGGGTGGTAGGTTGGTGGGGGGTGCACCAGGGGTCTAGGTAGCCCATGGCCTATTTCTGCTGTTGTACTTGTTTCTCTCTCCCCATCTTGTCTCCCGCTCCATTTATTGTATGTTTTGTTTGTCCGATTGTTTTTTTTGCGATTGATGTTAGTTAGCTCTTACACGAGCCTCGATGTTGTATACAAAAAAAGAAAAAAAGAAAAAAGAGTTTCAAGCAAGAAAACAGCATGTACCATTTTTAAAGTCTTTGTTATCATTCGGCCGATATTTGAACCGTTGACCTCCCAAACACCGACCCGATGTTCTATTACATCACCAAGTCTGATAACTCGCACATGTTATTGTTTTGTTCATTAGGTAATGTTATATTGCTCGGATAGGTGTCGCTGTTGGCTTGTATCAGGGGGAGGTGTTACATGACGTTACATGATCTAACCAGGTGTCACCCTGTTTACTCTGGTTTTGTCAGTGAGTTGGTAAAGAGCACTGCGGAGAGTCATGTCAATGCCTGGTCACTTGTATGTTGAGTTCATAGTCATGTTTTCAAAAGTCATTGTCAAAAGCACTATGACGTCACTTTCTCTTATCTTTCGCTCTTTCACGAGCCTCGATCTTGTATACAAAAAAAAAAAAAAAAAAAAAAAAAAAAAATCCAAAACCTTGATCTTTTCTACCCCCATTAATTCACCCCAGATCCACTTTTCTGAAATTCCGACTTCTTTCCTGGAAGTCCTAACAGTGTCCATGTGTTTTATACCTCTTCCACCCCCCCTCCCTTCCCATGCCTCCTCCCCCAAGCCTTCTCCCTCCCACAGATCTCACGATGTCCCTGCTCTCCATCTTGTCTCCCGCTCCCTTTATCATATGTTTTATGTGTCAGTTTATCTTTTTGTGATCAATGTTAGCTTCGATCTTGTATACAAAAAAAATAAAAATGTTTTGCCTCTATGATGTCTCCATTGTTGATCATGGGCATGTAAATTAGTGGTGACATGTAACCTCACAAACACAACCGGCTGTACATCACTGACTCTAACTGTACCTATTCTGCTCTCTCAACACCAGTAGGATCGATCGCAACTGCGACTTGTCCTTTTTCCAAATTTAAAAAATATTGAAAATATTTTAAGGAAAAAAAAGTTATTGTAACCGATGGAGCTGGCATGTACAACTTCCATGCATTGTTGAAAGTTCCATCGATTTGTCAGGCATTCCATTATGTTTTCGTGTTCCATGTAGGAATTCAATCTCATGTTGAGCTCAAAATACTTGGTGATTGAATTCAATGACCAGATATGCAAATCCGCTTAAATTTTCAAGTCAATTGGATGAAAATTGAGGATTTTGGAAATCTGGCCATGGTTGTCCTTTTGGAATTCGAATTCGATTCTTTGTCAAATTCCATCGTCGGGCATTCCATTATGTTTTCGTGTTCCATGCAGGAATTTAGTCTCATGTACAAAAGTAGAAGGGCACTCAGTAGAGAGCAAACCTCCGCCTGCTTGGCCATATCACTCAATGGTGAAGAATCACTTTAAAATTCTACTAGCCGGATCCGGATCCGGATCTTCACCGAAATTGAATCGATTCTTCCTTGTGACATACACAACCTGTCCAAACAAGTTTCGTCCAAATCCATCTATAACTTTTTGTGATATCCTGATATGTATAGTTTTTGGTGCCATCTCCCAATGGTGAAGAATCACTTAAAATTTCTAGTAACCGGATCCGAATCCGGATCTTCACCAAAATCTAATCATTTCGTCCTTGTCACATATGCTACATCTCTGCCAAATTTCGTCAGAATCCGTCCACAAATGTTTGAGATATCTTGTTCACAAACGGACAAACAGACAGACAGGGGTGAAAACATAACCTCCATCCACCTGGTGGTGGCGGAGGTAATCACTGTTGCGTCAAGTCAGCAATGGAGGATATGCACTATGACGTCACTACAGCAAAAGCACGTAGCATGCTGGGAAGTAGTGTGACGCAGTCAGCCATTGCGGGATGCACCGCCATGCTGAATAAGCAATACTGTTGATCCAAGTTGTTAGAACACAGTGAGCTTTCGTTACTCGTTACACGTTCTCCCAAAAGATAAGCGTTTGAGGAAGTTGTGGGTCCAGGAAATCCCGAGGATACACTTTATTCCGAGCAGTTACAACCATGTTTGTGGTGAACTGCACTGGATGGAACAGTCACAACATTTTCCCTGAAACTCAGGAAGTTTGTAACATCAAAGAAACTACTGAAGAACCGACCAATGTTCACTAAAAGTAATAAGGAATTCCAATTGGAAACGTTTTCTAAAATATATACAATATATAGATTTCTTGGATAAATGCTGAACATGCTAGAAACATTTACCTTTCTCGTATGTGAACAAAACGTGGGTTTTGAACTTTGTCTTCCACATGAAAAAATCTTGTAATGTCTGAAAATGTTTTTGTCGTTCAAAATGGACCATCTGGCATTTCCCCTTCAACTGCAAGTGGTTTTCATTTCATGAGGATCCACGCATTTGTTACCTCGGCCATCGAAGGTGCATGGAGGTTATGTTTTCACCCCTGTCTGTCTGTCTGTGCACAGGATATCTCAACAAGTTATGGACGGATTCAGACGAAATTTGGTGGACAGTTCGAGTGTGTGGCAAGGACGAAATGATTCGATTTCGGTGAAGATCCGAATCCTGATCTGGATCTGAGAATTTTTAAAGTGATTCTTCACCATTCAGTGATACGGCTAAAACGGATATCCAGCACGATATCTCAAAGTTGTGGACGGATTCGGCCGAAACTTGGTGGAGAGGTTGGGTGTTTGACAAAGAAAGATTGATTCGATTTTGGTGAAGATCCGAATCCGGATCCGTATCAGCGCATTTTTAAAGTGATTCGTCACCATTGAGATATACATGGCCAAAACCGACATACAGTATAGCACAATATCTCAAAGTTGTGGACGGACTCGGACGAAACTTGGTGGACAGTTCGAGTGTGTGACAAGGACGAAATGATTCGATTTTGGTGAAGATCCGAATCCTGATCTGGATCTGAGAATTTTTTAAGTGATTCTTACCCATTCAGTCATAGAGCTAAAACCGATATCTAGCACGATATCTCAAAGTTGTGGACAGACTCGGACGAAACTTGGTGGACAGGTCGAGTGTATGACACGAACGTAATTATTCAATTTTGGTAAAGATTGGAATCCTGATCTGGATCTGAGAATTTTTAAAGTGATTCTTCACCATTCAGTGATACGGCTAAAACGGATATCCAGCACGATATCTCAAAGTTGTGGACGGATTCGGCCGAAACTTGGTGGAGAGGTTGGGTGTTTGACAAAGAAAGATTGATTCGATTTTGGTGAAGATCCGAATCCGGATCCGTATCAGCGCATTTTTAAAGTGATTCGTCACCATTGAGATATACATGGCCAAAACCGACATACAGTATAGCACAATATCTCAAAGTTGTGGACGGACTCGGACGAAACTTGGTGGACAGTTCGAGTGTGTGACAAGGACGAAATGATTCGATTTTGGTAAAGATTGGAATCCTGATCTGGATCTGAGAATTTTTTAAGTGATTCTTCACCATTCAGAGATAGGAATAAAACCGATATATAGAACAATATCTCAAAATGTAAACGGTTTAGCCTGGCGGAGGTATGCTCTCTACCGAGTGCGGTTCCAGTAAAAGTCTTGTTTTTGGACATTGTTGACTTGTTTCCTCTTTTTCAATATGCTGTGTAGGAAAAACAGAACAAAATATTTCCTTTATATGGTTCTGGGTGTCTCAGAATTTCTAGAATGCTTAAATAGCAAACAAATCGATCGTTTAATCAGATGGCATGGGGCACAGGTACCGATGACGTTGGAGAGCTAAATCTGACACTGGGTGTCAGAAGTAAACTCAATGGCGATCACAATTACCTCTGCTGCACTATTCCACCTGCATTCCAGGTACAGACCCGGATTATTACAGAACAGAACAGACCCGGATCAGATTTTAGCCTAAGCTGCTTCAAGCAGATCTTTAGTTCTGTCACCTTTGACTCACCATGCACTCAAACTCTTGTTTGGGACTATTAAAACTCACAGAGCTGACAACTTAGAAAATCCTGCTGGATGCATCATTTCTGGAAGGGTGTCTGTGCCGGTGACGCAGTGCCCCTGTTCCCAATAAGCTGGTACTCATTTTTCTGATCTTGGGAGGATTACAGGTTGAGTCAACCCACCTGGTGTTCATTCAACGTCATGAACAGGGGCTCAAACTCAAGATCCAATGATTTTCAGCCAGCCACCTTAACCATTAAGCCTACACGAGGCTTGTATCCCAGATTAACACGCCCCCCATCATCTTACTAAAATTCACCAAATGTCCATCCGTCCGTTCGAAGTTACTGCAAAAACGGCGCAACCGATCGCAACGATATTTTGGGTGGGTATTCCTGGGACCCCTGGGAGTAAAATAGGCTATTGTTTTTCCAATTTTTCCAAGTTTTCCAATTTTCCATTTTTTCCAAACACGATGGAATAATATTTACCGATATGAACAGTGATGTGGCTTTTGTAGAAATTCTACAAATACTGTTTATTCTACGTACCAGGAGAGAGTAGATCGACTCCTGACGAACTCTTCCTATGTAAACATGCGGCTCCGAAGTAACATGGCAGCGTGTGCAAAGTGACTGAGAAACAGGTGTAGCGGCCGCTTCCGTGTTACAGATTCGGTGCGCACTCTTCACACATAAACGTGCGACTGAGAAAGACGTGTAGCGGCCGCTTCCGTTTTGCAGAATTCAATATTTTTTCAAAATGGGTGCCATGTACTGTTTAGATTTTTGATGATTTGCGTGTGATATGATTCAACGGATGTTTATATGAATCGTTTAAAATAAAAAAGCCTTCAATATCTGATATTTTGCCTTTTCATTTGGGCCTCCCAATCGAAGCCCCGCCCATAGGGCGGGTACCGTTGCTAGTATATATAAAGCTCTTTCTAACCACTGACTGACCGTTATTAATGTCCGGTACCTTCCGGGTGTCGTAGAAAGCTGAAACTTAGCATGCCAACGGGCATCGAAGCCGTTACACCAGGAACAATCCAAGAACCATTGGAAAGCATCCATAAATGAAAATTTATGTAAAAAACAAACAAACCATAAACACATATGTAAAACAAAAATAAAAATAAAAACCTCAATTAATATCTAGTAATTTAAAATTGTAATTTCCATAACTGTAAACTATGAAATAAAAATGTAAATTAAAATTGACATAAAAACAGCACCCGCATCCGTAAAATAAAAACGAAAAATCGAAAACCAAAATTAATGTCAAGCAGGAGGTCGCTTTTATTATCTTCTTTTTTTTTGTATACAGAATCGAGGCTCGCGTAAGAGCTAACACATTGAACATGAAAACATGCACAGACACATAAATCATCCAATGAAGGGAGCAAGTTACAGACCAAAAGAGAGGGAAGCAAACAAGCACACCAACAGTAGAGAACAGGTACGTCGGTAGTTCTGTGGAAGGGGGAGGGCTGGGGAGGAGGGAGGGATACACAGTTTAAAGCAAATTAACACTACTAGGAATTTCAGGAAAGACGTTGGCGATCGAAAGAGGTGGATTTGGGGTGTTTTAACGGGGGTAGAAAAGACCAAGATTTTGGATGGGGGAAGATAAGAGATGGTGGTCAACAGCTGTTTTAAAGACCTGGATGGAGGAGAGGGATTGAAGAGAGTGAGGGAGTTTGTTCCAGAGCCGGGAGAAAATAGGAATGATGGAGCAGACATTGTTTGGTGAATGGTGAGCAGACATTCTTAATTTTGGCAGTTTCACCATAAGAGAGTTACTGGCAGATCTTGTGCGTCCTTCAAGGAATATTTGGGGGGCAGAGCACAGAAAAAGCAAGGGGCGCAAGGCCAGACGGGAGTCGGTAGAAGAGAGAAAGTCCACCAACCTCCCTGTGGTGAGAGAGAGAGAGAGAGAGAGAGAGAGAGAGAGAGAGAGAGAGAGAGAGAGAGAGAGAGAGAGAGAGAGAGAGAGAGAGAGAGAAAGAGAGAGAGAAAGGCCCTCAGAATCAACATCAACACGGGAGATTCCAATTATTCTGAATGCTTTGGTTTCAACCGCGTAAAGCCGAGCTAGGTGCGAGGCAGGAGCACTAGCCCAGAGGGGAGAGCAGTATTCCATTGACCTGCAGATGAAAGCTGTGTGTATGGTGAGGAGCTCAGAAGTGCCCAGAAAGGACTTCGCACGACAGAGGATGCCCAGACGGCAACTGGCTTTGGAGGCAAGCTTGGAAATGTGGTTTTCCCAGGAAAGATCATGGCAGATAGTGAGACCAAAAAGCTTGAGTGACAGAACTTCTTGGAGAGGATTGTTCAGAAAGTAGATGGGAGGGTTGTCCAGACGGTCTTTTCGGAGAGACATCATAAGAGTGTGAGATTTGTTAGGATTGAAAGACATGTTCCACTTGTTTGACAAATTTGTGATGTTATCCAGGTCTGCAGAGAGTAAAGAGGCTGCAGGCTGCCGATCTGAGGGATGAGGTATGGAGCGGCAGAGTGGAGTCATCGGCAAAGAGATAGAGAGGATTTTACAGAGAGTCAGAGAGATCATTAATGAAGACCAGAAAAAGCACAGGCCCAGAACTCTGCCTTGAGGAACTCCAGCCGGAACAGGAAGGGGAGATGAGAGAATTCCATTCAGGGCCACACATTGACTGCGACCAGAAAGGAAGTCTGCAAACCATGCATGGAGGTTTCCATGGATACCATAGGAGGAATGATTGGTGAGCAGGGTGGTGTGCCAGACCATATCGAAGGCACAATACATGTAAAGGGAGACAGCTCTGATTTCCTGTATGGCATTGAGGACCTACGTACATCCATTGTTGAGACAGCAGAAGTAACATCTCCAGAGTAGAATGACCTGGTCTGAATCCAAATTGATGATCAGTGATCAAGCCCTTGGAGAAGAGGACGGATTTGATATCCGAAGTAATGATGGGTTCCATGACCTTGCTGATTATTGGGAGAGGGCTGATTGGTCTGCAGTTGCAAGGATCTGTTTTTGCACGGTCTTTGTGTAAAGCGGTAATGTTTGCTGATTTTTAAAATGATAGCAGATGACCTTGAGCAAAAGAGAGGGTAAAGAGAACAGAGAGAGGGTCAGATAGAGTGGCAGAGCAGGATTTTAGGACCCGTGGGCTGATGACGTCTGGTCCATTTGCAGATTCAGAGTCGAGGTTTGACAGAAACTTCTCCACCTTGTCAGGAGACAAGGACACAGAGTCCAGGAGAAGCTGGGTTAGACTGTGTAAGGTGGGTACAGACAGAGATGGGTTTGGGACACAATATTTTGAGGCAAACCCAGAGTTGAGGCATTCGGCTTTTTCACGTGCGGTTTCAGCTGTGTAGCCATTTGAGGTAAGGGAGGGGATGGAGGGGGAACAAACACCAGAAACAGATTTGACCAGACGCCACCAGGATTTGGAGGAGGGAGACAGGTTTGAGAGTTCAGTCTTGAGAGTAGAGAGATAGTGCTTCCTGGCTCTGCTGAGGGTAGACACAGGTAGTCGTTGATGCTTGCCTATAATCATAAAGCTTCTATTTATTATGTACCGATGTACGAAGCACAGTTTGTTATTGCTTGCAATGTGCAAGGATAAACCAATAGTGTATATATATACATATATATATATATACAGTCACGTGAAAAAGTAAGTACACCCAATGTAAAGTTTTGATTTTTTCAACATATTTCAACATTCAGCTATTTGATCTTCATTTCAACAATATTGACAGATAAAGATGATATAATATAACAAATATCATGAAACATTTACATTTTGTAGTCCATTGTATAATTTAAATAAACATTTATGCAAATTTCGCATGTGGTAAAACACCCCGACATTTATCACTACTTCAAATACTTAAAATTAGAATCAGGTGCACCAGCTCAGGTGCAAATGATTAGAACATCGTTAGAGAGGATCTTGGAGGAACCTGTCTTATTTAAACCTCAGACATTTAGTTTGGTTTGCTCTTTGTTGTTGAAGTGTGCGAGGTCACCATGCCTAGATCAAAAGAGCTCTCTGAGGCCTTCATAAAGAAAGTTATAGATGCCTACGAGTCTGGGGAGGGATTTAAAAAGATCTCCAAACAATTTGAAATCAATCAATCGACTGTCTGGAAGATCATCTACAAGTGGAGAGGATTCCAAACAACTGCCAACTTGTTCAGGCCAGGCCGCCCCAGCAAGTTCAGCCCGAGAGCAGACCGCAAGATCTTGAAAGAAGTCTCTAAGAACCCCAGAATGTCATCACGGGACCTACAGGTAGGTCTTGCCACTGTTGATGTCAAAGTGCACGAGTCTACCATTAGAAAGAGGCTGCACAAATTTGATCGACATGGGAGGTGTGCCAGGAGGAAACCTTTGCTGTCCAGAAAGAACATCAGGGCAAGACTAAAGTTTGCCAATGAACACCTAGGCAAAGACCAGCACTTCTGGAACAATGTGCTCTGGACAGATGAGTCAAAGGTAGAGCTATTTGGCCACAGTACCAGAAGACATGTTTGGCGAAAACCAAAGACAGCATTTGACCACAAGAACCTGATACCAACTGTAAAGCATGGTGGTGGAAATATTATGGTTTGGGGCAGCTTTGCTGCATCGGGGCCTGGGCAGCTCACCATCATAGAATCCACTATGAATTATTCATTGTACCAGAGGGTGCTTGTGGATAATGTGAGGCCATCTGTCGGAGAATGTTGAAGCTCAACCAAAGGTGGACCTTGGAACATGACAATGACCTAAACATACCAGTAAATCCACCAAGGAATGACTGAAAAGAAAGAAATGGAGGGTTCTGGAATGGCCAAGTCAAAGCCCGGATCTAAATCCCATCGAGATGTTGTGGTGGGATTTGAAACGAGCTGTGCATGCAAGAAACCCCTCAAACATCGCATAGCTGAAAGAATTCTGCATGGAGGAGTGGGCAAAAATTTCTCCCAGTCGATGTCTGAGACTGGTAGACAGTTATAAGAAACGCCTACTTGAGGTTGTTTCTGCCAAAGGGGGCAATGCCACCTATTAGAGCCAAGGGTGTACTTACTTTTTCCACAAAAGGAAATGGCCTCTCTGTTAATTTTTTGTTGAATAAATTATTGCAAAGTCAATTTGTCATTGTTTTTTGTTCAATTAGATCACCTTTATCTATAGATACTGCTTAAATGAAGATCAAATAGCTGTATGTTAAAATATGTTGAAAAAGGCAAAACTTTACACGGGGTGTACTTACTTTTTCACGTGACTGTGTATATATATATATATATATATATATATATATATATATATATATATATATATATATATATATATGGCCTCTGTATATATATGGCCTCTGTATATATATGGCCTCTGTATATATATGGCCTCTGTATATATATGGCCTCTGTATATATATGGCCTCTGTATATATATGGCCTCTGTATATATATGGCCTCTGTATATATATGGCCTCTGTATATATATGGCCTCTGTATATATATGGCCTCTGTATATATATGGCCTCTGTATATATATGGCCTCTGTATATATATGGCCTCTGTATATATATGGCCTCTGTATATATATGGCCTATATATATATATGGCCTCTGTATATATATGGCCTATATATATATATGGCCTCTGTATATATATGGCCTATATATATATATATATATATATATATATATATATATATATATATATATATATAGATATATATATATAATTATATATATATACACACAGACTTGGCACTTAATATGGAATATTTTTTTTTTCTTGACTTGGGTTTACTTTCTGAACTCAGTTTATCAATCTGGTGAGTTTCTTTTACCCTTCGGTGATGTCTTTGTTGAAAGAACCATGTCACTGATTGTCTTTCGTTGCAAGAAGTCAATGACAGGATTATCTCACAGGTGGCGTGACAAAATGTAAGGACAGGTACATTTGACGATTGGCTTCACAATCGGGTATATAATGGTTGTTGCGTTCTGTATTAGTGGAAAACAACTGCACGTCTGCACGTCTACATTCTGCACGTCTGCACGTCTACAAAACAACGCTCTGCACGTCTACAAAAGTTATTGCCGCTTCCTCTGGAGATGGTCCGTCAACTTGACAATGCTGTTCGTCATGGAGGGTGGCTTTACGAAATTCTGGCATGAAACAGTGTGCTATTGCTCAGCAGTATGGCATCACTCAAGGTCAGGTGTCAAAGATCCTGAAACGAAATGCTCAGCGGGGTGTCCCTACTCCAATACCGAGGTCAGGACGTCCACGCAGAACCACAAGGAGGGATGATCGCCAGCTGCACCGGTTAGTCTGCAATGGCTGTACCAAGTCAGCTAATCGGCTTAGGGCTGAGTGGCAGCAACTGACAAATGTGCCTGTATCCAGAAGGCTAGTCAACCAACGACTGGTTCAAGCAGGCTATCATGCCAGGCGTCCCCTGAGAAAGCCACGCCTGACCAGACAACACAGCCAGCGCCAATTGCAGTGGGCCAGAGAGCACCGTCAATGGCAGCCAGGACACTGGAATCACGTGACCTTCAGTGACGAGTCTAGATTTCTGGTCTATCGTCAAGATGGCCGCGTCCGAGTGCACAGACAAGTGCATGAAGGCCACAATGAAGATTGTATAGTGCCAAGAGTCCAAGCTGGAGGTGGTGGGGTGACCGTTTGGGCTGCTTTACATGCAGGGGGCAAAACTGACCTGGTTGTTCTGAATGGAAACCTGAACCAGTTCAAGTACAGGGTCATTCTGGAAGAAACATTGCTTCCATTTGCTCGTGCAGCCTTTCGAGGAAACTTTGTCTTCCAAGATGACAATGCATGGCCTCATCATGCTCGCATGATCCAACACTTTCTTGCTGACCGTGGTGTAGAGCATATGGAGTGGCCTGCCATGTCCCCGGATATGAATCCGATAGAGAACTTGTGGGCAGAATTAACGCATCAAATCGACAACTTGGACCAGCAGCCTACCTCTGTGCGTGAATTGCAGCAGACCATTGTCACTGCATGGCAAGCGATTCCTGTCCAAACCTTGGCAAATCTCGTGAACAGCATTCCTCGCCGTGTATGTGCTCTCCTGAATGCTCGTAGGGGTTAGACGAAGTACTGAACTGTAATTTTACTGTCCGTAATCCCAGTCATAATTTAGCTTTTGTTTTTGTTGAAAATTTTTTTGGCTAATGTGCAAAAAAAAGAGATACTTCTGGAAAACGTACAGAAGTTTAACACAGTACTGTCCATGAATTGAGTTCGATATCAGTTTACATCACTTTCAAGGATCAATTTATTTGCTTCGAAATGTCAAATGTGGTTTTTAGCCGCGTCGCAGATGCTGCTCATAGAGTGCCCTCTGCTGTTGTTGTTGTTCTTCTTGCTCTTCTTCTTGTTCTTGCAGAGAAGACAAAACCTCAAAGCTCCACCCATTCTGGGAACCATAGCTCCACCCATTCTGGGAGAGCCTTCATATAAACAAATATCCACCATTTTATTAACTCGCATAGCTTTGAGGCCTGTTTTGTAGGCCCGTGGCGTCTTCCTCTCTCACACAGTTTTATTTCAAATCAAATTCGATATATCATTTCATTTTTCACAGTCGCTAACATAGTTTTAGACTCGTGTTACGTGGTCCCCTCGGTGAATACCTGGTCTCGGGGACCCCCGGACCGTGAGAGGAACTTCGCCAGAAAGCTGTATTAAATATGCGCTTTCGCCACGCAATCCATATGAATTTCACCCCAGGAGACAACTGACGTTCAAGGATATATTTCAATGGGAACGACCATACAATTGCAATGACACAACCATGGAGATTTTCCCCGAGCAATCAACCATATACAACCATCAACAATTCCCAATTCACAAGCACTTTCCTAGGAGTAAGATGGCCATCTTATATACGTGTGTCCCGGTGAGTACTCACGACACCCTTTTGGTCTCGGTCCCGCACAATGTCTCTGGGCCCCTCCTGACCAAGATGATGGTCGCCGTCACCGCACTCGGGCGGTAGAACGAACCCCGGGTGGACGTTTTTCCACCGGGCAGGTATCGTACCAGGCACCGAGGCTGCAGCCCCTCGTGGCCACGCGAAGCGGATACGGTAGAGCAAGCCAAACCCCATGCCGCTTGCAAGGCGCGTTAGGCCCCAACGTGCGACCCGCACGCGTCTGTTTGGACGGTGCCGCGAACGAGGCCAGACGCGGGTTCGATGCACGGCCCCACGTCAACTTGACGTCTCCACCGGGCCGGTACACGTTCCGGTAATTCCTCTCGCCAGACAGGCTTCGGAACGCCGCTGTTTCACGCAGCGCAAGGTCGATCCCACCTTTTGTCGGAGCGGGGCGAGGAAGAATAATAATCGTCCTTTTTTCCTCGTGTCTTTTCTTCTTCCGTTTCCGGTCACTTCCGTTTCCGGCCACTCCCTCAGAAGGGCTCCTGACCCTCCAACCACAACAACTACACAACAACTTAATATACTACACACGGATAAGCAAAGACCTGAATGGTAATTCACATACATTCATATAAATATGTAACACTCGGTTGAAAAAAAACGGGAAGAAAATCCGATGAAAGTTGCCCTTTATAGAACGAAATGAATTCTCAAAGGCCTGTAACTTCAAGTCCATTGAGATATATTTTTTTTAAATCGCGGCATGGTCAGTCATACACCGCCCGAAATAAGAGACGGGAAAATGCCGAGATATATATATTTTGTTTAAATCGCGGCATGGTCAGTCATACACCGCCCAAAATAAAAGACGGGAAAATGCCGAGATATATTAAAAATTCGTCCATTTGATGACAATCGTCACGATGAAATATTTAATTTATACGTCGTCACAATAATGTGGAGAGAGGAGCATAGCTTCGTTCATGTGTCGCCACACACGGGAAATTGCCGAGATATATATTTTTTAAATCGCGGCATGGTCAGTCATACACCGCCTGAAATAACAGACGGGAAAATGCCGAGATATGTTAAAAATTCGTCGCCACACACGGGAAATTGCCGAGATATATTTTCATTTTGCACTAAAATAACATCAATTAATCGAATCAATAGGAATGTCCTGTGCCTATAACATCGACGTTATAGGCACAGCTGCATCTAGGCATTGTGTAACATCGACGCGGCTTTTGTTTTAATTAAAACTTTTTGTACTTGTTCTTCTTTCGTACACAGCACAAGGCTGTGGGGTAGCATCACTGGCTGAGTGCGTGCAGCTGAGAGCAGTGCCCTCTGAAGGTTACCTGGGCAGGGATTTGGAATTTGGCCAGGATGCCTTGGGATAGCTCGCCTCCTCTTTGTGAAAGCCATTGGGAGATCTTTAACGTCCACCAATTACTGTAGGCATATTTGTCATGAAAAAAAAATTCGTGTATTTTTTTTGTTAAAAGCAAAAACTCACTTGATTTTGTAAGAAGGTATCATAAGCTTTAAAAAAATTTAGGGTGGCATTTTTTCTGAACATTCTAACGGCCTGAAATCCAAGATGGCCGCCACCGTAGCAAAACGCCATAAATTTGATGCTAAAATTAACTTAATGTGGTTTAAATATTTTTGTTGTCAGCATGAACTGCTTGGAACTTGTATATATAGGTGACTATAATAACAATAACTTCCACCTGACTACTAATCTTTTTATTTTGCACAATTTCAGACAGAGGCTGCCTTTTTTATTTCAACATGGCGGCCGGAAAATTGACGTTCGAATCCAGTCACCGGCAGCAGTTTGTTCGCTTTATAGTGTTAAGGTTCCACTTGTCCATTTTATGGTGTACTAACATATTCTTTTCTTCTTTTGCAGGCTGCAAGTACCCACAGCAACCATCACCCAGGATAACATAGCTTAGAGACCTTAGATTAACCAAAATGGCAGAGTCTTCATCTAACAAGAAGTCAAAAACGGTGGATTTTGAACTATGCTTTATTTGCCAGTTGAGCAGCAAGCAAACAGATTATACAAACTATGTGCTTCGTCCTTCTTTGCCTTCAGTAGAGAAAGTAATTACAACAACTGATGTTCGATGTTCATATGGGGAAACAGAATTCTCTACATTAAAGAATCGCATAAAAGGTTTGTCAGCCCATGAACTGTTACAGAATGGTTTTTCATACCACAAGACATGTTATAAGGATCTCACACATAAAACATGCATTGAACGAGCCAAGACCCGATATGAGAAAGGACAAGCGACAGGCAGCGTCAGTTATATAAAACAGAAGACAAAAGGAGGACCGAAAAAATCTGATGCTGCATCTACAAGTGCTTCCACATCACAGCGATCTACCAGAAGTCAGGCTTTCGACAAGGAGATGTGTGTCATTTGTCAGGAAGACAAAGCAGACAAATTGCACGACGTCTCAACTGAAAACATGGGAGCTCAGCTCAAAGCCATTGGTCAACAAACAGACAGAAAACTTTTGAAAGTTAGACTGAGCAATGTTGTAGGCTCATCTGATCTTCTTAAAGCAGTTGCTGAGGACATGAAGTATCACCTTCTGTGCTTAGGCCATGCAAAACGAGACATAGAAAAAGCTAACAGACCTCCAAAACAGCATGTTCATTTTGCACAGTTAGTGTCTGACCTGGAGATGCTCGACATGGTGGAAACTGAAATCAATGACCCATCTAACAGTTCAGCTTTGAATATGAACGACATTGAACAATCATATGTTGGTTTGCTAGAAGCCAATGGGTTCCCTTTACCCGACAATCCGCGATACAAACCATACTTAAAGCAACTGATTTTGGACAACATCGCTGATGTGCACTTCACCAGGCCTCCAGACAAAACCAAACCTGAGCAAGTACTTTCTACAAAATCCAAGGAAACCCTGTTAGCTGGTGCGTTGGCCTCCGATACAAAAGACCTAAGAGAAGATGTGAAAGTCCTTCTGAAAGCATCTAAAATACTGAGAAGAGACATTGCAAGCGCAACCCCGTGGAAATTCGAAGGAACATTTGATAATTATGAACCACCTGCTTTGCTTCAACTCCTCTGCAAGCTTGCTATCCAAGGTTTACATCATGTTAAAACAATCAGCAGGGCCGAATCTATGAACCAAAGTGCATCTGTGCTGGCACAACATTTCGTATGTGCATACAAGTCTGATCGGCAGGTCACCTATGAAACAAAACATGAAGATGTCACTTTCAAACACCGCACTGAGACTCCCCTTACCGTCGGCTTAGCTCTGGATGTGCACAAAAACACCAGGTCCAAGGCCCTTGTGGAGACATTAGGCAAACTAGACCTCACTGTCCCGTACAACAAGGTAATGGAAATAGAGACTGCCGTCGCAAATGCTGTTCTTGAAAGGATAAAATCCATGGGAGGAATTTATCGACCACCTTGGTGGTCAGCTGAATCGTCAGCACACCGAGTGTGCACACTGAAGCACACTGAATCGTCAGCACACACCAGCACACCGAGCACACCAGCACATTCTCAGCTGAATCGTCAGCACACCGAGTGATCATTATTGATGGGATGGCTGTGGTAAATTCAGTTATCAAAACAGAACAAATGAAAACATGCCAAGACTTTGCAGATGCCTTTCTCCAGATAATCTGTAACATGGCAGCACAATATGATGAGGTCAGATTGGTGTTCGACCGGTACATCAAAACATCGCTCAAGGAACAGATGAGGACAAAGAGGACCAAGGGAAAGTCAACATATTACCACGTGAAGGACAACACTTTAATCCAACATATTTCCCTGAAGGACTTCTTATCAGATATCCGCGCCAAAGGACAACTGACCGAGTATTTGGCTGACAAAGTTGTATGTCACAGCAAGAGCTCCAACAACAGACTGAAACAACTTATGGTGACCTCAGGAACACAAACCAAGGGCAATGTTGATATCCCAGACTCGCTCCTCACTCACAGCCAAGAAGAGGCAGACACTTTGCTTGTACTGCATGCTCTAACTGTTCTCAATGAAGCAGAACTTGTTGTCAGTTCCCCAGACACAGACGTCTTTTTGTTGCTTGTCTACATGTATCCAAACTTACCAACGTCTACAACCTTCCTTACGGGAAAGGGCAGGCTGAAGAGGAACATTTCTGTGCGGAGCATATACAACAACTTAGGACCAAAGCGCGCTTCTGCACTGTTAGGTTTTCATGCTCTGACAGGTTCCGATATGTCTGGTAGATTTGCTGGCAGAACCAAAGACTCGTGCTTCAAGGCATTTATGTCTTGTGATGATGAGATCCTGGATGCACTAGCAATGCTCGGGAATGATGACATTGATCTGCCGCTGATGTATGCTCTCAGTTGGAACGCTTTGTCTGTATTTTGTATCGATCCAAAATCTACACAAAAGTGAATGAGCTCCGTTGGTTCCTCTACTTAAATCGTGCAGCCGAAGGAGAAAACCTACCACCAACTTCTGGTTCACTGGACTTACACATTCGTCGGGCACATTACATATCCATGATTTGGAGAAAAGCTTGTGAAACTCACCCGTGCCTCCCAGCACCAGCTGCATTTGGTTGGACATTTGATGCAGTTTCAAGTCACTTCTCTCCAGTTCGCTGTTTGAATCCACCAGCTCCTGAAGCAGTATTGCACCTCATAAAGTGCGGGTGCAAACGTGGATGCGAAGGAAGGTGCAGCTGTCGCAAGAACAATATCCCATGTACGGAAGTTTGTGGATGCTGGGTTTTCAGCTGCAACAACAAAACTGTCCAACCAGGGATAAATGAAGACTGTGAAGATTGAGGTATTACTTTCTATGACATTCACAAAATTATAATTCACTTGATATCCATTGTTAAAAATACTAAATGAAAGCCAGGCATTTAATCAGTATGACTTTTTGCATCTTCCTGTTTAAACGATTTAAGAGATTGAACAGTAATTCAAGTATTTCATTTTATTTAGATCTGTTTGTTGGCTTGTTAATTATGTATTCTTTGTGAAAAACACATGTCTTTAAATAGATACTTTGTTTGTAATTACATGCGAAGGGAGAAGGTATAGTTTACATTGCGGGTGCGCGGTGGCCATTTTGGAATTTGGCATGTAGATCATACATATAACATAAATTTGATGATTCCATTCGATTCCTGGTCTCAGAAAACATATATTTAGACACTTTATTTGTAATTGTATCACATGTACTCGCGAAGATATCGCATTATTAGTGTTCGGCGGCCATTTTGGACGCCATCTTGGATTTCATAGTCTTAGAATGTTCAGAAAAAATGCCACCCTAATTTTTTTTTAAGCTTATGATACCTTCTTACAAAATCAATTGAGTTTTTGCTTTTAACAAAAAAAATACACGAAATTCCAAATATGCCTATACTAAATGAATGCCATAAAATTTGACATCCAGGTCAACGTCTATCCGAGTGACGGAACACTCTGTGATGCAATGCTCTTAGTACAGCGGATAAGCTCTCATATTTTAACAAATTGTGCATTTTTTGAGAAAAGCATGAAATTTCTAGCATAGTTAGTATATACCATAAGGTTTATTTTCAGATGTGGAGGGAAGTCAGATTTGACCTCTGAGGACCGTGAGAGGTCAAATCCAAAATGGCCGCCAGTCCACCGGATCTAATGTTCAAACGCGCTTATAGGTGTCATTTCCAACTAAATTGGGGATGCCCATTCATTTGGTGAATCTTTTGAGATCGCCAGAACTCAAGGACATGCATTTAGGTCACGGTCAAGGTCAAATTACGTTAAATATATATTTTTATGATACTGCTGCATACTGCTTTATATGATACTTTATGATACTGCTTTTGGAAAAAGTTCATTTGAACTTTTAAAACTTTATTTTTTCAGGTACAGGGATAGGTACAGAACACCCAAAGACCAGAAATGATGAAAAAAAAGTGTTTACACTGCAAGGAATGATGCAATAACCTCTGAAAAAATAACTGTAGTTAACCAAGTATGTCCACCAAAGCTTACATTAAATCAAGTGCAATGATGAAAATTGGTAATTATCTAAATCTAACAGTCTCCAGAACAGAAGCACAGTGCAGTGCACTTGAATGCAGCTTTGGCACACTTGCAGCGTCCAGTGCACCCTTTCCTGCAGCCACAGTCGATCAATTCATGGCACGATTTTGATGCTTCAGGAAGAGTGGTCCAAAGAGGCTGCCACCCAGTTGTCTCCTTTGTCCAGCCCCAGTCAGGTGGCTCTGGCATCTCTGGATCCATGACCAATGCCTGGTTACAACAGTTGGCCTGGTAGCAAGTTCGCTTGATGTGCTGCTTGAGTGTTGCCTGGGTTGGAGGAATGTTCTCTAGAGTTCTACACTTCTGTGTGAAGAGCTGTTTCCTGGCATCATTCACTTCCGTGCTCTCACTGGTTCTATCGTACATCAGCACCACAAATCGCTCTAGCAGTAACATTGAGCCTTCACTGACCTCACTTGGCATGCCTAGGAGTTCATTGAAAGCACCATTCACCTCTGGGCATCCCCAATTTAGTTGGAAATGACACCTATAATGTTTTTCTACACTATTTGGTTCCAAAATTAAGCGCGTTTGAACATTAGACTCGGTTGACTGGCGGCCATTTTGGATTTGACCTCTCACGGTTCTCAGAGGTCAAATCTGACTTCCCTTCACATCTGAAAATAAACCTTATGGTATGCACTAACTATGTTAAAAATTTCATGCTTTTCTCATAAAATGCACAATTTTTGTGTTTATCTGCTGCACTATCTGCTTGTGAAGCACCATTGCACCAGTTTAAATAAAGTCCGATCGGGAATCTAACCTAGGCTAGATCTTGTCAGACAAAAAAAAAAGTTTACATTTCTTTTTATTTTAAATCGATGCAGGTTGTTATTATTCATCCAGTCGAATTAAAACAGTAAAAATTAATAATTTCAAAGATCTGGACTTACTAGTCGGTAAAGCCGATGTTTCAGTGAGAACCCACCTTTGTCTCACCAAAAAATTGGCTTTACGGACTAGTGAGTCCAGCTTTTTTCAATTATAATTTATAAACTTTTACTGCTCTTTTTATTTTATTTACTAGAATGAGATCTGAATTTAAATCACGAAATCTTTATGTGATTCACATCATTCATCACATTATTCATATGCAATACACAACTTTCTAAATGACGTATGAATGCTAAACGAGGAGTTCCGCGCATGCTCCATGTATGTGCTTTCAGTGACTAGTTCTGCTCGCCGGGAACTTTTAACCTGCCGTAGATAGTAGTGGGGCAACTTAGCATAACAATTGTGCATTTTGTGAGGAAAGCACCAAATTTGGCACACTAGTAGACTATCCTATTATGAACAGATTTGGATATTGGGCCATCTCAAATTCAGCCCCTGATGGCTGTGGCAGCCATTTTCCAAAATGACACCTTCAGCTTGTTCCGACGAATTGCATCATCAATTGGCTTGGTCCTTTCCACCAGGCATTCTCTGGTGAAAGCCTGGAACTGCTCTTGGCCAATCTTCTTCACATTCCTGACAGTCTCAACTGCAGCAGGACCTGCAATTTCCTTTGTGTCAAGGACAACCAGATCCATGCTCTCTTCCTCAAAGGGGTTGCCAAGCTCTTCTATGACGCTGACAAGGGCGCGGACATCCTTGGCGAAAGAGGTCTGCACACTTGGTGTCTGGTCGTGATGACGTGTGTCCTCTCGCCTCCCCCAGTGTTGATGGCCATCTTGGAACTCTTCTATGGCCCTGGCAACGTCTGGCCCGGCAATCATCCAACGCCGCAGGGCACTTGGGTTGTCAGTTAGCTGCCGGACTATAGTGCAAAATCTGTAATTCAAATGATCCTTTCGACATCATTTTCAGCATTTAAATGAAAGTGACAATTTAAAAATGGCTAACCAGAAACTAGTATAATTTCTATTGCGGCCCAAAAACCAACCAAACAATATACATTTATAATGGTCCCCACAGCCCAAACAACTCTCAATCCCGCTCAGCCCCCAACATGATTAATCGTAAATATCATGATTTTTAAACTTACGCCGCACATTCACAAGCCCCAAATATGTCCTTCCCATCGGTGTTCAGAGGCAATTAATCCAGATATGCAGTCCATTCTCTGGTAGCGATCCGTCGGGGATTTAGTTGTGTAGCACACACTCGTCCACTCGGGCCATCGGCTCACCTGATCAGGAGTTTGCTGTACGAGCAGGTGCCTGTTCGGCGAGCTGAAAATGTTCTTCACATCTTTCCTTGTGCAGAGGCACAGCCCTTTCACTCAGGAACTTTTCCAAGTATTATTGGCTTCTTTCAGAATCTTTTTGAGCCATCCCAAGTAACAATCCTTATCCCAGACACAAAATATTGTTATGGATCCATATGTTTGTGGTTCCCCATGGTGGGAGACTCCTTGGGTTTCTCTTAACCTCTGACCCTGAGGCCACTGGTTGTGGATAACTCCGCGGTCCAGCAAGTTGCTAATCAACCACGAACACAAATCAGATGACCAAATCTCCCAGGGTCCCCTGTCTGACACTGTTTACCTGTGGGTGACGTGGCCTGCCTAACCAGGGATCGTGCCCTTGATGCGTACTTGCTTACTTAATTAGGAACAGTCGAGCGGTACTGTTGAAAAAAAAAACGGTTAACGAGTGCAGCCAATTGGTGGGGAAGATCATCCCGGCTGACACCAGTGCGGACTATGCTAAAGCAATGGAGGAAAGGACATCACAGGCAGATTGGAAGAACATGTGTAGGGTGGTTTATTTTTTTTAAAGGTGGGGAGAGGGGGGAGGGATTAGTGAGTAACGGTATGTATCACATTCAAGGTTTATTCACAAAGTACAACAGGGCACAGGAATTTATCTGTGTGGTGTGGCAATAGACAACAACAATGGGGGAATGTGAGTGGCGTGGCAATGTACAAAAGCAAAAGAGAGACAGTGCTGATCTTATCTGTTTAAATAACCCCTTGTACAATCTTACCTATTTAACATAACATTGGTGCCAAATCAGACTCGCACCAGAGGGAAAGATAGAGAGGTTTTAGACAGATAATTATTATAGGAGGGAGAGCCTTTGGATGACCTCTTGGCTCACCGCATGAGGACTGACTAGTCCGTTGCTTCCCTGTGCTGAGGAAGGGATAATGGGGAGTAATCATCTTGCTCTTTTTAGAGTGAATCCGCTTGCACGGCTTGCTACAGCGCTCCTTCACATTCCTCTCCACTCCTCTCCATTCTCCGGTCAGGATTTCTTCATTCTTCAAGATCCAGACGATTCCCTCCTCAATCCAGACAGTTTTCTAATCGCTCTAACCGTTCTCCTCGATTACTCCTCATATCTCTTTGTCTCTCTCCGAGGATCTTTGGCTCCGTCCTCATATATCTCTCTCTCCCTTCGGTGCAGATATACACACCTTATAAGCATCTAGGGAGGGGCAGAGTCCAACAGCAGTCAAAGGTGATGCCCCGCCTTTTCCAGGCATGGTCGCCAGGAGCAGAGGTCACACGCCGCCCCTTATGGTCCCGGTGCAGAATGCTCAATGGCCCAAATGAGCCTCTCTGTGACGTCATCCTCTCCGCGAGCTTTTCGGTCAGAAAAGGTGCTTGTTCACTCCCACGATGGGCCACGGGTCTCAGCTCCCGTCTTAACACGGGGCTGATGTATATCATTCCCCGTTCGCCACCCAAATGCCAGGCAAGGGCTCAGATGGCATGATAGACAACCGGCGAGTCAACGCCGACAGGAGGGAACATTGGGAAGGTTACCGCATGTTTGCCTCCGTGTGACATTATCCGCTTAGCGAGCGCATATTTGCATAACCGTAGCGAGCTTCGTTGGTGGTGGCTCAGCACGTGTGGGCGCATTGGCGTCCTTGAGCAGCACAAGCCGTGGTTGTAGCAGTGAAATTCAGGCAGGTGATTGAAACGATTGCAGTGGTCTGGTGGATGAGGCACTGTTGGTGAAGCGACATTGTGGTTGAGCCTCTCTTGTGGTGCAAGCATGAGCGAATGATGAGCAAATAAAACGAGATAATGGTCGTTGGTCTTGAGGTGGGGGTAGGGGTGGTGGTGATGTGGCATGGAAGTTTTTTGTAGTCCTGTGGTGGTTAAACTGTGGTTGAGGTGCTCCTGCAGTGGTTGTGGCAGTTTGCTTCTGGCTCGCAGGTTTGAATGAAGTTTTGGCACACATACGCTAATGAGGGATGGTCTCGAGAGAAGGAGGGCGCACCCACCTTTAAAAGATAGAAGAGGGGGAATGGACCTAACTCATCCCACACAACGCATATTCCCTTTGAAAACCACTGGACATAAGGGAGCACTAGTGATCTGGACATTTAATAATGAAATAACTAACTCGGGAACCCATATGTTGCATGCAATCACCATGGCGTGACAGTTCGCAGAACTGTAACAATATATTTTATTTCATCCCCAACACAGGAGTCCCTTAGGGTGTGTGCGTGAGCATTTGGGGGTAGATTACGCCATTTCAAAAAGTACCTATTAGTATTGATGCTATCATTGTGCACCCAGGATGACTTAGGTCTTAGAAGGTATTCACACTTGACTCTAAAATGTGTAGCCTGAGTTTGAATCCCGATCTTCGAAAGATCCCACGATGTCCTGTTGCGAGAGTAGGCGATCTGTCGCCGGCACCAAATTCCTGCCCTAACGAAATAGCTGAGCGTCAGGCCTGGCCAGCCAGTTCGTGAAAGACTTGGGCCAAAAACTTCCCCACGAGTGCGAATAATTGTCGCTGTGAAATAACATTGTTAACCATTTGTACAGACAAGCTGCTCGGGTCAAATACAACACGTCGCGCCCCTTTTTTTTTATAGCTTACCCTCGCTGTTCCTTTGGAGGAGAGGCTTGGAATGCCGGGAGAGTATCCTCGGACCAGGTGGGATGTACCGAGTGCATCCACGTCTCATTGGAAGCATCGTTCAGCCAATAACAGGTTCGCATTTGCGCCTCATCCTCGCGGAACGTCGATCAGCTGTGCAGCTTTGCGAGCAAAGGGGCGTCGTGGTCGTGGCAACCGCAGTGAGACGCGACAGCGCATTGCAGGCGAGCCGGGTGCGTCGTCATACCGACATGAAGAACCACAGACGAGCGGCCTACGACGTTCACCACGCGAGCCGTAATGACAAGGACAGGACGCCTCTACCTGGCTGTACGTCTTCCTCGGGAAAACGAGCGAACGCCGCCACGCCGGACCCTGCCGCCGCCGCAGGTGCCAATGGAGACCGGGTGGTATTGAAGAAGAAGATCACGCTGTTGCGTGGCATCTCCATCATCATCGGGACCATCGTCGGGAGCGGAATCTTCATATCTCCAAAAGGAATTCTGGCGAACACCGGCAGCGTGGGAATGTCCCTGATCGTATGGGCGGCCTGCGGGATCCTTTCCCTTTTCGGTGAGATACGCCAATTCGCGAACTCACCCAGGTGTGATCGCCATTCGGGCGGCGAGGATGAGCTAACTTTGACTCACTATTGCATCATATTGATAATCTGACCTCCCGGGCCGAGAACGTCACTATAATACGGACAGGTGCCTCGGATGACGCACGTACATGGACATGACGTAGGAATTTCCATTTTGAAAATTCCCGGATTTATTTACAAAACGACATAGTGGATGGGATCCGGATCCTAACTCCTCCATGAAAGTACATGTGAATTTTCCGGGGGGGGGGGGGGGGGGGTGCGGGGGGGAATATATTTTTGCTCGCTAAATGTCTCTTCTGGCGCATCCTCAGGACGAAAGAACAGCCGAGTTTCTGGGAATATCAAATGAATGCATGAGGATTGGATCGTGTTTTGCAGCTTTAAAATGTTAACATGAACTTTCAAAATCGCCAAAATCGACGCTGTGATTGACTTTAAATCATAGATTCCAGTGTCGCATCCGACATACTCCAGAGCATTGGTTCTGATGAAGCTGCATGTATGCGGAGAATACACTGGGTGGTTTGCCATTGCCTTTGCAGCGGTAGTAGGAGCAGGCATTTGGAATTTGGCCGGACCACTCGCACACAGTGACAAACCCTTTTCGAAATGTAACATCTTTTCTTGAACATGGAGGGGACAGCCGGCTTAATGTACCTTCCGAAGCACTCGATGATGCAATTCCCTGCATGAGCAGCACCAGGATGAT